>NC_143397.1:235916626-236217487 GCF_052110815.1 Crocodylus siamensis | reverse complement strand
GTTATTTGAAAGTGTTGGGTTTCTACCATTGGCAGTAATTATTCTTTCCCCCAGTAATGATATATGCTTGACTTTACTTAAAAACATTTAAAATTACCCTTTACTCCTGTGAAAGCCCCCGTGTCCCTAAAAATGAATCCTCAGTGCAAACTATACCAAACATAGTAGCATTAATTAACACTAGAAAAACAACACAGATAACACCTTGATCATGCTTGAGGACCTTTTGTTCTTACCTTTTACTTCCCCTCTAGATTTGGAAATTGCAAGTATCAGTTTGTTAAAAGAAAAGAAAAGAAATCCCTAGTCAGTACATAGAAATTATTGAGCTAAGGATTATTAATAGTGTCTAAAAGTTAGAGCACAAATCAAAATTAAGCATGTAAGGGACTGCAGATCTTTTTTAGGCAAAGGAATCTAAGATTTGTGGGTTTAGTTTCTTTTCCTTCTTGTTTTGAAAAGGTGTTAAAAGTTTCAGAAGCTCTGTTTGAGTCCCTTGGCAGCATTTGAGGCTTTCTAAACACTTAAAAATAATTCTCACCCCTGCAAATATGCAAAATGCCATATGCCAGGGAATGCTGACTGGTCAGAGTGCAGATCCAACTATACACAAAGCTGTCAAATACACAAATATAAAACTGGAAGAAATGGACAAATATTTTTTTCACAAATCTCACCGTTTACCGTAGTCATAAGAGTTGCTGGAAACAGGAGGCAGAGGATTTTGCCAGTGGCAATGCCAGAAACAATAGTTTCATTGAAATTGGACACTAGTAGTGTAGATTAATACTTTGCCAGAGCACAAATATAAAAAGTTAAAATTGAATCCAAAAGCAAATCCAACAAACATAAAAGAACTGGCTATTAAAGAACAAGCCAGTGAAAGAAAGATGCATTGCTAGCATCCAATATAAAAATACAGTATACAAACTCTCATTCATTGTGGGACCTAAAGGTGGCACCATTTTGGGTCTGACAGCTTGAAAGAAACTGAATCTGGTTAACTGTGTGCTTGTACTATAAGGCAATACAACATACATGCCTTGTGTTGATCCTCTTCACCATTGCGGCCCAAAATCTGGACAGATTTCTTAGGAAGAAAGCTAGTGTTCCATTAACCATGAAACAGCCATGTCTTTCTGGGAAAAAAATGTACCTATAGACACAAATACAAATGCTATTGTGCAGAAAGATGAAATCACCCCCAGTGGTCTGTAGCTGATGAACTTTGTGCTGTAGGCGGAAGCACAGCTGTCAAAATTTCAAGTCAGTTGGATCCCAGTACAAAGACTCAAGTCTATCAAGTTTTTCACCAAAAATTAATTGGAAACCAGTTCTGATTATTGACCATTCTAAGAGGAAAGTAAAACTTCATGAACAACTTTAAGAGACTTGCTAAAGAAGCTTCAGAAAAGAGGGAATAGGAAAGTGAGTGGTAAAGACTCCCTTCAAAGACTTGTTAGGGCCCTTCTGTTCTGCACCTGTAGGTAAAGGCACGATGGGATCTAACGCAAGAGCCATGCAAAGGCATCTTCTGCCATGTCACATGTGCATGGTAGGACGTGTGACTGTGGAATTGCACATTCTATCCCATCATGCCTTAAGCTCCTTCTGCACTGGCAAGAAACAGGCTCCCAGCCATGGGGGTGCCTCCAAGGCACCTAGCATCCACAGCTGCAGGACTCTGGGTCCCTATGCTCCCAGAGTCGGCAGCACTGGGCATGGTGAACCCATGTGGCAGGGAAAACCCTACTACACATGCAAATTAAAGCTCAACAGCAACCAGCTATGAAGTTAATACACATTTTTTAGGTCTGTCCCTAGAGCTGGTTGGAGCTTTTAAAGGCATGATAGCTACTTTGCACATGTAGCTGGTCTCAAGCTAATTGCGCAATTAACCATTTCATTGTGCAATACCTGTAATGTGTAGAGAAGGCCTCAGTAATCTCTCCTCTTTTCAGGGCTGTTATTTGATTTTTTTCATTAACTGATTTTTGTGGTTATTGTTAAGAAGGAAGATGTAGTCAAAGAAGTTATAATTTATGGATTCTCCCTAACAAGAGACTGAGGGAGCTGGGAATAGGGAGATGGTCTCCCAGTTAGAGAGCAGCTAGCTAAAGAGAGACCCAGACAATCTGCAGTCTGCAACATAATTCATGTTTGTTGTTAGTTATTCTTATTCATTGCATGTCTGTGTTCATTGAATCCAGGGCTCACTACATCCCCAATGCCTCAGTTTGCAAGAGCAATGGTCTAGCATTTGCTATACTCTCTCTACAACTGGAAACATCTCATATATCTTACCTCTCTAACCTTGGGAATCTTCAAGATGCTGGTTCAGTTGGCTTTACTTCTTCCCCATTTGGCCCACCCTCGCCACCAATGTCACTGCGGCTGCCTGTGGGAAGTCTCTGCTTGACACCACCGCCTGTGGATGGTCGCCATGCATCCCCAGCCTCGAGAGACACATGTCATTCATGATTATAACCAATATCAATTCTGATACTTTAAGAAGCACTGCTGGCTGAAGTCGGGAAAAATTCCTTCCCCCACCTATAGTGTAGTATTTCATTATTGTCTAGATGCATTATGGGTTTTTTATATATTGTTCTGAAGCAAAGCATGTACAGTGCTGGGAGTGACTGCATACATAGATTTTGTTTCTTACCACCATAAATCACTAAATTTAGCTTGGAGATTAAATTTGTTACATTTAAGAAATCTTCCCTTTATTTTCTTGCTAATACACCCACGGAGAATGTTTGATGAAAACAACACTGAGATCAAAGCCTCTCTTAATCGGAAGAGAAAAACTTTCTGTGACTGGCAAAACCATCCTACATGTAACCAGAAGCAGGAAACTTTTTGGTGTCTTAAAGCTGAACCCAGAGGAAGATTCAAGAAACCAAAAACAAATGGTGGTTAGAGAAGGTGAAAGAAATCCAACAATTCATTGCCGACCATGACATGTGGAGTTTCTTCAGTGTAATCAAAACTGTGTATGGACTAAGCTCTTGTGGACTCACCCCGCTTAGTATGCTCCTCAAAGACAATGAGTCCATCAAAAACTGCTGGAAAGAGGCTTAACAAAAGCTCCTGAACTGAGAATTAATGGTGACTGATGAAACTGTCAAATCCATCCCACAGCATTCCATTAGGAAAATACTTGCCAGTTTACCAACCTCTGAAAAAGTCCATCCAATGAGGAGATCCAGTATAGGATCTGATGTGCTAGCTCTACCTTCAGAAGACTGTATCATCATGTGTTCAATGATCACAACATCAGGACTCAAATAAAATTCCTATTATATAAGGCTATGGTAATCCCAACTCTTTTTTATGGGAATGAAGCTTGGGTGATCTACAGGGACCACCTGAAGAGCCTGTAATACCTTCATCAGTGCTACCTCTGGAAAATTCTTTGCATAAAATGGGAAGATCATCACACAAGTGACAGTGTCCTCACTGATGCTAACACCACCAGCATACAAGTGTTGATTATTCAACATCAGATACAGTGGATAGGGCACTGTGTGCATATGCCTGATGTATATTTACCAAAACAACTGCTATACTCCCAATTCAGCCAAGGACAAAGGACATGTGGGGGTCAGGGAAAACACTCCAGGGACATCCTCAAGGTGAACATTTGTAAGTGTGGCATTGACATCACAAATTGGGAAAAGTAGCCTGGGATAGGACTACGTGGCAACACCTTGTGGAAAAAGGTGATGGCTAGTAAATTATATTTAGAGATTTGCTCTTAGGAACTGGCTTGTAGGTAGAGTAGCTATTATATTAGAACAATGGCCCAGGGGAATGACAAGGGTTAATTGGTTTCTAAAAGTCTGTTTGTGACAAAGTTTCATGTTCTCAGCCACTGTGTCTGAAGCTAGCAGACAAACAGGCTGGGAAATAAAAAACATGTGCTACACAGTTCCCTGAAATCCAAAAACAAGAGATAAGGTAGAATCAGGTCATAGTGACCAGCTGCAAAGCCCCTAGGATTTCCAGTTTTGGTGAAATGACCAAATTAGGAAACTGGAAATGCTCAAATTAAGACACCAGTAAATGACCAAATTAAAATGTGTGCATGTGATGAGTTTGTGGAAACAAAGGAATTTGCTGACAAAACAGAGCATGGACAATATGATGACCACAGGGAAAACAATGGTACCTGGAAATGAAGAGTCATCAGAGGAGAAAGAATACAAAAGGAGGGATCCCAAGGTGCGGTGATCCTGAGGCCATCATGGGCAGAGGGCACACAGCCAGCCCATCTTGCCCACTTCATGGGAAGGAGAGGGAGACTGAGCCTCCACCCTCAACCTCCAAGTCTGCTGACATCTAACATTCAAGAAAGAGTCACAGGGTGACTGTCCAGGCTTACCTTCCCTCTGTGAACCCTGGAACTGATAGATAAGTTGAATCAGGGGGGTTATTTTGTTTGCTTTGCCTGCATTGATCTTATCCGCTATCCCTGTACATCAGTAAAATTTGCCTATTATCAAATGGAAGAAGTCATGATTGTTCTGAGGATTTGGGTCCACCTGGAACAAGGTATCAGGACTGGGTCATAAATCCAGTGCCAAGGACGGTACATTATACTTTGAGGGAAACCGCCTCACCCCGGAGGCAAAAAAAGGACAGAAATGGAAGGAAAGGGAACAAGACCAAGAAATCCATTGTTCAACCCTCCATTTAACCACCACCTGTGGCATCTGCCAAAAAGTCTGAGGCTCCAGGATTGGCCTTCTTAGCCATCAACAGACTCCTCTACAAACCTTTACTTGGTCCGTGGGAACAATCATCCTCACCCACAAGGATCGCTAATGTCGATAAAAACCAACACAGGAAACTGTGCAACATATATCTGTATAACAAATATATTGTAACACCACTTCTCTCTCTCTGAAACCAGCTTTAAGATCCTTGATTCCAATGGCAGCAGAGTGGGTTCAGTATTAGTGAAAAAAGGCAAAGTCTGCCTGGTGATCCTCCCCAGTACTGCATTGGTGAGCACATCACAGAAGTAGAGAAGGAGGAAAACCAAGGTTACAAACTATGGTTTAGTTTCCTAATGGCTACTCTACTTTATCAGGTTAGGGACAGAAGTTACACACAAACTGGTTTAAGTGATCAGAACCTGGTTTAAACCTGTAATAGAACGGAAGTTCAGTGCACATAAAACATGTTAAAATGGCTGAAACTGGTTTAAGATAAACCTGGTTGAATGTAGTATCAGACTTAACTCATTTGGGTCAAACCAAATCTATGAAATCTATGAAAACCAGTTTATGAAACTTCTGTCCCAGACCCCTTCCTGGTTCAAGTTACATCACAGTCCCCCAGCATTCCAGCATGCTTTCCAGCCCTCTGCTGGGCTGTGCTGTGCTGTCTGCTTCTGCAGAAAAGCAGGGGGGGGAGCAGGGGGAAGAGGGGAGAGGTAAGAACTGTGCACCCCCCAGCAAACCCAGGCTGCAGTCTGGGGCCAGGGAGGGGTGAGGGTTAAACCCCTCTTTCCCCAAGTACAGAGCTGTCTTGCCCTGCTACTTACTGGAAGTTACTTCTGGCTGCTACCGTGGACTACAAATCCCAGAGACATGTGGAAGCAGGAAGAGGAAGTGATTAGCAACCCTGCAGAGTCCTGCTTCTATGATGCTGGACTGTAAATCCCAGAGACCTTGGGGGCAGCAGGAAGAGGAAGTGCCAGACAGCCATGATCTAGCACCCCCCAGCTTCTAGCATGAGAAAATGCAAGCATGTGGCTGCATTTCCTGAATCAAATGCGTGTCTAGTTATATCCCAGTTTAGTCTTTGCAGCTCAAATTAACCTGCAAAGACTGAATCGATTCAGCTTCAGGCTTTTTTGACTGTCTGTACTTAGCCTCAGTGTTTGCTTTCTTTTTTTTTTTGCAGGCTTCTGGAGATTTGCATTCCACTCCATCCAAATCACTGTGCAAATCTAAGTTAACCTTGAAAAAGATGTACCCTTCTTAGCTGAATATAAATGTTAAAAAAACGGAGTTTGTTCTAACACAACTTAAAGAGTTTTCTTCCAGATCTGCTACTTTTAATAACCAATATACAGTATTTTCTTTTTGCAGATATAACCAAGCAGAAGATGGACAAAGACAGATTTTAAACACTGAGAATGCTTTGGCTTTACTCAAAAAAGAACTGGTACGTGCATTTGAACAATTACTAAGTTGAGGAGTTTTGGTTTGGGTATATTGCTGCTGAAGTGAATTAGATTACCCCAAGTTTCTCTGTTAGAAGTTGAGAACAAATTAGTCCATAATGAGCAAGCTTTCTATACTTGCTGTCAGACAGAAAATATATGTCCACAGTCAAGTAATTGCTTTCAATATGAATAATCATTCACCAGGTCAACACATACATTGGTTAGTGATTATTTGCAGTTCTGTAATTGTTCCAATTCCTTACTTAACACTTACCAGCCATTCATCTTAAATATTAATGAAGAATGTACAAATTGATTCTCAAAGAAACAGAAAGATTAACAGGAACTATAGGATTTTTTTTTTCTTCAGGGAGGTCTGACAGAGTACATCTTGAATACTGAAACATTTAAAACTTTAGCTGCTAGGGATAAGGATTATGCACATGCATGCATGCCAAATCTTTTATTTGGGCCTTTGAAGGCTGCCTCGATATACATAAATAATAATCAGCAATGCATATAAATCTTTTCCTTTTGCAGAGGCTAGACAGTAACCTTTAGCTTAGGTAAACTAGTGAATAGCCTTTTTTTAAAAAAACAAGAGCTGTTTGTATTTAACATTTACGATCCTATGAACATTGCAGTGACAATCATTCATTGAAAGAATTCATTACAGAGCTCATCAACCATCCTACTGCTGCATATGACACTCATTCTTGAGACTTCAGAGTGACTTTCCTATCCATCAGTAGTCTCAAGAGTAAAATTGCAGTTCTGAAGCATAAGCATAATAAAGCTGATGAGCATTTTGTCAGGTGTTATTTGAAGAAGCTTGACCTGACAAAATAATCATCAGCTTTATTGTGTTTATGCTTCACAACTGCAGTTTCACTCTCAGGACCACTGATGGACAGGAAAGCTGATCTAAAAGTCTCAAGAATGACATCCTACAAGGTTCAGTACTTTCTCCATTGCTTTTCAACATATACATTGTCAAACTGTCTGGCACCCAGTCCAAGAAGTATGGCTGTGCCGATGACTTGGCTCTCACTAAATCAAACATGTAATGGGAAGCCACCAAATCCACTTTGACATCAGACATGAATGCCGTTGATGACTACTTCCATAAGTGACTTCTGTAGCTCCGCCTTGCTAAAGTAGTTGCAACAGCCTTCCACTTAAAGAACAATGAAGCGAAGAAAGAAATAAAATTCAGAATTGGTTCAAGTCAGAGACTTGAACATTGTCACACGATTGCTTATCTAGGAGTCAAGTTGGACCAGATCCTCACCTACTGGCACAATCTGGAAGGGATCCAGGATATGGTTGAGGACTAGGGTTAAGGTTAGCAGAGGAGCTCTCAATTGGTTGCCTTGTTGGCACCACCTGGGGTGAAAGTTTCCACACATTTCTCACCTCTGCTTTGCCTATATGCTCCTGCTCAGTACTGTACACCAGTGTGGGGCTGAAGCATTCATACTAAGCTTGTGGATTCCAGCCTTAACAGTGTCATGAGTACAATCACCAGATGCTGACTCCAATTGACTGCTTACCAGTCCTCTGAGGCATTCCACCCCCTGACATTGGAGACAAGCTGTTACCCTGGCCCTAGGCCTCAAAGCCCAAGATCCAAACCATTCTCTGCACTCCAGCCTAGTAGCCAGAAGACAGAAAACCAATTACCACTTAAAGTCTCAGAACCTGTTCTCCACTCGAGCCAGTAAGTTCATCGAATCTCCAGGTGGCATGTCACCCACAGCATGCACCTCCCGTCACCAGAGCAGGCAATATGCTGTACAAGAACTGCAGCTAAAGAACTTCATCCCTAATAACAGCTTCTGCTCCTCAGGGTGGCAGCTGCCCCACTTAGCCTGAACTGCTCTTAAACATCTCAGAACAGGCATTAAACAGTTTAAGGCGAGCATGCAGTCTTGGAGCTCTCCAACAACACTGGCTGCAGCAGTGGTGCTCTATCTCAGATGGCCAACCACATCATATATGAATGCCCTTTCAACCCTCCTTTGGGTGCCTGAGGTCTTCTTGACATTGGCCATTCTGCTGGCTGCTGACTTTCTACCCCTCATGCCTCTGATATATGACTGTGGCGACACTCACTTCATCACCATCATCAAAAGAATGATTTTCTGTTATTCTGTTTTCCTTCAAAAACATCCAGAGTGGCTAGTCAGACATATGTAATGAGAAAATGTCCATGTGGCTGTAAAAGAATTAAAGAAATAAAAATTAAGGGCGATTTGTATTTGAAAAACTAGTACTTTTTTCTGCCAACCTAACTTCTCTGTTGTCTGACAGGTTTCAGCCTTTTCACTTTGCAAATGAGAAATTATTTCTTCCCCTAACATTTATTTGTCTGGGTTTCAATCAGCAGTCAGCATAGAAGACCAAAAACTAATGAAAAGCACAGCACTCTAGTACAGAAAACAAGCATGCTATATCTCCTTAAAATCTCCTAATAGTCTTGCTAGCTGAAGGCCAGATTCTCTCATACTATGTAAAATGGTAATCTAACTGCACAAGTAGCTCTACTGATTTCAAATCTGTGTGACCAATCCTCACCTGATATAAAGCAGTGTAGTTCTATTGATTTCAAATAAGATATACGGATTTATATCACTTGAGTAGTCTTATTGGTTCAGATCAAGGAGCATAGTACTACTTAATGGGTGCATCTACACATGACTATTAATGTGCAGCAATAAACTCCAGCGCTTATTACTCTGGAGTTTATGGTGCTGGGCACACATGTGCATATTCACCCAGGATAGCAGCACATTGAGCCAGGGCAGAGCAGGCCTGGCTGGCAGAGGGTATGGGGAGGTCAACCTGCCAGCCCAAGGCTGCTCCCCTCAGCAAAATGTGCTGTGGAAAAGCTACAAGGGTGCTTCAGCGAAGGGCTAGCCAGCAGGGAGCCCCTTCACAGAAGTACTCTCGTGCCCCAGCTAGCTCCTTCAGTGTCTAACATGCACTACTGTGGAGTTTTTTACTTCACGACAGGATAGTACTTGTATTTACAAGTATCAGCCATCTTTGTATTATATCAGCCATCTTTGTCTATACAAACACTATCCTGGTGCCGAGTAAATTAGTTTACTCCAGCCTAATAGGGGTGCACCTGTAGACACCCAGATAGTTCCTGTGTAGATAATTAGTCAACACTGCAGTAAACATCTTGTGTAGACATGCCCAATATTTACATGAATGGCAAAATATGGGCCTGTGTTTGAACTTTGTAAGATTTGTCACAAAACTCTTTTTTGGGGATAAAGAAGCGAAATGAGGTACAGAATCATAATTTCAATATAGACTCACAAATTTCAAAGCACGAAGGCCCATTAAATTATCTTCTCATATCTCCTGTATAACACAGGCCCTAGAATTTCATCCAGTTCAACCTGCATTGAGCCCAATAACTCATGTGGGTTCCCTCTTAGAAAGGCAAACAAGTGATTTGAATGTTTTAAGAGGTTTGAATGTTTCAACCACTTTCCAGCAGTTAGTTTCAATGGTTAATTACACACACCTTCATGGGTAGATCTAAAAATTTGCACAGAGTGGTGCTCATGGTGAGGTGTATCATCACATATAAAACAACATAGATTTTTGTCCAGTTAAAAATAAACTAGAAGCTTTACTAATATACTAGAGGCCAAAGGCTGTATTATGCAGCTCAACTGATGGAACATCAAGTCCATTAAGAAGAAGAGGGTCATTAACACCTGTGAATGAAGAATTTAGAAGGGGCTGGGTAGATTACAATGAGCCATGAAGTCAAGTGACTAGAAATGCTGCCAGACAGTTGATTTTAAACTTTGGGTGGAGCAGGGATTAAAAGGAGAGTGCAAGTACACCAGTGTACCTCTCCCTGGATTCATCCCTGTACATCCTGTTAAATTTTTTATCATACTTCTCATGTGAATGTCTCTGGCTTTTACTTCCAGCTATTGGTTCTTATTAGGCCTTAGTTAGATTAAAGAACCCTGTAGAAGCTGGCATAGCACAGATTGTGCCCTGGCTTCTAATCACCATCCAAACCCTATCCCTAGGAAAGAGTTTGAAAGGAAATTCTCAACAGTGATTTTGCAGTCTTCCTTCCTTGCAGCTCTGCCCCTTGGCTTTTTCTCCAAAAGACAGCAAGTTATGTGTTGGTATTTTTCCCCCATTTCTTTTCTTCTCCGTTCTTTTCACTCAAACATATATTTTGTGTTGATCCAAAACCTTACTTTAAAAAAACGTCTTACAGACCCCTCATGTTCGACATAGATTTGCTTGGTTTTTAAAAATGAAGCAATGGGAAGGAACAATCAGGATTCATAGAAGACTGATCAAATCTGGCTAAACCACAGTTAATGGAGAAAAACATTGTATGTATTTTGTGTGTTTGAGACAGAATAATCTTAGGGGTGGCATTTTACCTTAACATTAACTTTCATAATTAAAAGGGAAGCAGAATTAAAGCACCATTTTTAAAAAACACACAGAAGGCAAAATTCCAGTTTTAGTTACCCTGAGGAATAACTGGGAACAACAATTTAATTAAATAAAATTATTCTGGATTTTTACCAGTGTAAATGATATCAGAATTTTGGCCTGATGTCAGTTGCATCCAGAGAATTCAGTCTGATTTCCATGAATTATGCATAAAATTTGAAGTGTACTATAGCTATGTGACATAAAAAGAAGATGTACTCAAATACTGTATAAAACTTCCATTTTAAATTAGTTTGTCTGTAAAGGCATTTTAATTGCATTAAACTTTCTTGTAATATAATTTCATTGATGCATCTATAGATTATTTTGTGCTAGCTTTCCAAAATATGCACAGCTGAAAGCCTCTTGCTTCAGGGCTTGAACTAATCTAACTATTAGAGATTATGAGGAGACCATGGGGGAAAGATTATTTTGAGTGTGCCCAGAGCAAGGTTCAGAGCCTACCCCGTACTGAAAATATCCAAGTTAAATAGTGATCCTTTAAAACTATCAAGATAAATAATGTACTAACAGGTCTACCTCAGGCCCCACTTCAGAAACATATGCCATGCAGGACATTGATGTCAATGGGGGTTTAAGTATGTTCTTAAAGTTAAGTACCTGTCTAAATACTATTTTACATAGGGATGGACTTAAACATCTATGTAAATGCTTTCCTGGAACAGAACTGGGATTTTGCACCCTAGTTCAGAGCTCCTGTGCCTGAATTTACAGAGGAGGAAGGGTCATGATATTTAGGAGCAAGAGGGTATATAGCCCCAGAAAACATGAAGGATCCCAAAGGGAACAAATGCTTTAGGGGCAACAAATGCCTCCCAGAGCTACACACACAACTGCACTCATTAGTAGCCTACAACATACTCCTACTCCACCTGGCACTTTGCTCTGATTTAAGACCACATCACCTCCGGCTATAATCTCATCAAATTTCTCCAACTACTGCATGTAGGAGTCAGCTAGATCAGTACTTTGATAGAAGATGCTCCATAAGTCAGGGTCAGTTTGCACCTTGATAGCTATAAATCAGAGATGGATGGCATAAGCAGGGGGCTTCCTTTAGCAGATGCTGTGAAGGGATTGCAGAAGCTGAGCTGTGAAACAGAAATTGGTGATTAGGATGCAAGGGATAGGTAGGGGGAAGAGAGGCAAAGTGGGTGGGAGAGGGAAAAGTAAAACACTGAGGAACATAGTTATCCCACAAACATCCATGTTCTACAAGTAAAGAAACTGATGAGGAGATTTCTCTCAGAAAGAGAGATTTAGTGAAAAACAATGTTTCATGTAGCCTGGGCTTATTTGGCACCACGTTGCAGGAAGTATCAGATGTAAAACCGAGGTCCCCACCATTGGCCTTATTCATCCCTTGTGAGATTGGAAATATCGTTATTTGAATTTACTGGAACAAGTTCAGTAGCACATATGCTGTTGTAATCTTGATCTTTGCAGGATTGTGGGTGATGGCCTGGTGCTGCTAACCAACCACTCTGTGGCCCATTGAGTCTGACATATGACTCATTCTTTCTACCTCCCTATACTTGTGGTTTCTGTTGCTTACATCCTAAAATGACCCTTTGCAGGACTATGTTTACCACACAGGTTGCTGCATTTTACCTCAAAGGTGACTGCTTCACTGGTGATGATGTAAGAGATTCCCAATTTGTTTATGTAATAGTAAGGGTTAGCTCCCTTCCTGAGGGCTGACATGATGACAGGAAGTTATCAGCCATCTTTTTGTGTGTGTGTGTGTGGGGTGAGGGGCAGATGCAATAAAGCCCTTTGGAGACCAAGAAGTCTCCCTGCCTTTTCCTGACCTATGAGATAGCACAGTTTATAATGCTGTGTAGCAGGCTTACCTTTCAGAACTTGGGTTCAGTCCCAGGCTTGAGATCCTGCTGTTTTGATTGGTGCAGCCCACCACTAATCAGGAGACAGCAAGGAAAATCAAGTCACACCCCTTTCTGAGGGGAGGGGGAGAGGAGCGGCCCATGTGGTGCCCCTTCGCAACCCTGGGGGAGATCCCTCCTCTGTTGAGACCCTCTCTCCAGGGTAACTTCCTACTCCACAGTCCCAGAGGGCTGCCTCCCATTCTCCAAGTCGAGCTCTCTTCCCTGCCAGGCTTTCCTGCTGACTGACTCTACTGCTGCCAGCCTGGCTTAGGGCCACATGCACCGCTGTATGTAGTGGGCACTTTACCTTGTGCTTTGGGGTGGAGAGAGCTTATGGGCAGCACCTAACCCACGAGCAGTTTGCCCAGCAATTGAAGGACTGCTTGCGATGTGCCTACCATTTGGCTGCTGACACTGTGGGGAGGACCCAGCAGCTCCATAAAAGAAATTATGATGCCCGTGTCTGGGAGCAGGGGCTATACCTTGGAGACCGGGTACTTCTGAGGAACCTGGGGTTAACCGGGAAACATAAAATTGCTAACCAGTAGAAAGCAGAACTCTACACTGTGGTCAGGCAGATGGGGACTCTCCCTGTGTATGAAACTGCCCCAGAGGTCGGACCTGGGTGCAGACGGGTTGTGCACAGAAACATCCTATTGCCTGTGGGGGAGCTGGTGGGGCCTCGACCTCCTGAGAGGGAACACCCATGAGATCGGCATCGACCCCTGAGCCAGGTCAGGCCACCTGAGAGGAACCCTACCCCTGAGGCAGCCTCAGAAGAGTCAGATTCGCCCGGAAGGCGAGCCAAATCAGGAAGCTGATGTTCATGAAACTTCTCCCGCAGGGGCTGCCAGGGAGGGTGACTTACCTGCCTGCAACAGACAGCTTCACCGCTTCCATCCACCAGTAGAGGGGACCCCAGGAGTGGGATGAAGCCCACATTCCCTGGGCCTTCATGGAGCTCCGAGAAAGACAGTACTCTTTGCCCCAGGTGTGACAGACGGCCCATGAGGTGGTTTACTTATGATGCTCCTGGGGTGCCCGGAGAGGTGCTCATCTCCACTCTGTGGACCCAGTAATCATCGGGCTTGTGTTCACCCTTCACCGGGAATGGTGAAGTGTCCTGCAGGGGAGAGCGTAGTAGGCTTACTTTTCAGAGCTTGGGTTGAGTCCCAGGCTTGAGATCCCGCTGTTTTGATTGTTGGAGCCCATCCACCTATCAGGAGGCAGCCAGGGAAATAAAGTCATGCCCCTTTCCTGAGGGGAGGAGGAGAGGAGCTCCCCTGGACCTGATTGAAGACTGCAAACTGTCAGGTCCAGAAGACTTCAGGGGCGGAGCCCTGGAGCATATAAAAAGACCTGTGTGCCCAGCACATAGAAGACGCATCAGGGACACAGAAGAGAGAAGAGCGGGGCTCAGAAAAAGCTGAGGAGAGCAGCTCAGCAGGGTGAAACAGTAGCTCAGGAAGAGTCCCTGAAGACTTCTATCAGCAGGGAGCGGTGGACGGCTCCAGTGTTTAGGCTCTTGATGTGTAACATGGCACACAGTGTCCAGACCCTGGGAGCTGCGTGAGGCGGCTTGGGTAAGCAAGCTCTGGTGTGTGGCCAGAGACATGGTGCACAGGACAGTGCACAGAGCAGGATCTTTGGAGCCCCCTGGGCAGCTCAGGTCTATAACCCCTGGATCGACACTGGGAGCTCAGTGCAGGAGGCACTGCACTGAGGGTGAGAGACCCTGGGAGCTAAATGAGATGGCTCAGGACAGCAAATCAGAGCCTCAGTACTGCACAAGGCGGTCCGGGCCTCAAACCCCTAGCACAAGGCAAACCGCTCACTACACACAGCGGTGCATGTGGCCCTAAGCCAGGCTGGCGGCAGCAGAATTGAGCAGCAGGAAAGCCTAACAGAGTCAGGCAGCAGGAAAGCCCGTTGGGGGACAGAGCTTGACCTGGAGAATGGGAGGCAGCCCTCCAAGACTGTGGAGTAGTAAGTTACCCTGGAGAGAGGGTCCCAACAGGGGAGGGACCCCCCAGGGTTGTGAAGGGGCACCACTTGGGCCGCTCCTGGGTAATAGCGGAGGGGGAGCTTAGGAGCCTTTGGGGTCTTCCTGTCCTTTTCTTTCCCCCCACCTCTTTCCCCACTTGGGAGTGGGGCCCCTGCCCTGGAGGGCACCCAGGTAGTCTAAGGATTGCTGATTATATTTGTAGACTGTGCCTTATAGTTTATGTGAATAAGTTGAAGCAATAGTTTGTATATTGACAGAGTTATAAGGTTGCCTGATCAATATCCTTTGTTCTGGGTTGTTCTATGGTTCATCTGTATTTTAAATAATAATTGGTTTTGTGTGTGTGTGTGTGTGTGTGTGTGTGTGTGTGTGTGTGTGTGTGTGTGTATAATTCATGACCTTACCCTTTAATGGTTTTGTTGTAATACTAAATTTGTATATAGTTAAGTAATTGATTGACTGGGCCTGACTCTATAGGGAACAGTGGTCGCTGCTGGGCTGTTGTATCTCTTCGCAGCACACTGCCCTGCCAATAATTTCCTCAATTGGAGAGAGGAGTACAAACCCGCTACAACTATCTTGAATAAAAAAGAGCAGTATAAACATATATTTCACATAGTCTCTCTCCAGTCCTATGGATGGCAAGCAAAGACAAAGCCATCAGCAGCCAAGAGGACTTATGGCTTATTTAACAATGATCTGAAAGTGAAACAGCAATCCTCTTCCTGTCTAATATTTAAAATATTTTTATTACATGAATTCTTTCTTAAAATTTCACTTGATTGGAAGGCTAATTTTTTTCTTCTGCCTTAAAAAATAAAGTCCCCGGAAAGCCTGTTGTGCATTCTCACTTATCTTTATCAACCTAACTGAAACATGTCCATGCAGAAGATAAATGCTGTTATTACTTAAAATCCCTAGTACAAGTTCCAAAAAAATGCTGACAAGTCTCTAATCCTGATAAAATATATGGAAGTTAATTATAAACGAAGCATGCAGAAGTCATCCAGTAGATTGTAATCAACAAGATTCACCGAATGAGCACTTTGTTCCTTGCTGTTAAGGAGACAAGTAGTTCTCTCACCTCCCCTCTTCCCCTTGACATAACTCCCAGTAATGATGGCCACAAAATAAAACAAATGAACAAATGAGGCTGTAACCTAGGAAAGAAACAAACCATCTGTCATGTCTCACACCCAGCAGAAATCCTCTAAGTCTTTCAAAACTGCAAATGTTGCTCTGCTCATTTTTTCTGCTTCACCATCAACTTCATTATTGCTCCATGAAATAGATTCCTATTAAGCAAATGCATCCACAAAGACATGCACCTGTGCACTGCATTCCGAAATTCAGTGATTGGAACATGTAGGGCACATAGAAGTTCAACTGTAAACTCAACAAGGCAGTCTTCACTGGTATTAAACTATTGTATGCTTTCGGGAGATGCCAGGTCGTAAGACACCATATACATTGAAGTTATGGCAGCTTCTCCCTTGAACTGCAGGTTGTTTGTTTCATGGTATTTTGAGAAGTCTTGTCAGCTTGTAACTTCAATGGCTGTCACCTATAGTGAAGGGCTGGATCATCCAGCTTATGCTAAGGGCAAGGAATGTCCCAGTGCGTGGATCCCTCCCTCCTGTGCGGGAAGAGGGGTTGCCAGCCACTGTTGCAGCACCATTGCCCTCACGACTGGAATGTCCAAGAAACCCCTCCCACTGTGTAAAGGGGATAATCAATATGGAAAGAGGCAGCTTGAAAGACAGCCGGATAATTTTTTATTCATGAGTTATGCAGAGGAGCTGTAGTCAGTGTTCAGGAACAGATTAACTTTATTAATACACTAAACTAAAGGAGATGGAAATAACAGAGAGAACTCCATAGTATAACTGCTTGGAGCCCTTGTTCCTGAACAACTGCCTACAACCAGTTCTAACCAATCAGTTTGAATAGTAGTATAGTAGTACCATAGAGGCCAATCTTTTTTGACAGGCATGCCACTTCCATCCCCTTCCCCTGGCCAATCACCTGGTCTGCTATCTGTTCCCTGCCCTGTGCCCCTATCCAATCTGCTTCTCTACTTTCAGCTCACTGCCCTGGGCTTCCTGCCTGGTTTGCTGCTCCCTACCTTATCTACTTTGGTATTATCTCTCTCCTCCCTGGTTTGCAGCATTCCACACACAGAAGTTGTTCATGCCACTTATGCCACAGGTTGGTCACCCCTGCATTACTACAAGTCTCTTACAGGGCCAATATCCTCACAGACAACAAATGGGGCTGATAGCTGTACATCGCTCCAAGTCCCACAAGAAATCAAGCCCATAGACTTTCAGCTTCATCCAAGATGGGGAAATTCCCCAAAGGTGGATGTCCATGACCAGCCATGCAACCCATTAACAGAGATCTAGAGGACAGGTTCTTCTACTCCAAGGATAAGAGCCCCAATCCTTTGTGAATGCAACATCAAACTATGTCATTTCAAGCAAGGCATGGTTTATTTTACCATTATTATTGTTGTCGCTGTTATCATGTTATATGTTTAGCACTGCCAACATCAAAGGCATCATTTCAGCCCTTCAGAGCTTGAAGTCTAAAACAACAAAAATTCACTTTATTTCTGTGGGATATAATTTACATTTTGATAGATAAAACTGGAAAGTGACTGCCATACCCCACAGACTAGTTCCTTTGGTTTGGGAATATAGGTCAATAGCTTCAAACCTGGGTCCATAGTCATGACCCTAAACCTACTTTATGCAGCCAATTAAAAGGGCATCAATTAAAAAAAAATCAAGTGTCTCTAAGTCCTGTTAAAATCCTGCCCCAAGAGGAAGAGGCCAAAAGGCAGGACAAGATAAGGAAGATCACCTCATTGTTTGGGTCTGGTATTTTTGGGAAGGCATTGGAAAAGTGATCACTGGCAGGGATTCACAGGTAAAGAATGTTTCTCCAGGAATAGGCTCCACTTGAGTGAGCAAGGAAATAGCCTTCTTAGATCAAGGTTGGCATGATTAATACGAGCTTTTAATTAGGGACTCAGGAGAGATTTTGGTGGGAGAAACCCACAAAATCTTTACACTGGGAACAAATACACACAAGAAATAAGTTAGACAAATGAGGATTTGACAAGGGAAAAGGTACTTCAAGGAGCGGAAGGAAAATACACAGCAATAACAAATAGTATGACTGACCAGTATCTCAGTCATACATATTCCAGGTGGGAACTGTTAAATTGAGATGGAAACAAGTGGAATATCTGAACTCATCCACCACATAACTGGGTGGTGATGGAGATGGGACTACTAAATCTACCAGTCTCTGGCCACAAATCTGCATATAGGCAGCAGTAGCCTAATGGTCATCTTGCACCTGGGTTGAGACAAGCGTGCAATTTGGCAGCTGCTACTGTGACTGAGTAGTCCTATTCAGGATCTCCTTTGTTCACCCGATATGGGGAAGGGTAGAAAAGGTGCCCTAAACCTCAGCTTCCTTATCTGCTTCTGGTTGGATAACTCAGTCAAGAGAGATCAGTCTTTCTGAGGTCAAAAACATCATAATAAGATTATGATTTTTTACTTGGGAGAGGCTGGCTGCTGACTGACTCCAATGGTGCTGCAATCTCAACCAAGCAGCTGCCTGTTTCAAGGTAAAGGGTCTCATGGTCAAAGCAGAGAAGAGAGAGCAGAGGAAGGAAAGCAGAGAAATCCTGACCTAAGGCCTACCATCCCTTGCAGAAAAACCTGCAATTTCTGCAGACAGGTATGTAGCTCTAGAACTGGACTCTTAAGTCACCTCAAGACCCATCAGTGAGCTGTCATCAAGATAATCCTCAAATTGAGGCATTGCCAATGATGATTCTAAGTAGGACCATCCCTGATTAAACTCTCAGCCAAGAGTCTCTAACCTGTGTCAGTGCGGCACCAGCTGAGGCCTTGGGACTTGGTCACCAGTTGCTTGCCTGGACTGGACTGTTGGTAACGTTTTTACTTGCCTTCAACTCACTGTGGAATTATGCAACTCTCACCTGCCATATCTTGATGTTTATGATGTTTTGAATCAGGAGGTGTCTGACTTGCGGTGCAGACCAAGGGAGTGTCCAGATAGTGACTTCTTCTGGGGCTCCAACCTCCCCTACACCTAGGAAGAGGCTCCTAGTGCCACCCTGATTTTATACTACTGATTGCACCTTTAGATCTTAGTGGACAGCTTGTCTTTTCTCTTTTCTTATCTTGTTATAGGCTTGCAAATGTCTCAAAAGAAGGAATCAACAAAACAAACTAAAAAATTCCAGGACTTTCCTTCTGCCCAGGTAAGTCTTGCCATCTCAGGCCAAAATGGGCAGGGCACTTGTGGTGGCGAGACACCATCATAGGCCCCAAAAACCAGAAACAGACACCCCACAGGGGTAACTTACTTCCTGCCGGGCAGCCAGAGCAGGTGCCGGGACCACAGCCTCATGAGCTGGCATTACGCCGGCTGTTTAATCAGCTGTTTCCCAGGTGGGGAACAGTTGGACCAATCACAGCAGCTGTACTGGCTGCCATGGGAGAGCTTAAAAGCCCTGCCAGAACCTGCGGGCGGGGAACCCGGAGGGAGAGAGAGTTGGTGGACAGCACGACACATGTTCTGAGGCTTCTGCATGGAGGAGGAGTGGCACAGCTCCAGCAAGCAGTGCTGGGGAAACCTTCGAGCCTTCTGCAGGAGGTGGAGCTGGGGAAAGCCCTCCAGCTCCCTACTGAAGGCAAGCCAAGGGCGGTATCTAAGCTCCTGGTAGGGAGCAAGGCTGAGGAGGCATTTGAGCCCCCTGGAAGAGGCTGAGGTGCAGGAGGTAGCTCCACAACCCTTTCCTCCTCAGGGGAGTATTTCTTCTAAAAAAAAAAAAAGAGAGAGAAAAAAAAGGAAAAAAACCCAAAAAAGGGGAAAGAAATTGGATGTCAGCTGAGCTTTGAGGGTAGAGGGATGAGAACCAACCGAGTCCACTCCAACAGGAGACCCCACCTGAAGCCAGCTGTGGGCAACCCCACAGGGCCAGAATCAACACCATACAAGCACCATCCGGTTGGTGAGTGGATGGGGTGTAGGGGAGGTGGAGCCCTGTGGAACATCGCGCCAAGAGATCATGAGTACTGCCAGTCGGGAGGCCCCAGGGAGATCTCCACTGAACCCCTTCCCATGATAGCTTAACATCAAAGTCATAACAGGTGAGTTGAGGGGAGGGGCTACGCTCCCAACAGGCCGTGCAACACATAAGAACCTAGCAATCACAGCACTGCTCCCTTCTTTGGAGGGACCTGCCTTCTCAGAACTAACACAAAAAAAAGAACCCCATCCAGATCTTTGCTGCCTCAAGATAGATGTCCATCAGCTCTTGACTCCAGTCCATTCACTCCCGTCCATGCAGCAGACTTTACTCAGGGCCTTTCCTGGACACTGCACACACTTCGCATGTTCTGCCCTGATCTCTATATTTGTCCCAGCCCATGGCCCAATGTACTTCCCCTTTTTTGTTTCAGACCCGGGGTCATGGCCCAGCCTGTCAGACTATCTTTCTCTGTGTCCAGCTGACCCCTTCTAGGCTTCTGCAGAGAACTCCGTAAATGAAAAAGAAAAAAAAAATTAAACAGACCTGGTTTGGTGCATGGCTGCTTCTCCCATGGCCAGCTCATCTCTGGTGGGCTTTTCCACTGCTTTGGTTGCTCTTTCTCATGGCATCGCTGGAGCCAGTCTCCAGGCTTGCCAGACCTCTCCTGAGCTGTCCCGCTGGTCTGTAACCAGCTCTCCGGGGCTCGGAGCCTCCCACCACAAGTCTCAGGGTTCAGGACTTAGATCTCCCCTTCTGGGCTCTGCCACTACCCTTTCCAGACCTTCTGGCCCCCAAGATGAGCCTCCACAGCAGCTCTGCAGCTGCTGTAGCTGAGCAGCTGCTTCAAAAGCACAGCTCTCTTGGGGTCCTCCACTCCCTCGGCACGACAGTCTCTTTTTTTCAGATGGTTTGTCTCTCCCTGTGGTGAGCTCAACAAGTTTTTCCTTCTTTCTTTCACAACTTGCTCCTGAAATTTTCAATGATGGAGATTCCAGAATTTCTCAAGGTTACCTCTTCTAATGTTTGACCACCCTCATAGTCAAAGCTTCCTGAGCTCCAAACTACATTTCCTCTGGTACAGTTTGAGTCCATTACTCCTAGTCTGAGTCCTTATGGCTACAAAGAATAGTTTATCTCCGTACCCTTTACAATTACCCTTCAGAGATATTAAGAAGTTATCAGATCCCCCTCAGGAAACTAATTTAATTGATATAACGATAAAAATTGCTACCAATAACAGTTTAATGAAGATATTTTTAAATGAGCTGCCCAATAAATTTCTTGATCAAATAGTGACAGTAACCATAAGAGTAATTTGATTTAGTTCTGGCAAGTAGCAAGAACCTTAACAAAAGAACTTGTGATGGAAAATAATTTTGGATCAAACAATTGTGACCTAACCCATTTAAACTGCAGGATGGACAAGAATAGGTCTACTGTTAAGGCTTGAGACTTCAAAGGGGTTAACTGAAAAATTAAGGGGCATTAATTAGGGAAGTGAACTGGATTCAAGAGCTAATGGACTTAGTGGCAGAAGAGAAAGAAAATTACTTTCAGGGAGAGGTGCAAATATTATCACAAATAATCAGAGTAATAAATGAACTAAGACAGGCCAAACACATACTTGGATGGACAAACACCTTTAATGCAGACCAGCTACAAGAAATGGAGAAAGGGATTAATCAGTAAGGAGATGTACCTTTCAGTACTCAAGGAGTGAAAAGTAAAATAAGAATAGTCAAAGGCTGAGCTGAGTTAAGTCTTGCAAAGGAATTTAAAATCAAACAGCAAATGCTTCTTCAGGCATAAAAATAAAAATGTGGAAGCCAACTTAAATTGCTTGTTGGTGACAAAACTGGGGCAGCCCAGATATTCTCCATTCAAAATACTAACAATAATTTAGAACAGGCACACAAAATAGTAACTCCTTTGGCAAAAATCTTCAATCAAACTGACAACTCTGGGACAGTATGATTAGAGAACACTAAAGGCAGTGACTACATTAAAAAAAGTGTGACCCACTATCTTCATTTCAATATTATGTAAGCTTTTAGAACAGATACTGAGGGAAAGAACAGTAAAGAATATGGAGGTCAGCAGGAAAGGGGACAGGGTTTTATCTAAGGAAGATATTGTTAAACTAACTATAACCTGATAAAGATAGAATACTTTGGAAAATCCAGAAATAGCGATAACTTCAACTTTATTTATTTTTTAACTCTAATGGGGTGCCCTTCTTGTTTTAAGAACCAATAAATATTGTTTCCTTCCTTGATAGGATACTTCCCAGGGAAAAATAATTAGAATAAAGAACAGATAGTGGTTTAGAGAATTAGAGTTGGAGGCTTATTCCCTGTAAAGGTATCAGTATGGAAATATGCAGAGATGGGAGTTAGAGAAGGAAATGACTTGGAAAGGCTACCATCAGCTACCGATGAAGAACATCAATGAACAGCAAGGTGTAGGACAGGAAGAAGAGTGCAGCATTTTGAGGGAAGGAGAAGGTCAAATTCTGGAGCGTGAAGAGGAATCTAGTCAAGGGCTGTATGGAGACAAGTTAAGTGGTTAGACTAATGGATGAGAGAGTTTTGTCAACCAGTTTTTGATGAAATTACAATAGGATAACATAAGCATCTATGATTTTTTTTCTTAACCTGTAATTAATTAATCTATTTTATTTCCTGGTTCTCCAATGCCTTTTTCAATTCTTTAAAAAAAAATACTGTTTTAATTCCAGTTTAAGAAGACTTTCTTCTGGAGGCCCCTTAAATTTATCTTTAAAAGAAGGAATTTTAAAAGTTTCTCTGTGACACTGACTCCCATTATTGGTTTCACGAAATGGGGTGTATTTGTCTTCACACCTGTGAAATATAAGTCACCACAGCCCAGCCCAGCCCAATGAGCAAAGCGAATAAACAGGTAAGAGATAGGGGCCAGGGTAACACTGGGACTAGGGGGTCAGTACACACATCCACAGGAGGCCTCAAATGCCTCTACACAAATGCTCGTAGTATGGGTAACAAGCAGTTGGAACTCACCCTCCTGCTGGCTGACACCAGCACAGACATAGTGGGGATTACGGAAACGTGGTGGGACGCAACGCATGATTGGGCGGTGAACATTAAGGCCTATAGGCTGTACAGGAGGGACACGATAGGAAAGAGAGGTGGGGGTGTGGCACTCTATATTAAGGAGGAATACACATCCTCATCAATTAGCAAGGAGTCAGGGGAGGGACGCTCTGAAGTGCTTTGGGTTAGAGTACAAGGCAGTCGAGGGGAAAGAGACTTAACGGTGGGCGTCTACTACAGACCTCCCAATCAGGGAGAAGAGCTTGACCAGGAATTCTTGGGTCAGCTCACAGAGGTAGTGAAGGCTAAGGATGCGGTAGTCATGGGGGACCTGAACTTCCCGGACATCTGCTGGGAAGAACAGTCAGCCAGGTCTGAACGCTCACGTAGGTTCTTGGCCCGAGTGCAGGACCTCCATCTAACTTAGGACGTGCACAGTCCCACCAGGGGAGACGCCTTGTTGGACATAGTGCTGGCCACGGGTGATGACCTGGCGAGGGGGCTGCGGGTGCTCGACCACCTGGGTGACAGCGATCATTGCCTGCTGGAATTCACCATCCAGCGCAAGGTGGCAAAGGCATGCAGTGAGGCAGCAGCCCTAGATTTTAGGAGGGCAAACTTCAATGAGCTAAGGAGGATAGTTGGGGAAGCGCTGAGGTCCCAGGGGGGAGGGGAGCCAGGTGTCCAAGGAGAGTGGTCGCTCCTTAAGGAGATGATCCTCCAAGCCCAAAGGAAGGTAATCCCAACGAGGATCAAAGGGAGCAGGAGAGCACACAAGCCTCCGTGGCTCACCAAAAGCATCCGAGAATGGCTCCTTGCTAAAAAGGAGGCTTACACCCAATGGAAAGAAGGGGTCATCACCAGGGAGGACTATTCTGTAGTTGCTCGGGTATGTAGGGGGTAGTTAGGAAGGCCAAGGCAGAGATGGAACTAGGACTAGCTTCCCAGATTAAGGACAATAAGAAGTCCTTTTTTAAATACATAGGGGGTATAAAGAAAGTCCTGGGTAATGTGGGGCCCTTGCAGGATGCGATGGGAAACTTGGTCGTCACACCAGACGGCAAAGCTAACATGTTTAACAATTTCTTTGCCTCCGTCTTCCTAAGTAGGGACGAGAACAGCCACCTCCCTGCTGGGCCCCCCTCAGGCCCCGGGGGAGGCACACCTGGGCCACGGGTTAGCAAGGATTTAGTTAGGGAGCTTCTGGAGTGGTTGGACGTATTTGAGTCAGCCAGCCCGGATGATCTCCACCCTAGAGTTCTAAAGGAACTGGCCGAGGTCATTGCAAGTCCCCTGGCAGAACTTTACGAGCACTTGTGGTGCTCTGGTGAGGTACCAGAGGACTGGAAGAGGGCCAACGTGGTTCCCATCTTCAAAAAAGGGAGGAAGGAGGACCCAGGAAACTATAAGCCAGTTAGTCTTACCTCGATCCTAGGCAAGTTGTTCGAGAAAATTATGCTGGCACACATCCATGAGGGGCCAGCAGGGGACTGCATGCTTAGGGACAACCAACATGGGTCCATCAGTGGCAG
The DNA here is from genome assembly GCF_052110815.1 of Crocodylus siamensis. Lineage (NCBI taxonomy): Eukaryota > Metazoa > Chordata > Crocodylia > Crocodylidae > Crocodylus > Crocodylus siamensis. The sequence goes on along the minus strand of NC_143397.1, from coordinate 236,193,220 downwards.
GTCCTGTCAGACCAACCTGGTGGCCTTCTACAATCAGATCACCAGATCATTAGATGCAGGGGTAGCAGTGGATATAGTCTTCCTGGACTTCCGGAAGGCTTTTGACACTGTCTCTCACCTCGTTCTCATTAAGAAACTGGGGGGCTGTGATGTAGACACCCACACAGACAAATGGGTCGCCAACTGGCTGGAGGGCCGCACCCAGAGGGTGGTAGTGGATGGGTCCTTCTCAACCTGGAAGGACGTGGGCAGTGGGGTCCCCCAGGGCTCGGTCCTCGGGCCCGCACTGTTCAACATTTTCATCAGTGATTTGGATGAGGGGGTAAAAAGCACCCTGTTCAGATTTGCTGATGACACTAAGATGTGGGGGGACGTGGGCACACTGGAAGGATGCAACAGGCTACAATCAGACCTAGACAGGTTATAAGGGTGGGTGGACGAGAATAGGATGGGTTTCAACACAGACAAGTGCAAGGTGATGCACCTGGGGAGGAACAACCAGCACCATACCTACAGGTTAGGGAACTCCCCTCTTGTCAGCATGGAGGCGGAAAAGGATCTGGGGGTCATCATTGACTCCAAGATGAACACGGGCCGGCAGTGTGGGGAGGCAGTCAGGAAGGACAGCCGTACCCTGTCATGCATCCACAGATGCATCTCGAGCAGGTCCAAAGAGGTGATCCTCCCCCTCTATGCGGCACTGGTCAGGCCGCAGTTGGAGTATTGGGTCCAGTTCTGGGCGCCACACTTCAAGAGGGATGTCGACAGCATGGAAAGGGTCCAGAGGAGGGCACTTGCATGATCAGGGGACAGCAGGGCAGACCCTATGAGGAGAGGCTGGGGGACCTGAACCTGTTCAGCCTCCACAAGAGAAGGCTGAGGGGGGATCTTGTGGCCTGTTATAAACTAGTCAGGGGGGATCAGCAGGCATTGGGGGAGTCACTGTTCCCCCGAGCACTGCCAGGAGCAACCAGGAATAACGGTCACAAGCTGGCAGAGGGTAGGTTTAGGTTAGATATCAGGAGGCGCTACTTCATGGTCAGGGCAGCTAGGGTCTGGAACCAGCTTCCGAGAGAAGTGGTGCAGGGTCCTACCCTGGGGTTATTTAAGAGGAGGTTAGATGAACACCTTGCTGGGGTTGTTTGACCCCAGTACTCTTTCCTGCCATGGCAGGGGGTCGGACTAGATGATATGCTCAGGTCCATTCCGACCCTAGAAACTATGAAACTATGAAACTATAGCAGTTTTTCTAGGACTTAGCTGAAAGTCAAGATGGCAGACAGTATTTCCAGGTGTGACAGAAGGCTCTGCAGGGTGAAGGAGGGAGGTGGTGTCTTGAAATCCAAAGCACTGGCACCTCATCTACAAACTGCAGGAAGTCAGAGATCCTAATTTCTGTAGATATTGGACAACGATGTTGCCCAATATTGCAATGTCTGCATTGTTGTTTGCAAACAGGTTCCTTAAAACTGGCTTATGGGCTACAGGAACAACTCTGACTTCAAAGTATCTGAACACATTATTCACTTAAATGGACCTTATCCAACCAAACATTTGCAGGACTGCAGATGAGAGTTGTGAAACCCAACATGAGTAAGGGCTACAGAATCAGATCCTAAAAAAAAAATAAGTAACCCTCAAAAACTGATAAAGGCATCAATCCTCATTGAGGAGAGCAGAATTTTTAGTTAGAGGGAAGTCTACAGTTAATGTTGGGCCCCCCTCTCTAAACATGTTGGAAAATGATGGTTTGCCATGTATGCCCCAATTCAAGGAAAAGAATCTAACCCCACAGAAGTCAATAAAATTTGCTAGGTTCTAATAAGGCCCAGCTCCAAAAGTAGATCTTTATCTATTGAATTCAACATAGTGTCTTCACCCCTCCCTGGAATCTCAAAAACTCTTGACAATTTATTACCATAGATTTGTTCCTCATGGTGTGGGCAAGTCTTACTTTTTTCAGATTGCTAAATGGCCATGGATCTCCTATGCAGATGCTGCCTTTAGAATTCAAAGCTGTAAATGAAAGCGCTATCAGCTGTAGATTCACAAATGGTATGCTGCACTTAAAGTGATTACACAGAAACTCTTTTCAAAGCAAGAGATGCTAAACAGTTCTAAAGAAAGGCAGGAATGCAAGAGCTAAAAATCATTACAATTATGCCTTCTAGAGAGGTTGTTAGAGTGAAAGCCTTTGCTGAAATATAATAACATGTTTCACTTGGACTGAGGACAAAAAATAGAAGTGAAGCACATGCACTAATTTGTATAACATTACACTCATTTAATTAAATTAGTTCAGAGGGATAAATATGACAGGATGCTAAATATCCAGCTGCACAGAATATTCTTACAAGTCCCTAGAATGGCAGAAGATTCCTGAACAGTTTTCTCTCTACATCTCTCTCACTGCCCATACCTCCCCTGCTCCTCTGTTCAGAACACCCCTCCTCTTCTATTCATTGCTCCCAGGTGAAATCCTGTTCCCCTGGAGTACTTGTGCCTTTTGTTATTGACTTTAGTTGGGCCAGGATTTCATCCTGCATCATCTGCTCATTGTCTTTTACTCCTAGAACCTCCCTTCTTTGCATCCAGGCTAAATTTATACAACCCCTGTGCTCCCTGAAAAGTAAGTTTACCAAATGCAGCAGTGGCAGCCTCAAACACATCAAACATTTATACATGGGCTCTGAGAGGTGTGGGGTGCTTTAATAAGCACAGCTCTGAGCTGAACTGTTTAAAAGTGCCTGGAGCGACAGGTGTATCAGCATCCCTGTGCTGAAAAATGGAAGCAGGGCACTTTGAACTAAAGCTTGTAGAACGAACTTTATTTTAAAGTGCCTTGCTGCCATTTTTCAGAGCAGGGATGCTGATGCATGTGACACTGCAGGCTGCTGGAGCATGATAATTTCCACGCTCCAGCAGACTCGATTAATCGAGTTTGCTCTGATGCACTGGAATTACAGTGAATCGGAGCAGGCTCCCTGCATGTGTATAGGAGTCCATTGTGCTGCTCCTGAACAGTTAGCAGGTTTACAATGTCTGCAGGCTACCATGGGTAGGCTAATTACTGAAAATAATCCAATGTCTGCAACAATTCTTTAAATTTGGCAAAGACCCTATAGGAAGGAATAGGGAAAACACTTAAAATAATGACTGGAGTTGTAAAAATTAATATTTTTCAATGTATTGCTCAACTGTAGTGAATTATGGATTAGATTGTCTGGAGAGCTTCCACTGCCATCTAATAAAATTGTACGAGTAACGAGTAACTGGTCTGCTTGTACACTGGCCTCAGTATCATAAAGCAGCAAAGTTCCCAGTCTAACTAAGTTCCCACCACAGTTCATGCCTCAGACTCTTGCTGTTCTAGACACTGGCATAAGGTCCTAGAAGTGTGTTATAGTCGTGCTGGAGATCTACCATGGGAATGCTCAAAAGATAGGCACTGTAGTTTAGATGTAACTGTAAATTCCTGTGGATCATGGCAGGCTCTGGCTATGAACTCTGGTTCTGGCCTCTTGCATGCACTTTCCAGGTACATACTATCTACCTGTCTGTAGTGACTTCTGGGGAAAAGAATTCTGTAGGCAAGCTGCCTTGGCCCCGGTGACCAGTACACTACGGTTGCTCAAGCGCAATCTCTGAAGAGGCCCACCCCAGGCCTTCTGTGAGCTATAGTTTAAACCCAGACTTCTCAGAGGGATGTCTAAATCTTCCAAAATGTTGCTGTTAAACAGCACAGGAGGAATACAAATCGATCCAGAAAAAAAGGCTGCATGCAAACTCCTGCCTTAATTTCTTCAGTGTTATGGGGGTGCTCTTCAGGCTGCTAAAGTACGTATCTGTATAGGAGATAGGGATCTAATTTCAGACATCTCAGGCCATGTCTATGTGTTCATACTACTGTGCCTAGCAGCACTGCTGTCAGATAGGCATTTGCTGTACCTGGTCTATGTTCATGTGGCTTACTTTGAGCCATGGGAAAGTAGACTGGCAGCAGCGTGTACAGCCATTTGCTGGTCCTGGAAGCCATATGGGGAAATCAGTATATTGGGGTGGGGAGAGAGGTGGTCGGTATCGTGGGGAGGGGAACTAGCAAATCTGCGGTCACGGCGGGGGGATGGCAGGATCAGGAATACTGGAGGGTCTGTGAGTGAAGGGGTTGTCTGCCCAGGGATGGAAGGGGATCAGAGGGCTAAGAATTGCCCAGGCAGGTTTGGGGAAGTAGGAAGAGCACAGCCCTGGGGTTGGATTGCAGCTGGGCTTTCCCAGCCCTGGGGCTGTACTCTAAGCACATACAAGCATTCAATAGATCAGGTTAACCCATTCCCAATCCAAGTTGGTTCACTTCCTCAGGTGAACTAACTTAGATCAGGCCCACCAAGTTTTGCCCAGTTTAGCCCTTGAACACCTGCACAGACAGGCTTTTAGATCGACCTAACCCTAGTTAGACCAATCTAAATGTAACACCTGTACATACCCGGAAGCATTCTTTTCAGGATTCTGTAACCTCTCTCAGGCATCTCAACCCTCCCACTTAAACTATTTTACCTGGTTGCGAAGTCTCTCTCTCTTGTAACGGGCTCCATTTAGCTTTTGAAGTATTTGGCAGTAAAATGCATGCATCTATGTTCCTAGATAGATTGTTTGGGGCTGGAAGGGACCTTGCAGATCATCGGGTCCAGTCCCCCTGCTCTAGGTAAGAAGAGAAGTGGGGTCTGGGGAGCAAGTGACCTCAGCAAGGTGACAGTCCAGTCTCCTCTTGAAAACCTCCAGGGTAGGTGACTGTACCACCTCTGGAGGGAGTTTATTCCACAGTCTGGGCACCCTGACTGTGAAGGAGTTTTTCCTGGTATTAAGCCTGAAGTGGCCTTCCAGGAATTTATATCTGTTGGTCCTGGTCTTCCCCAGGGGTGCCCTAGTGAACAGTTGTTCACCAACCTCCTGATGCACTCCTTTGATATAGTGGTAAGTCGCTATCAAGTCTCCTATTAACCTTCTCTTCTTTAGGCTAAAGAGGCCCAGGTCCCTTAGCCTTTCTTCCTATGGCTTGCCTTGCAAGTCCCTGATCATATGGGTGGCTCTTCTCTGGACCCTCTCAAGTTTTTCCATATCCTTATTGAAGTGCAGTGCCCAGAACTGGATACCTTAGTTTCAGTTTTTTTCTTGTTTGCCCTGCTGGCCCCTGCATTGCACTGACGGCTCATGTTCATGCAGTGGTCAATCATTACCCCTAGGTCCCTTTCAGCTGTGGTGAAAGTCAGGCTGTCGCCTCTGAGCCTGTATGTATGTTGAGGGTTATTTGCCCCCAGATGGAGCACCTTACACTTGGAAGTGTTAAACTTCATTTGGTTCCAGTCTGCCCAACTCTTGAGCCTGTCCAGGCCTGCCTGTATCAGCAACCTATTTTCTGGTGTGACCACACTGCCCCATAAATTGGTGTCATCCGCGAACTTGGCCAGCAAGCTTTTCACTCCCCGATCCAAATATTGATAAAGATGTTGAAAAGCACAGACCCCTGAGGGACACCACTGGTCACTTTGCTCCAGGATGACACAGATCCGTTCATGAGAACTGTCTGGGTCCTAGCCAATAGCCAGTTTCCCACCCACTGAACTGTTGAGCAGCTGAGCCCGCAATCTTCCAGTTTTCTCACAAGGATATCGTGGGATACTAGATAAAAGCCTTTTGGAAGTCTAGGTATATAACATTGACCTTCTCTCCTGTGTCCAGATGGTGAGAGACCTATTCATAGGAGGAGATGAGATTGGTAAGACAAGACTTACGTGCGATGAAGCCATGCTGGCTGTCGTTCAGAATCTTCCAAGAGTGTATCGCACATAGATTCTTTAATGAGCTTTTCCAGGATTTTCCCTGGGATAGAGATTAAGCTGATTGTCCTATAGTTGCCCGGCACCTCTCTCTTCCCTTTCTTGAAGATGGGCACAATGTTGGCCCTCTTCCAATCCTCAGGGATCTCCCCTGTACACCACAATTTCTGAGAGAGTTTTGCCAGGGGTTCCGCGATGACCTCCGCCAGCTCCTTCAGCACTCTCAAATGAAGTCCATCTGGTCCTGCTGACTTGTGTCTAGCTTTTCTAGTTGGTATTGCACCCGTTCAGCATCCAGCATCCGTCAGTCCCAGCATGCCCCTTATAAGCCTTATCTCACTTGCCTTTCCCAGTGGTCCAGTGAAATACCGAAGCAAAGTGGGCATTCAGGAGTTCAGTTTTTTCCTGAATGTTGGTTACCAGCTGTCCCGCAGGGTTAAGCAGGGATCCCACACTTCCATTTGTTTTCCTTCTACTGCCTACATACCTAAAGAAGGACTTCTTATTGTCCTTGACTCCCATGGCTAACCTAAACTCAGTCGCCGCCTTGGCTCTCCTGATCATTTCCCTACAAATGCTGGCCACTGAAGTATAATCCTCCTAGAGGAATGTCCCTAGCTTCCACTGTGCATATACCTCTATACCTCTTTTTTCTTTTTTAAGAGGACCGCAATGTCCCTATTAAGCCAGGAGGGCTTGCCAGCCCTCCTGCTACCTTTCCTCTTTGCAGGAACGGTTTTCTTTTGTGCTTTGAGGATCGCGTCCTTGAGGAACAACCACTCTTCATGCACCCCATTTGCTTTCCCTTCCTGGTCCTTCATTGCCTCCCCTACAAATGCTCTGAGTCTATCAAAGTCAGCATTTTTCTGAGCTTATTAGAGCCTGTGGTTTACAAAAGTGGTTCCAATACCTTGTTTCTATTCTTTGTTCCTTTTCTGCTGGCAATGTTCATTGCCTCAGTTCCACTGTATGCAAACAAGCTGGGGAGAACTCTGATCGTCTACAGTGCTTCCATCTAAATGGCTGACTTCTTAGGTTACCTGTTCATTGTTCCTCTCACATCTGCTTAAGACAAGCTGGAGAAATAGAGACCCCATTTACAAATGAACAATTCGTTATACATTAGGACTGTGTCTATCCTACAGACTTCTGCTGGCACAGGTATGTGAGAGTCAAAGCTATGAAGAGCTGTCGTCCCTGGCTGACATAGTCATAGCAATAGAAACCCAATTATAATGTCAGTACTATCTTTTTCCTGATATAGCTGTTTTATTTTGGAGTGGTTTTACTGTAGTGATACAAAGTATATTTCTGCTGGTAGAGCTATGTCCACATTAGGAATACTTTGTTAGTAGAGTAAATCAACATTCCTGTACTGGTAAAGCATTTCCTCTGCAAACATGTTCCAAGATTATAGACATATATATACAAGATTACTATTGTTATGAGTATTTCTATATTTGTTATAAAGATATATAACAAATTCAGTGATGCAACTTCATAAAATCTACTAAATTTCATGTGTTTCACATAGACACATATCTGAAACTTTAACACTGTACATTTAGGGACTTGGAAGGTCTGCTGCAATCTCTTATGGCCCAAATACTGCAAATATTCTGTTTACTAAATTGGACCCTAAAGTACAAAATAAAGCTTAATGGTTACACCATAGTGGAACAGCACAAGTTGCTGCATTTTAATTGCCTCCTATTTAGGAAATGGCACAAGATAATGAAGCACTTGGACTCTGGCCATAATTCCAGTCTCCTGTGCAGTTCTGTCCTCAAAACTAGACATCAGACCACAAAAAATGGTTTTGTGTTTTGTAAGGAATTGCAAATATGAGTCTAACACAGCATTTCTTTTTTAAACATTGATCAGACTTTCAAGTGGGGCCATAAATTGCAACTAAAAAACCCTTCAGAGAATTGCATAAATATCCATTTGCTTTACAAATGCTGCTTTCCTGACTGCAATTTGTGAATCTTCAGTTGAGCCCCCTAGGTTCAAAAGCTTATTCCTGAGCTTTCCCCTTTATTAACACTTTCACACACCTGGCAGCTCACTCCATGACATGTCCTGAGGGCCATGAGCCTGTGCACATTCTAATTCCTCCTTCAGCGAAGACAATTTTAGTAATTCTTATTTGTGTTTCATACACTTGCTACCAAAGGCTAGGGACAGAAGTTAAACATAAACCAGTTTAAGTAATCAGAAACTGGTTTAAAACTATAACAGACCAGAAACTCAGTGCATAGAAACCAGTTTCAAAATGGCTGAAACTGATTTAAGATAAACCTGACTGATGTAATATCAAACTTAACTGATTTGGGTCTGGCTTATGAAACTTCCCAGACCTCATCCTGGTTCAAGTTAAATCACAGTCCCCCAGCATCCAAGCATACTTTCCAGCCCTGGGCTGTGCTGTCTGCTCCAGCAGATAAGGGTTGGGGAGGGTGGGGGGGCGGGATTGCCCCCCACACAAATAAACCCCAGCTGTGGTCTGGGGCCAGGGAGGGAAGTTAAACTTCCCTTCCTTCAGTACTGACCTGACCTACTGCTAAACTTACTGAAACTCACTGCTGGCTGTGACTACAAATCCAAGAGCCACTTGGAAGCAGGAAGAAGTGATGAGCAACCCTAGAAAGTCTTGCTGCTGTGATTCTGGACTGCCAGTCCCAGATACCTTGGAGGCAGCAGAAAGAGGAAGTGAACACACAGCCCATGCTGGCTACATGAGGTGTGCTCTAGCCCCCCCTGGCTTCTGGCCTGATTCACTGCAGACATGTGGCTGCATTTCCTGAATCAAAAGTAAATGTGTGTCCAGTTATTTCCCAGTTTAATCTCTGTACTTTAGCTTAACCTGCAAAGACTGAATCAATTCAGGCTTGGGCTTTTTGACTGTCTGTATTTAGTGAAAGGGACTCAGTCACCTGAAAGAAGCCAGGCAGTGCTGCATCACCCTCTGGGTTTCTTCTTGTCAAGGGCATATTCAGACTTAGCTTCTTTGGGAGTAATTGTCCATTGGGAACAATGAACCACTTAATACCCTGGCCACACAACTGCCTTGTTCAATGACACCCTCTATGGATTTGCTGACTTGGAGAGATTTCAGCTGCTTTTCTTTCTGCCACTATAACTCATCTTTCTCAGGTGCTCCACCACCAGAGTCAATAACTTTCCCATTCACTTGTTTCATTTGATCAGCAGGTAAACTGAGGCAGAGAGAATCAAATGGTGGAAGAGCTACATGCATGATTTTTCCACTCATTCTTGTATTCTAATTTTCATAGACTCATAGGGTTGTAAGGGACCCCAAAAGATCATCAGGTCCAGCCCCCTACATGAGCAGGAAAGACATCTGGGGTCAGGTGACCCCAGCTAGGTGACCGTCCAATCTTCTTTTGAAGATCTCTAGGGTAGATGATTGCACCACCTCTGGGGGGAGCTTGTTCTATAGTCTAAACACCCAGTTGTAAAGAAGTTTTTCCTAATGTTCAGCCTGAAACTATCTTCCAGGAGTTTGTGGCAGTTGTTTCTAGTTTTCCCCCAGGGCGCCCTGGTGGACAGTTGTTCACCGAGCCCCTAATATATGCCTCTGATATAGCAATAAGCCACAATCGGGTCCCCTCTCAGCCTTCTTTTCTTTAAGCTGAAGAGTCTCAGATCGCTCAGCCTCTCCTTGTATTGCTTGCCATGCAAGTCCCTGATTGTGTGGGTGGCTCTTCTCTGGATGCTCTCGAGCTTTAGTACATCCTTGTTGAAGTGCAGTGCCCAGAACTGGATGCAATACTCCAGCTGCAGCTGCACCAATGTTGAGTAAAGCAGGAGAATCATTTCTTTGGATTTACCGGAGATGAATTGATTGAAGCATGCCAGAGTTTTATTGGCCCTAGCATCTACTGTGTCACATTGCCATCTCATATTAATGCTAGAGTCTATTGTCACCCCCAGATCCCTTTCTTTTGTAGTGCTGGTCAGGTTAGCGATGCCCAGCCTGTAGGTGTGCTGGGGGTTCTTCCTTCCCAGATGCAGCACTTTGCATTTCTCATGTTGAACCTTATCTGGTTTCATTCTGCCCAACATGCCAGCCTGTCTAGGTCTGCTTGTACCTGCAGCCTATCTTCGGGTGTGTCTGCACAACCCCATATCTTGGTGTCATCCATGAACTTGGCCAATGGAATTTTCACTCCCTCATCCAGGTTGTTGATGAAGATATTGTACAGCACTGGGCCAAGTACTGACCCCTGGGGCATGCCGCTGCCCACATCTCACCAGGACGACACCAGTCCATTCATTTGGACTCTGTGTCCTATCCCACAACCAGGTTTGCACCCATTGACCGTCCCCACAGTTGAGTCTGATATCCTCCAGTTTTCTGATCAGTACCTCAATGGGATACCAGGTCAAAGGCTTTCTGGAAGTCAAGGTATATGATGTCAACCACTTTTCTCTTGTCCAGGTGATGAGTCACCTGATCATAGAAAGAAATGAGGTTGGCCAGACAAGACCTGCCCATGATGAAGCCATGCTGGCTGTCATTCAGTATCATGCCATCTGCAAGTTTGTCATATATAGCCTCTATGATGAATGTTTCTAGGATTTTCCCTGGAATAGAAGTTAAGCGAATTAACCTGTAGTTTCTCAGGTCTTCATGCTCCCCCTTCTTGAAGATGGGCACTACATTGGCCCTCTTCCAGTCCTCTAGGATTTCCCCAGAGGCCTATGATTTTTGAAAGACCTTTGCCAGGGGTTCTGCAATTACTTCGGCCAACCCTTGCAGCACACTTGGGTGGAGCTCATCTGGTCCTGCTGATTTATATATGTCTAATTTCTTTAATTAATTATACACCAGTGCTATGGCAATGGTGGGAATGGTGTCAATCCCTCCCTGCTCATTCTGTGCTCTACCGGGCATGTTGTTCCCCTTGGTCTTGTGAAAGGCCAAGGCAAAGTAGTCATTTAGGAGTTCTCCTTTTTCCTGAGTGGTAGTGACCAGGTATCCTGGAGCAGGATCCATAGAGCAGTGGCCCCACACTCCTATTAGTTTTCCTTTTACTCTCTGTGCAGCTAAAGGAGGACTTCTTGTTGTCCTTGATTCTTGTAACTAGTTTTAGTTCGGTTTCTGCTTTAGCTTGCCTAATCTGTTTTCCACAAATGCGGGCCATTGTCAAGTAGTCTTCCTTAGAGGCTGTCCCAAGCTTCCATTGTTTGTATGCCTTTTTCATGTTCTGTAGGAGGGCTGCAACTTCCCTGCTCAGCCAAGAGGGTATTTTGACCCTTCTGCTACTTTTTCTCCATAAGGGAATGGATTTTCTCTGAGCCTTATGGATTGTATCCTTAAGGAACGACCACTCTTCTCGTGCTCCCTTTACCCGTGGTCCTTAGTGTTTCAGGGCATTCTCTACTAGTGACCAAATCATTCTTGCCTCTTAAGATGTGCAGCAGAAGATCATCAAAGGCTGAAGTTTTTATTAATAAAAATAAAGCAAAAATATAGCACCTCTAACAATAATATTTTGGGGAAGAGACTTTAATATTGTCCACTTAACAACATTCCCTTGTATAGCAGTGTTGGATATTAAGTAGGAGCTATCCCTGAGCAATACAGAATAATGTAAAATTCAATGTGCCATGGCTCACACTATCCTAAAACCCTATGGAGAAAACATACAGGAATCATCCTTGGTTTTGATTTGGGGTTTTTGTTTGTTTGTTTTTGCTTTGTTACTAAATTCAACTTCCTGAGTAAAGCAGCAATGTCACCTGAGGAGCCCCGATCAAATCAAAAAGGAAAGAGTAGAAGGCTGATCTCTCCAAGCGTTTGCTGTCTTGTTATTTTTTGAATTTTCTACTAAATAATTTATATAGAGCTTTACCTATAATATAGTTCACTGATGCAAGTAATTTTAGAGCTTTTTAGTAAAATAAATCTCTAGTGAGAAATATTCTTAGTTAATAATGAACATTAAAAAAGACAGAAGTATTTTACCATCACTATAAGTTAATTTTATAGCTCTACTGAAGTGAAGATATTATTATAGCCCTCTGGTCCCAGGCCTGTCAACAGGCATGCCTCTCCAGTTGAAGGGCAAGGTGCCTGATGTGATAAATTGTATGGTAATGCTACTCAGCTATGATACTGCTCTTCCTGTGCCTTAATTTTGGGCTCTTAAATTGATTGGAACTGTAAGCCATCCATGTGGGTCACTTCACATGTGGCCATATTGGCAATTTTCCTGTTGACTATAATCTTAGTCAGATTTACTGCCAGGTTCTGGACCGTTCAGAACTAAGTAGAAATCTCATGTGAAAAAGTTCCTCTTCCCCTGGCCCACCAAAAAACATCCAGTTCCATTTAGCAGTTTCAGGATGTGCAGAGAAGCTTTTCAGTTTCATGGGGCTTTTTAGACTGTTAGAGCTGTGAATTGCATGGACGGGGTCTATTCACAAGGAGATGGCACTAACTAAAACTGTTCAGGGAGGGAAGGGGTTGGAGTTTTAAGTGTGCTCCCTCTCCTTCCCATGCACTGACCTCTGATAATTCTTGGCTCTGTGGCAGAGACCTCCTTGCATGAATGAGCTGGGGATTTTATAGCTTTCTTACTACAGAGTTATATGATTCAAGATAGGGTGCACATTTCCATCCCAGCAACCCACACCTGCATGCCCAGGCAGGATTTCTATAACTGGGAAGAGGAGAGAAATTTTATATTCAAAATCCTTAAACCTCAGACCCATCCTGATTTTGGTGAAGCCCATGTTGATTTGTCATACAAATCTAGTGCTCATGTGTACCAAACAGAATTTCTTAACTCTGTGAGGTTTACTCATCGTGTGAGGTACACAAGATGCTCTGATTATATGTACTCAGTATGTGCTCTGTTATAGAACTTGAGATAAGGCATAAAAATATTATGATGGCCAAATACATAAATTCCTAAGAACGTATTGAAATGGTCTGTCATCTCTACAGATGGAAACTCACTATTTGGATTAAATGCTAATTAAACAGCTAATGGAACTTCATGCTAGCTTATGTTCAGTTTATTGTCCACTGTAACCCCCAGGTCCTTTTCTGCAGAGCTGCTGCTCAGCCAATGAGCCCCCAGCCTGTACCGGTGCATGGGATTTTTCCTTCCTAAGTGCAGGACTTTGCACTTGTCCTTGTTGAACCTCATGAGATTCCTTTGGCCCAATCCTCCAACTTGTCTAAGTCACTCTGAATCCTAGCCCTATCCTCTAGCATATCTACTACTACCCCCAGCTTGATGTCATCAGCAAACTTGCTGAGGGTGCACTCTATGACATCTTCCAGGTCATTGATGAAGACATTGAACAAAACTAGCCCCAGGGCCAACCCCTGGGGCACTCTACTTGATGATGGCTCCCAACTAGACCTCAAGCCATTGATTCTCCAGCCAGTTTTCTACCTACCCTCCAGTCCATTCATCCAGCCCATACTTCCTTAGCTTGCCTGGGAGAACATTTTGGGAGGCCATATCAAAAGCCTTGCTAAAACCCAGGTGCACCACATCCAGCAGTCTCCCTGCATCCACAGAACCAGTAAACTCATCATAGAAGGCAACCAGGTTGGCCAGGCATGACTTGACCATGGTGAATCCATGCTGACTGCTCCTAATCACCTTCCTCTCCAGGTACTTAGAAATAAATTCCTTGAGGATCTGCTCTATGATTTTTCCAGGGACTGAGGTGAGGCTGACTGGTCTGTAGTTCTCTGGAGCCTCCTTCTTCCTTTTCTTAAATATGTTTGCCATTCTCCAGTCATCTGGGACCTCTCCTGATAGCCACAAGTTTTCAAAGATGATGGCTAGTGACTCTGCAATCACATCACCCAACTCCCTCAGGGCCTTCAGATGCATCCCATCCAGGCCCATGGACCTGTACACATCCAGCTTTTCTAAGTAGTCCCTAACCTGTTCTTTCATCACTGAGGGCTGCTCATCTCCTCCCCAAACTGTGCTCCCTGGTGCAGTAGTCTGGGAGCTGACCTTGCCTGTGAAGACTGAAGCAAAAAAGCCATTGAGCGCTTGAGCATTTTCTGCATCCTTGTAACAGTATGCTGTTTGTAGCCTCCCGGCTGCAGCCAGCCCCGGCTCCAGGTAGCTGCTGATTGCCACGGAGCTCAAGCTGCTCCCAGCAGGGCTTGCAGCCTCCCAGCTGGCAGCAGGTACCCAGAGCTGGGAGGCTGCAAGCAGCTGCTGCCTGCCCGCCCCCGGCTCCAACGTGTGCCGAGGCAAATGGCCTCACGTGACATGCTTGGCATGTGTGCCGCCATTTGCCAACCCCTGATATAATATATAAGCACAGCTCAGCTGCAGGTGCTTCCTCAGCCTGATGAAGGGTATTTGTACCCGAAAACTTGCAAAAAAGAATTTATCCAACTATTTAAGTTAGTCTAATAAAAGATATCAGATTTATCCAAAGAACGTTGTCTGCCTATGTATAATATATATTAATTAATATCATATTAATAAGTGTTTATTTATAATAAATATAATTATTATGAGATTATCATAAAATATAAATAAAATCATGAATAATAATTTAGCAATTAATATAATATATTAATCTATTAATTGTGTGTGTGTGTGTGTGTATAAATAGTTTCATTCTTATAATTGTTCTCCTCCCATGTGGACCATGTTTTGTGAAATAAGTAGTCATATTCCCTCCTGCACTAGTTTCATGCTCTGTAGCAGCAGGCGTGCACTCTAGCTCAACAGAAGTAAGGGAGGCTAAATATTAGTCCAGGCTTCTAATGACTGAAGGGCCTGATCCAAATTTCATTGATGTTATAATGGAACAGCTCCCACTGACTTCAATGGATATTTCAGCATATCTCAAGTGTTTCAAAAACACAAATTATTGTGCAAACTTGATTTGAGTATTAAAAAGGTAAACAGTTTGGTAAGTGTGTTTAGTGCTGTTTGCTTTTTTCTCTATCATTTTGCACTAGCTTCCGTTAAAATAATGGCAAAAAGAAAATGCTACGGAATTGTCCATTTTTGGAACCATTCTTGGAACTACAGGAACCATTCTTGACCATTCTCATCTTTGACTACACATGCCATGCAAGATCTTTCAGTAGATGGGTCCGCCTAGTGGTTAAACCAACGCTATGAATGGAAACTTCTTGTTTTCTCATCTCTTCTGCTAATATTCCCCTTAACTTTTCACAGGATCATTAACCTCTCTGAATCAGCCTTTGTCTATATGCAAACTGTGTAAAATGGTGTCTTCAAAGGGGTTAAGATGATTTATTAATGTTTTTAAGATGCTTTGAGGTCTTCAAACATAAGGCAGTACAGAAATGAAAGCTCAAACTTTGATCATGCAATCAGATCGCAAGCCAGACTGAAGTTGTGTAAGCAATAGCTTGGCTGTGCAAAGCTCATGTTAGGATTCAAAACTATGTTATTATTACTGTAATTTAGAGCACCAATCTGTAAGTAAGTATATGGGTAACTGCAAGCCACATTAGCCTCATAATCATGGAATTTCTGAGTTTGGTAGCAGCCGTGTTAAAAATTGCATCGTTTATGTCGATCCCTAAGCAAGACTGTAAACTGGTTTTATCACAGATTTAATACCACTTCATAATCTCTAACGCTTAGTGCCCATACTGCTCGGGTTGCAAATGCTGTAATTTGTCACCCTTATGGCTGCCACCAGCAGTAGGGTGAGAGCAGCAATTTTAATTAAAAAGTTTATATGCAAACATATTTTACAATTTATGCGTGACAAATGGTGCTCCTCACCCTGTGGGTTTCCATGCTGCCGCTTTGAAGAAAATTGTTTCTTTTACAAGTTTGAACCTTTACTGAAATGCACACAAAAAATTAACAGTGGTTTTACCTTTCAGTTTGTTACCTGAAAATGGAAGGAAACTTTCTTTCTTTCCTCCCAGCCATAGATGACATGGAAGTGTTGACAATAGGGAGGCACAGCTCCATGCCACCACTGCTCCCACTGCTACCCAGCACTGGCTCCAGCCAGGCTGCAGCCTTGCACCCCATCAGTGCAGAAATCTGTGGGGGGACACATGTCCCTGCCCATGCCATCCCACACATTGTCTATACTCCCAGCCCCTACCTAGCTTTTTTGTTGAGGCCTACACACCACAAATGGATCAACCCGGGGCATTTGTGAACCTTTATATTGTGAACTCTGAGGCAGGAATTGACTGACCCTTGTGTGCTGCTGTGCCCAGCACAATCAGTTTCTAGGTATTAGTATTTTGCCAATAACGATAACCCTTGAGTAGAAATCATTGACATTTTAAATTATTTTCACAGTATTAGGGCCTTTTTCCAATTATTCTAAGATAATATGTAACAGAAAAAAATCTAGAGCTGAAAATGAACTAATTAAGTTAACTATGAAACAGTGTAGAAAGTAACAAGAATGCACTCAAGTGACTAATCTAGGAGAGCCAGGTATGAATTCAATCAGAACTCATACTAGAGGTGATATCTTTTATTAGACCAACTAGATTTTTGCAAAACAAATCTTTAATTGCCAGTTTTGGGGCACAAGCACCCTTCTTCAGGCATAGGAGAAAAGATTGTAAAAGTTCTCCCAGGTAGAAATGAAAGTTCATATTTCATGGGAGAGTTAAAAGTGTGGTAAAATATCCTGTTTGGCACAGTTCATTTTATATGGAGATTAGGCTCAGAGAAAAGTCAGAATAGTCTTTTTACCTCAAAGTTTTTTGGTGCCAAACAAACAAATTCAGGTATGAATTCATGCATTGTTTCTCTTCATCATATTTCTCTGTATTGGGGCGGGCACTTATTTTGGGTGGAGGGCTGTTAATGAGTTTTGGTGAGCTGTTGCTGACCGCATGGGTAGTCTTGCCCTTTCAAAGTTGCCCCACCCTCTTGTCACCATTTTGGGACTGGAAGTCCTACCCTTGGCTCCTGACCTTTGCTACCAGAAGTCCTTCACCTTCTGCCCCAGAAATATTCCTTTTGGGAGGAGAGTTTGCCATCTTAGAATGAGAAAAAAAACAAACAAATCATGCACTAAAAGTCAAACTCCTACTATAACATATTTAAAGTTTATTACGAAAAATATTTTTGTCATGATTTGTGTTTGCATAATGTATATATTGCAAACAACTCAAAAATAAATTCTTAATCTTGTATATTGTGGGTGTGTTTCATAGTTTCATAGTTTCTAGGGTCGGAAGGGACCTGAAGCCCAACCCCCTGCTCTGGGCAGGAATGGGTGCTGGGATCATAATATCCCAGCCAGATATCTATCCAACATCCTCTTGAAGACCCTCAAGGTAGGGGAGTGCACCACCTCCCTTGGAAGCCCATTCCAGAGCCTGGCATCCCTAACGGTAAAGTAATGCCTCCTGATATCAAGCCTGAACCTACTTTCAATCAGTTGGTGGCTGCTATTCCTTGTTATCCCAGGTGGTGCCCGGGGGAACACAGCCTCACCTATTTTCTGTTGGTCCCACCTGGTGAATTTATAGACAGCCACCAGATCCCCTCTCAGTCTTCTCTTGTGGAGACTGAATAGATTCAGGCCCTTTAGTCTATTGACTATGTATGTGTATGATGGGGTGTGGTGGGTTTGTTGGGGGTGGGTGGGTGTGTGTGTGGGGGGGTGGGTAGGTATATGCTGTATGTGTGGTGGGTGTGTATGGTGGTGTGTGTGTGTGGTAGGATGTGCAGGTATGTGGGGGGGGTGAGGGGAGGTGGCTGTGTTGGAGGCATAGGGTATATTGGGGTTGTGTATATGTGGGCAGCTGTGATGGCAGGGTGTGGGTGTGTGGGTTTTGTGGAGTGTGAGGGCAGGTTGGGTTGTGTGAGGACCCCCACCTGGACTCTCCCCATGGCACAGCAGCAGGCAGGGCACTCAGGGTGCAGGTACCTGGCAGGACACAGCTCTGGACAGTGCTACACATCACAGTGAGGGGCACAGCCTCCACCAGGCAGTCTGGAAGGCAACACTAAGGTACTGAGAGCAGTTCCTCTGTGATGCACCAGGCAGTCTGTATCGCCAGGGCTGTGCTGCAAAGGAGGGAAGCCCCAGGCCCCTTCCCCTAAGGAGGCAGGGAAGGCAACTGGCTCCAGCTCCTGGGTCTTCCCTCCAGTGCTGTGCAGCCCCCATGGGGAAGGCAGAAGGCTCCAGCATGTAGGGCATCCCTCCTGGCAGGGATGGAGCACTGACGATACAGATGGCTCAGTGGAGGCTGGCTGATGTGCAGTGCTGGCCAGAGCTGCACCCCATCAGGCACCTGTGCCCTGCCTGATGCTGCTTCCACCATCTGCTGGGGCTGCACACCATGAGGAGAGTGCGGGGGTCCCCACCCCTCGCCCACACACCTTCACATCCATACACTGCCCACCCAAGCTCTGTGCTGCCACTGCCCCCCAGGGCATGTGCTGTGGACTGCTGCCAGCCCCAGGTCAAGCTCCACACTCTGTGCTCCCACCCAGATACATCCCCACCCCCGCTGCTTCCCTACCTGCTGCCTGGAGCCAGCAGGAGACCAGGGAAGCAGAACAGGTCCCTGGAGGCTGGAGCAGTGGCAGCCCCATGTGGAAGCTGCCTGCTGGCCAGGTCGGGCCCTTCCTCCCACAAGGGTGGGAATGAGGCAATAGGGTATGTTTGGGGCTGTGTATGCATATGGGTGCCTCACTCCCAACCTCGTGGGCAGAAGAGCTGGGTGGGGCACAATATGTTGGCGAGTGCTGCAGGTGGCATGAAACTGCTTGGTGGGCTGGATGTGGCCTGTGGGCTGTATTTATTTATTTATTATTATACTAGAGGACTGCGGTGGGGGTACTGGGTTTGGAGAAGCCCCCGTTATAGGCCTGTGAGGCTCTACTCCAGGCCATAACTAATTATTTTTGGACTATTAAAGGCAGCCCTGATGGCAGAGCCACTTTTTCTTCTCTGGGAGAGAATTCTTCATTAATACCATCAAGTCATGGCAGGAAAGTATCCCAAGAAGGTAGCATACTCCTTACTAGGGTGTGTGGAGCTGGTCGAGCTGTAGACAAAGGAAGCCAACCACACTTGCATTGCTACTTTGACCCTACTTTAAGAGCAGCGTTATGTTGTAAGTGGCTGAAAGAGGTCGCTTCCTAAAACTCCATCATGGAGCTGAAAGACAGACTGTGGTGACTTTCACTGGTGTAATGTAACAGAATAAGACAGTCTAACACAAGGGTGGGCAAAATACAGCTCATGGGCTGGATCCGGCCCACTAGGCAATTTCATCCAGCACCCACCAGTTAATGGTACTGCACCCAGCCCGCGTGCCTCACCCCTACCTTTGTGTGTTGAAGGGCTCGTTCAGCATGCACAACTTCCAGATGAGGCTGCTGCTGCCACTGCTGCAGCCTCTGGGGAACCTGCTCAGCTTACGTGGCCTCCTGTCCCTGTTGCAGCGCTCACTCTGGGCAGCACATAGGCAAGCAGCAGAAGCGAGGAAGTGGAAGGAGAGGTGCAGATGGGCATGAATACAGAGAGTGGGGCTGGGGCTGGCAGGAGCACAGAACCCATATCCAGAGGGCAGTGGGTGCAAGGAGCTCAGGTGGGGAAGGTGTGGAATTTGTGGGCTGTGTGGGGTTTGTGGACCCCTCACACCACTCCTCCCCATGGCGCACAGCTCCCATCACTGGTGGCAGCAGCAGCAGGCAGCAGGCCCCTGGTGCGCTCATGGCCTGCACAGGGGCTGCTGCCCAGCAGTGCATGGCTCCAGCCAGTTCCGAGAGCTGCACATGGCAGCAAGGAGCAGAGCCAGGCTGGTCCACCTCCATCTCATGTGGCTCCCTGCAGTACATGTGCAGCTCCCAGGACTCACATGCCACTGGGGAAGCCCTGCCCAATGGAGCTGGCACTCTGGCCCTGCTCCCTGCTGCCAGGTGCAGCTCCTGAGACTCCTCTGGAAGTGGTGGTGAGCCCCATCCACTTCTTCCTGGTGGAGTCCTGTCAGTGGCACATGGTGGTAGGAAGTGGGGCCAGGCCGCCAGCTTCATCGGGTGGGGCTTCCCCTGGTGGCATGCAAGTTCTGGGAGCTGCATATGCACTGTGGGAAGCCCTGCACAATAGAGGTGGGCCTGCCTGGCTCCACTCCTTGCTGCCATATATAGCTCCTGGAACTAGCTGAAGCTGTGCACTGTTGGGCAGCAGTGCCTGCATGGGCCACAAGCACTCCGAGGGCCCGCTACCTGCTGCTGCTACCACCACCAGTGGTGGGGGCTGTATACCATGGGGAGGAGTGCATGGGGGGGTCCCCACACCCCTCCAGCCTCCCTCACACCCCACAAATCCCACACACCCACACCTTACCCTCACAACTTCCCACATATACACACACCCCACAACATGCTCTACATCCCCCCACACAGCTACACCCCTCACAAACCACATACTCACCTAGACCCCACACACAAGGTGGCAACCCCCACTCCCAAAAGGAGTACTTCCAGGGGTAAGGGGAGGGACTTCCAGTGGCAAAGGTCAGGGGTTAGGGGCAGTACGCCCAGTCCCATGATGGCAACCAGGAGGCAGGGCACCTCTCAAGGGGTGGGGCTACCCTTCTGGCCCTCAACAGCTCACCAAAACTCATTAAGCAGCCCTCCAGCCGAAATAATTACCCACCCCTGGTCTAACATCATTTGTCTTCTCCATCATTGTGCACAGTATAAAATTCATTAGAACAAGGCCATTTTGGTCCAGCCTAAAAGAAACAAATTCAGTGTAGCTTTGCACATTGAATACATAACAAAGTCTAGTCCATTCTCACTGTGTGCTGAGACATAGTGCAATAGTTGCCCCTGTCAAGGTAGAGCTAATCTATAGGGAATTCTGTCATTAAAAGGCTTGTCTAACTACAAGAAGCTTTTATTAAAGTGAGGGTACTATTTCATTAAATTCTAACCCCATTGAATAGTTACTGTAATACTCAAAGTAAATCCCCAACCTCATCCCTTATAATTTTTTTTTGTAACTAAATTAATTAGCTCTTACCTATTTACAAGTATTGTTCACATTCTGGAAACTGGAAGGGCAGATTTGAAGATGGCTATAATATAATCCCAAAAATCCATATGTACCTAAAAGTAAGGAGAGAAAATATAGATGAGTTCTGACTTGCTTATAAACTTTGGTCAAGGGAAGCCCAGCCAGGGGCAGAGTATGGCCCAGTGTAAGGCAGAAGGCTGGTACCATGTAGAACAGGGAAGCTCGAGTGACCCGAAATGGCTGCGTGGGGTCTGACCAGAGCAAGAATAGGGAAGGCTGATGGCCTGAGAGGGGCAGCTCATGGAGCAAGGCAGGCTGAGAGTGGCCCAGTATGTGAGTGGGGGGAGTGAAAGAGGCTGTGTAAGAAGGGGTGGTACAAAAGTGGCCTGGTAAAGGGCAGGGTGCTAGGAAGAATGTTAGAGGCTCTGCAAGGGGCAGAGTTTGACTCAGCCTGGCACTGGAGCTATTATCAACTTCTGATGCCATCTGCAAGGCATGGGACACAGTGTAGGGACAGTACGGAGCTGTGTGTAATGCCCCTGGCATCTGGGCATTAAATGGGCAGCCTCCCGCATTTTATATCAATTTATTAAACAGCAAGTCGTGATAGGTGAGACTGGGCGGACTGTCCCATATAGACAGGTGGGCAAGCCGATGTTAGACTGGCCCCCCGTCACAGGCACTCAGCTAAAGTGCAGGAGATTCAGTTTTAACACCCTCCCTGCTCTTTGGGGGTGTGAACCCATAACTCCCATCTTTCAAAAAAGCCCACATTGTGAGTATCCCTCAGCATGGTAGCTTGCACATGAAAGATATAGGCTATGGGTTCAATTCTCTGGGAGAATGATTTGGACTTTGATCTCCCATATCCTGGGTGAGTGCTCAACTACTGGGTTATTGAGTTTCAACTGAAACTATTATTTTTTGGCAAATAACTTTGCCTGGGAGTGGGAAGGGAATAATGCAGTCCTTGTCACAAAGGCCTGCCAAAAAGTAGAAGGCCAGAAGGTAATAGGTTAAGTGCCTGAAGGGCACTGTGCTATCCCCTACAGGCCCTCTCATCCCTGCTAGGCTTTCTCTGTGCCTCGTCTCTCTGGGTCTTGTCCTGCTTTCTTTTGCTTGTCACATCTTGATGGACCCTTTATGAAAGGGAGGCTGCCCCCAGAGACTGGCCAGTCCACGGTGCTCTCTCTCTCTCTGCTTCCCTTGCATATACCCTAAGGGCTTATTGTGTGGCTCCAATCTGTCCCTACATCATGCCCCATGCCTGGTGGATGGTTTAAATCAGCACTTGTACCTAAGTGTCCAGGTCACTTCAGACCTTCCTTCCCTTAGTTAGACCCTTAGTTGGTGTAAGTCATTGCTACTCCTTGTTCTTCAGTAAGTCTTGTTTGGCAGCCAACAGACCCTCAAGGTTAAGCTGAAAGATTCAGAGTGCAGTCCCAATGGTATGAAAGCCATAATAGGACAGCATGATGTCTGGGATTGCCAGTCGATCACTGAACCTATGCAGCTTCCCTCCAGCTAAGGGTTCGGGCCTGAGTCTGGTAACCAGTTTGGAATTCCACCTGCACTGATCATCCAGCTTCACCCAGGTGCCAGCAACCAAACTTTTCATAGAAGTAAAGGTCACGGTTAAGAATCACTCAACTGACCGCACTACATAAAGCACCCAGACATCTGGAGCCAACCAGTGGGATAGTTGTTTTTGTCAAACAAGTTTCATACTGGGTGGACACCTTTGGCTGCTTCATGATGTGATGATCCAAATATATGCAGACATGAATGTATTTATTTCAATGAGCAATAATTTAACTGCATGTAGCTATGAGATCTAGAAACTGGCACATAGATGCCTCTAGCACGGTGGTCTCCAAACTTTTTTGATTGCGCACCCCTATCAGTACAAATTTTTTGAGCATGCACCCCCAATAAATGTATATTTATATAAATATACATATAAATAGAAGGTCTAATATTTTCTTCCTGCACCCCAATGGATCATCTTGCCTGCACCCCACTTTCGAGACCACTGCTTTAGCACACTAGACCTGCATTTACTGAAAGACTCCACATCAAGATACATATACTAAACTATAATTAAACTAAGACACCTTAAAGAACTGGGGGAGTAACAGGCTTCACTGACCGCTGGATGACCTGATGAAAGATGTGACGAGCAAAAATGCTAATTCAAAGTAAGAAACAGTAGCTGAACAACTTGGGGAGTAACACGTTAGACCTCACTAGTAAAGCAGAGATAATAAACAAGCTGTACTCAGGGGAGGTAATTCAATAGGGAGTGAGCTAGAAAAGCCCAAACTCAGCAGGGAGTTAGCTAGAGGTGCCTGAACTTGGCAGCAGGGACCTGCAGCTGACAAGGAATGAGCTACAAGTCTGGACTTGGGAAAGAGACAAGTAAAAAGGCACGCTGGACAGAAAGAGAGAGAGAAGAGTTAGCATGGAGTAGGAGCATCTAGACCATAAATACAGGGCTTGTGAAACTCACTATACAGACCCGCTAGCATATTGTCCTAAAGGACAATAAACCTGAGCTTTTGCCACCAAACATGAATTTAAGTTGTTCTTTCTGCATCACACCTGAGATCCAGGAGGCTGGTTGCAGGCAACTGCCTCTGAAAACACCCTGACCCAAGCAGCCTGAATACCAAGAGCAACAGCAGGCAGGAAGCTGGTTGGGAACCCTCCCAATCCTCAAGCACTTCACAGATACAAGAAACATGAAACATTTGTCTGTCTTATACACACAGATATGGAGCTGGTGCATAACTATAGCCTAGCACGGGCTGGGCAAAATGGTAGATCTGGCCAGTGGCCAGACTCCTCTTCCCAGCAGCTCCTGCCTGCACTACTGTGGCTGGTTTCCACAGAGACCCCAGGAGTGGCCAACTCGTGAGTGGGTGGGGAGCCAGAATTTCCATGCAAACCAACCCCAGCACCCTGGCTGGGTGGGAAGCTGCTCCAGGGTTGGGGCTGGGATCTTGCAGCAGTGACAGCAGGGCTAGAGCCAGGGAAGAGCTATGATCTACTGCCTGCACACCCCTGCCCCGGGTTTACAGGCAATGGATCACACCCAGCCCACCCAGCTTACTCCTGGGGCAGTGCAAGGAGGTGGCAAGAGTGTGGCTGTGTGTGCTGGCAGCCAGAGAAGGTAGCAGGAATGGTGCACAAGATGCTGGAAGTCTATGCGGGCTCGGGGAAGTGTGGGATCAGGTGCCTATGAGCTGGGGCAGCACCCAGCCAGTTAGCAGCCCGCCTGGGCTTCCAGCACCCTGTGCACCATCCCTGCCACCTTCTCTTACTAGCAAACCCAACTCCCCTCCTGCCACCATCCTGCGTTGCCCTAGGTGTTGCCAGCCCATTCCCAGGTGGCCTCAGGTGGCCTGCTGGCCACAGGAGTCTCATGAAGGCAAAAGTGGTCCTTTTTTTTTTTTCTCAGCAGAGCTTGCCCACCTCTCCTGTGGCCAGGTGGTAGGCTGACGACTGCATCATAGCAATTTGCTACATCACACTGTACAAGTGCAAGAGTGCTGGGGGTTTTAAATGAGTTTTCATAATTGAAAACTAAACTACATCCTGAAGTACCCCCAGCACTCTTGCGCTTGTACAGTGTGATGCCATTAAACCACACAAAGTGACATTTTTGTCACATGTACATGGTAATGGCATCATGTGTACAAGCCCCCTGTGGTTTCATATAAGCATCAGTATTGTTTCTGTTAACAAATCAGGAAGCCCTCTGGCAACCTGATGCTATGGAATCCCATCCCCTTGAGGAGCACTATCACTTTAATGCTTATTTTGTTGTTTGAACAGATCATTTGTCTGAAATCATGGAATTTTGAAAGGGTGTTTTACAAATGGTGCATTGTTTGCATCACAGATGTGAGAAATGCCACCTATTGGCCCATCTAGTCTATTCTCATAGGATCAGGACATGAGGGCACAGGGCTGCCCTTTCAGTTTATGAAGATGACCTGTATGGTTGGCCAATTACTATGAAGGAGATTTCCTGTCTGACTGTGGGCAACACCACTCTGTACAATATCTATCATGTTAACATTCTTGAATGAACCACCTCTTATCCTTCCTGAAAGTCTTCACATGCTGGAATAATGGTCTGCAATCAACCAGATGAAATTCAACCAGGAAAAGTGCAAAGTCCTGCACTTGGGATGAAATAACTGCATCCACAAATACAGACTGGGGAAATGGCTGGCTAGGAGCAGTATAAGAACATGGCAGAGCACCCAGGGCAACTGCCACAAACAAGGGCAGCAGCGACTTCTGGTTGCCACTGCCACCATGATCATTGATCGCAATTGCACAGCTGCAGCAAAAGCTATTTTTCCATCCTTCCAGCCCCTATCAGTGACTGGGGCAGTTGCCTCTGTTACTCAGCCCTAGTTACACTACTGCTGGCTAGGCTGCAGTACTACAGAGGACAATAGACCATATGCCAAATTGAGCCAACAGTGTTCTCTCTCTATGAAAAAGCCAATAGTATACCAGATTATATTAACAGGAGCATCATTTGCAAATAAAAGGAAGTAATTTTTCCATTCTGTTTAATACTGGTGAGGCCTCACCTGGAGTACTGATCCAGTTTTGGGCTGTGATATGTTGTGAGTTCAGAAACAACACTCTGGACACCCCTGCGTTGAACTAGTTATTTATTATTATAACTCTCTGGACTTATATACAGGGTGGATCTTAACAATTACTTTCAGTACATGTATACAGAACTTACACTTGCTCGGTCTCTGATTTGACCCAGTCCAGCCCTGTGGAGGGAGAGGAACCAAGAACGTCTCTGGCTTCTCATGGCAGAGACAATGGAGTCCCCAGTGCTGCAAAACTGTCACAAGCAAACCGCAGTGCTGAACATGAGACCTTTGACTTTCAAGGGACAGTACAAGGAAAACACAGTAAGACAGAACAGGCTGCACAGATGAAAAAAAAAGATATGAATAGATTGAAGGGAATCCAGCAGACAGTGCCAAAAATAACCAGAGACATGGGAAACTAATAGTGGATTGGGTCATGGACAGTCTGGTCTAGTGCTTACGCCAGCAGACACAGAGGCAGAGTCTCAAACAGGCCCAAACTAGGGTCAGGAAACAAATATCAAGTTACCAGATCCAGGATATGGGTTCAAATCACAAGCTGAGTCAAAGCACAGGAATCGGAGGCCCAATAAACAAATCCAAGGGAAAATCCAGAAAATGAAGTTCAGGAACACAGCAAACGGTCAGGAAACCACAAATACTAGATCACAGAGGCTTATCAGGGCAAACCTGCAGCAGGATCTATTGACTAGTCTGCAGTCTGTTGCCACAGTTGGAGCTGAATAGGGAAAGCTATGCTCCCAGCAGTTGATCTCCAAGGAGGCCCAAACAGTGGCCAGCTGGATTTAGTAGCTAGGTTAGGGCTGCCAGTCAAAGCTCCAGGCAAGTGTGGTCCACTAGGTAATTAGCCCAGGCTGAGCTGCCTGCCTCGCCTCAGCCCATTAGGGCCCCTGATTGAAGGATAACCTGTGAGGGAAGGCTGAAAGAACTAGAGCTATTCAGTTTGGAGAAGAGAAGATTGAGGCAGGATTTGATAAAAGTCTTCAAACACCTGAAAGGTGAATATAGAGAGGATAGAAATGGGCTTTTCTTTGTGGCCATAGCGACAGCAGTAGAAGCAACGGTCTTCAACTGCAGCAAGGGAAATCTAGGTTAGAGATTAGGAGGAACTTTCTATTAGAGTGGTTGTGCATTGGAATGAGCTACCTAGAGAAGTAATAGACATGCCATCCTTGGAAAGTTTCAAGATCAGGTTGGACAACTTTTCTTTGACCCAATTATCCTATGTTCTTTTCTCAAGGGAAGTACAGCTCCATCCAGCATGTTCTGCTCATGGTTCAGGCAGTTGCATGCCATAGCTGATATTTGCTTCTCTTTGGGGAGTGTGTTGACAGTGTAGTGTGAATTAGACAGCGTTCCAATGCATTCCCAAAATGTCATGTCCCTGTGTCTTTCTCAACAGTTCCCCTTGCTCCCCCTGTTCCCTGGAAACTTTGTAGTATTATATAGCTCCTGGTTCAGTATTAAACCCTTCATTTTACTCACAGACTGCTCCAGACACCAGAAAAGCCCTTGCCAAGCACCTGCCAGTTAAGCCCTGCCTAAGGCAAAGACTTGCTCCCAATGTGCAGCTATCTGACCAGAGGAACCATCACACATTCTGCTGAATGTCTGGGGGGAATATTTCAGCACTGCAATTTAAACCACGAAATAATAAGCAGTACAATAATTTGAGCCAACTTATTCAGCTGGGCATTCACAGGACTGGCTCACAATGCTAAGAACATATCAGACACCCCAAGCATGTGTACTGAAAGACGGCAAAAGGCCCTAACCATAGGTTCAATAATGCTCCTGTGATGTGCCTCAACCTTCAACAAACGTGGAACAGCCTGGTCAGCAATCAGTTCTACCTGTTTACCTGGAAAATTTAATTATTTGAGGGCCTGCTCAGCAGTGATCCCTGGACTCTCCTCAAGAAGCAGAAGAGGAGGAGTGGGAGCTTCAGCCCAGTGAGTACTGCTTAACATGCACATTATTTTTTAAGAAAAGATTTTGCACAAAGGAGAGATTTCCTAGTAAATGGTCAAATACCAGCTGTTAGGGGGGATCTGGGGTTCCCTAGGGAACAATCATCTTCAGCTAAGGGTATTAGCTTATTCAGCAGCTTGCATCACATGCATCCCAAGATGGGTAAAACTGTAAATGCACTAGCTGAGAACTGTTTCATCCTATTGTCTTATCAGTTTTAACTACACTTACTTGGCCACATACCTCTCAAGCCTTGTTATATAAGGCGAAAATATTTTTATCAATGCAGTGTCATTGTTTTTAATACCACAGCATTTATGGATTGCCATTTAAGTACACTCATATAAAAAGTGAGTTGTGACTTTGCCTGTGAGCTTTCTCGGTCCCTTTCTACAGACATTTGTCACTCTTAAATCACCTGAAGTCAGTTCTGTCCTTGCAAAGTCCTTTTCCCTGAAGGCTACCTCATGGAAGAGGAACAATGTTTCTTGGCAGAGGGTCTACTGAGAATTCACAGTTTCTGTGGAAATAAATTGCTAAATCTCTCAGTGACTGATACTGGGTTTTAAGAGATGGGGAAGGAAGGTATTCCACAGCTATCAATCAAATAGCACCAATGTCAACAGCTCAATGGGTTTTTTTAGCTCTTTCCCGACTCCTGGCAGACGATGCTTGCAAATGTGTCATGCAGCAAGAATTCTACCCAGTGACCGTTGGCCCATCTTTGTAATGGACTAGATGCCCACGTTCACTGATCCTGTGCTGTCTGCAGGACCTAAAGAAGCTGCTTTGCAAAGACTGCAGGGACTCCTCCACTGGCCTAGAAAGCCATGTCTCATTTCTGTATGTAGGCCAGATCTCTTCCTTTTGTGAACTTTTCTTTTCTGTGCTCTCTCTCTCTCTCAGGAAAATCAACTTCCAAAGGATCAGTCTACAACTCTCCTCAACATAAAATCCCCCTTTCAACTGACTGAGCTCTCCTTTTTAGTCTCTGCTTGTATATGGGCCTGGCCCCTGATTGGTTATTTGGGCTGCCTCAGTTGCTGCTGGGTCTTAAAGATTCTTGGATTCTGATTCCCCTTCTCTGTTGTGTATATCCCATAAACTCCCCCGCGAGTTTTCCAACCTGGAAAAAATTAGAGAATACAAATTGATAAAGAGTATTATGACCTGGACAGATAGTTCAATTTCTATTTTACATGAATGAACATTTTAGATTATTTAACTTAAAAGGGGGGAAAAGAACTTCCCAAACTGAGATCAGTTGTTGTCTTCCTAATGTTTTACCTGCTCCAGGCAGCCAAGCTGGGAAATGAAAAAGGAGAGTATTTCAAAAGTAACAAAAAGTTGCACAAACTGTGATCTTATCACAAAAAAAATAATCTATCTAGAGGGAATTTATTTCTGACATTTCTGTAAAAAATAAGTGTGTGTGTGTGTGTGTATTAGTAGTGAATATACCCTTTTTTCTCTTCCTATGGATGCTCTTTGAAAGCTGAAGGTCCAGCCATCCCACAGAGAAGCCTGAGAATACAGATATTGCTTTAGATTTCATAGACATCAGGGCTGGTAGGGACCTCGGGAGATCATCGAGTCCAGCCCCCTGCTGCCAAAGGGCAGGAAGTCAGCTGGGGTCATAGGATCCCAGCAAGATAAGCATCCAATTTACTCTTGAAGGTGTTCAGTGTAGGTGCTTGAACCACCTCCGCTGGCAGACTGTTCCAGACCTTGGGGGCTCGGACAGTAAAGAAATTCTTCCTTATGTCCAGCCTGAAACGGAGTTTGTAACCGTTCAACCTCGTCATCCCTTGGGGCGCTCTGGTGAACAGACGTTCCCCCAGATCCTGGTGGTCACCCTTGATAAACTTATAGGTGGCCATCAAATCACCCCTGAGCCTGCGTTTTTCCAGGCTAAAGAGTCCCATGTCTCTCAGCCTATCATCGTAAGATCTGTTTTCCTGACCTCTGAGCAGGCATTTTCAAACTTTTTAAAGAAGTGTACCAATTCTGGTGGTAGCAACTGGAACACAGAGCCGGGGGGGTGGGCAGCTGGATGCAGAGTTGGGGGAGCTTGCACAGGGTGGTGGATGGTGGTAGCGGCCATCACATGTGAGCTCCCTCGCCCCCTGTGCCTGTGCGGCTCGCAGGGGGCAGCAGCGTGGGGTGGTGGCGCTCCATCCCTGCCCACCCGCACATACCCCCTAGCACCTTTCCAAGTGCCCCAAGGGGTACACGTAACCCTGATTGACAACCCCTGCTTTAGAGAACCAAAAACTAAGCATGGCATGAACAATTGTATTGGAGAGATCAAAACAAAGGTGCTAAATACTACTACTGCTACTGCAGGCATGCATGAGAGAAGCAGGAGCAGAGAGCTTAAAGAGCTCAGGGAATGGGAACCCTGGAAATGGAGCACGATTAAGAACTCCTGGATCACCTGTCTCAAAAGCTCTTTCCAGACACCAGCACCTGTAAGGCCCTAGGTAGGCACACGTCTGTGAAGGCTTCTGAGAAGCCCCTGCTCAGTGTCCTGTACAGGATTAGGTCCCAGGGATGGTTTCTTTGTGGGCCATGGAGTTTCCAGCAATGATAAAAGTCTTTTACAATACAGGTCCCCCAGCAAGTGCTTTATCTGGAGCCCTGAAAGACCTTTGCTCCTTCACCCCTCCAGTGCATTGTCATCATGGGCAGACTAGTCAGAAAGTGAAGTGACTGGTGGTTCTCTGGGACTGAGCAGCACAGGCAGCTACAGGGGGGCAAAGAATCCTCTTCTGACTCTATCCCCCAAGCAGCACAGCACCATATGAAGAAGATGAGGAGAAGAAAAAGGCAAATGAGGGACTCTGCAGACAACAGGTCCCATCACCTCTGGGGATTTCTGCATTTTTTTCACAAGTGATTTTTCACAGGTTGAAGTTTTGCTCTGTCCTTTGGCCAGTAGTGTACCTGGGCAGGGGGGAAGAGGATAAGCAGGGCACCAGGCCCATGCACCAACTCAGAGGGGCATCAGAATTGCACCTCCCCCCCAGAAGTGTTTGCCACAGCAGGTGCAGCCCTGGACAGCCTGGCCATAGTTATCAGGCAGGCACAGCCCTGAGGGTGGGCAACAGGGGAGGGGGTGAACAGAATGGCACCCCTGAGGAATCTCTGCCACTCCATGAGGCACATCCCTGAACAAATACTGTATTGGGAAGGGAGGAGTAAAAGGGGCATCAGTAGAGACCCCAAGGAACCCGAGCCACAAGAACCTGTTTCCCAGCTGCAGCAGCCCAAACCCACACGGCTACTGCAGCAGCCAGAGCAGTAGCAATACCTGAGCATGGAGAGCTGAGGCATATAAGACCCCACTCTTCCTCCCCCCTCATCACCCCTCCAGCTCTCCAATGGTCGGCATAATCCACCCTCAGCCTAGGCGCTGAAGGACTTTGCTATTCCTCTGCCTTTGGTTATTTGGATAGCCCCTTGTTTGAGAGTTAGAAAAGGCACATTCACTGCTTGTTAACAGTCAGCAAGACATACTGTAGTGTTCTAAAGTCCTTCCTTGCATCTCTCTATGGGTTTAATACAATTCAGTATTTGTGTTAAACAATTGTCCGCTTAATTGTAAGGAAATGGGAAGCTACAGTTCTGCCAAGAGGTTTTATTAAAGTATGAAAAAGAGCACCAAGCAATCCACATATGCCAGAAAAATGGCATCCTATGTCCCCCAACTAGCAAGCACAAAAAGTTACGTTTAAACTGACATTTTATTCAACAAATAAATCAACCCTTACTCACATAATCCATAAAATTAATCAGGCATAATATAACCTATAGATTGGCAGTCCCTTCACCCCAGGAGTTTAACCAAATTAAGTACAACATCAACAGGGACTTTAAAACCCTGAAACAAATCAATATAGTATGTCTCACATTATTTCACTGCCCTCAACACAGCACTCAGATTAGCAATTCATTACTCTCTGTAATATTCTCACGTGGCATGGAGATGAGCATATATTGCAATGTCCCTTTAATAATCCTTGCCTGTCTTGAGCTTGGTCCCATATTGTTTATGGGCTTGGGGCTACTCAACTAGGTGAAAGAGTTCAATGGCCAAATTCTACTTCAATAAATATATGATCTTCTAGCTCGCAGATAGTTTAAGCATGCCAGGCCACAATTATGTGTGATATTTGCAAAGTCTCCATCCAAGTGCAGAAAGCACCATCTTAACTTCATCTCACAAGTACTCACTCCATCACTATTATTCAATGCCTAAGAGTGTATCTGTATGGTCCCATATTGTCTGGGTAACTCACGGCAGGAGAGACTAAGCAGGATGATGCAAACTTTTCAAGGGTACCTGTACCCCACTGGTGGCAGTCATAGAGCTACAGAAAAATAAGGCTCCCCATGTAAGGCAAGATCACCTTTATCTAAACCATCTTACATATTTTAGTAGTGTTGGAGTGATGTTGTAGCCATGATCATCCAATAAATCTACAAGAGGCAATGAACTATGTGGTTGGAATAGATTTAGACAAGGCTGCAAATGCAATATACTCTTCTCCAGGTCTGAGGAAAAAGTGAAGATTAAATGAGTGGCAGGGCTGTAAAATCTGAGGACAGAGAAATTCCCAGTGGTAAGAGACAAGCAAATCACATTAGAAAGGATAGTTTGATCAGCGGAAGATCAAGACCTTTCAAAAGGGAAGAGGATTATTATCATCTGCAGGGTGAAGAAAGATAATCAGGAGTCAGGTAGATTATAGTATGCCATGAAATCAGTATCAGAACATGGCATACCCTGTTGTGAATAGCTAGATGGTGTTCAGCCAGATTGTGCAAGCATGTGTGTGCCTGGTGTCCTTGGAGTCCTGGCTGTGTGCTCCTGGCTAGTGCTTCCCCCTGGTTCCAGATTCAGTTAAAATATTTGTTGTCTCCGTAAGGTGGCAACCTATAGGCATGTGTATGTTACCAGTGGCCCCAAGGCAGGTTGGAAAGCCCACTCCCTGTAAACCAGCTATTATTTCACGCACAATTCTTATACCCACAGATGGACAACTTTCAAAATAGTATTGGAAATCCCTGCTGCCACCACCCCAAAAGTTGACTTGCCAGTGCCAAATTTGTTAGCTGTAGACCTGTAGCAGGCCAGGGCAGCCAGTTTTCAGTGGCAATAGTAACCAAAGTTTCTACTGGGTATGATTGTAGGCTGTGGACATAGCCATTAACTGACAGACCAAACAGACAGATATAAACTTCAGAAGTGACAAAAGCCTAAGTTATGAATAATATGTCCTTAAGCTAGTATATAATAACCTTGCACAAAACCCATAAGAAGTAGCCCGGTCAAGTAGAATAAAAATATCTTTGTCAAGGCTATTAATATTTAGGCTAGGCCAAGGGCAAATAACTGCTTTTTTGAAAATGTTTAATAGAAGTTAAAAGTAACAACTATTGTTTTTTGCCTTTTAATAAAATCTGAATTGTAGTCAGCTAGAATACTGTTGAAATTGTAATTTGTTATAATTACTTAAATATAGTAAAGCCAAGATAGGTTGTGCGTAGAAAATAAATGGCAGGGTGAGTTAAAGGAGTTGTGTGTGTGAATTCAGAAATACAGGGGAAAAGAAGGAAACCACCGTTGTCAGACTTGGGCATTTTCAAGGGATTTATGCTAAGCTTCAGAAGTATAACTAAAGCAAAACATCCAAAAGCCTGTATCAGAGCAAACCTTTGCAGACATTACAACTAGCCTGGTGAGAAAAGTAAAAGGAACAGTATTCCCAGACAGTGAGGGAAAGAGATAAGAAGTCCTCTCTCCCAGAACTGTAATTTTTCAAAGACATAGCCCCAGCCAACTGGCATCTTTCAAGCCCATGGAAAAACTGGTTCAGTCCAGTTTCCAAAGTCTCAATGAGCCAAAGAAATTTGAAAAAAAAGATTTTATATATGTGTGTGTGTGTATATGTATGTATGTGTGTAGATATGTATGTGTGTGTGTACATACATACATAGATGTGATATGTATGTGTGGCTTAATTTAATAACTATTTTTATTTTTCATTACATATTATTTATAAATAAATAAAAGTATATAAATGGGGAGTAGGGGGATAGTGTTTGGAGACCTCAGTAAATTCAAGTCAACCTGCTAACAGTCTGTATGCCACCCTCCTTCATAGACTCATAGAAGTCAAGTCGGAAGGGACCTTGTAGATCTTCAAGTCCAACCCCCTGCCTGAGCAGGAGAAAAACTGGGCTCAAATGACTCCAGCCAGGTAGGCATCAAGCCCCCTCTTAAAGACCCCCAGGGTAGGAGCCAGCACCACTTCCCTTGGAAGTTGGTTCCAGCTCCTAGCCGCCCTAACTGTGAAGTAGTTCTTGCGGATGTCTAGTCTAAACCTACTCTCCAACAACTTGTGGCCATTATTCCTTGTTATGCCAGGGGGCGCGAGGGGAAACAAGGTCTCTCCCAAACCCTTCTGGTCCCCCCTAGTGAGTTTATAGACGGTCGCCAGGTCCCCCCTCAGCCTTCTCTTGTGAAGGCTGAACAGGTTTAGGTCCCGCAGTCTTCATTGTAGGATCTGCCCTGTTGTCCCTGGATCATGCGGGTGGCCCTCCTCTGGACCCTCTCCATGTTGTCCACATCCTTCCTGAAGTGGGGCGCGCAGAACTGGACACAGTACTCCAGCTGTGGCCTGACCAGTGTTGCGTAGAGGGGGAGGATCACCTCCTTGGCCCTACTTGAGATGCACCTGTGGATGCATGACTAGGTCCAGTTAGCCCTGCCAACCGTGACCTTGCATTGTCAGCCCATGGTCATCTTGAAGTCAAGATGACCAAGATCCCTTTCTGCCTCCGTGCTCTCAAGAAGGGAGTTTCCCATCTTATAAGTGTGCTGCTGGCTACTATTGCCCAAGTGCAGCGCCCTGCACTTGTCAGTATTGAAACGTATCCTGTTTTTGTTAGCCCACCCCTGTAACCTATCCAGGTCTTGCTGCAGCCTTTCCCTCCCTACTAGTGTGCTTACCTCACCCCAAATTTTGGTATCATCAGCAAATTTAAACAGGGTGCTTTTCACCTCATCGTCCAAATCGCTGATAAAGAGATTGAACAGCGCAGGCTCAAGGACCGAGCCCTGGGGGACTCCGCTGCCCACTTCTCCCCAGGTCGAATATGACCCGTCCACCACCACCCTCTGAGTACGACCCTTCAGCCAATCTGCAATCCATCTGACTATGTAGGCATCAATGCCACAATCCCCTAGTTTTTTAATGAGGATGGGGTGGGAGATGGTGTCAAAGGCCTCGCTGAAGTCCAGAAAGACTACATCCACAGTGACACCTGCATCCAATGCTTTTGTGACCTGATCATAAAAGGCAATCAGGTTGGTCTGACATGACCTGTCCCTAATGAAACCGTGCTGGTTGCCCCTGAGCATCATCCCTGAAGCATCTCCTTCTCCCTCCTAGAAAAGTACTGTTGCATTGCACTTTTGGGTAGCTAGATACACACTGAGATAGCTGCTGCCTCTTGTGCTTTGTGGTTTAAACAATAAAAGATTGGGCTGTAGATCTGTTTCTTGCTTTTTTACCTGATGTTGGTGGTAAGAAGGAATGGAAGATCACTGGGAAGTATAATTGTATCTTGATTGGGTAGGCAAATATAATCATTAAAGGAATTGTAACTGTCCCTAAATTCTGTGTCTAAGCTTGTAAAAGAGGTTCTGATCATATGTGGGCTGTAGTCCTATCTCTTTAAAGATGGAACAGTCCCAGGTTTTTGGTCACATAATAATATCAGAGAGCTGGAATGAGCTCCTTGCAAGGCCCATGAAGATCTCCTTCCCCATGCAGAAGTTTGGGAGTAACTGGAAAATGATGTAGTATCTAAAAATTATATGGTTCCACAGTGCTGTCCTACTACAGAAACACATGGGGAGAAGGTGGCAATTTAAGCATTCATCACATCTTCTGAATCTGTCCTGTATGCTTCCTCTCTCCCTTCTGTGTCTAGGACCCTGGCATATTTCTGTAATGCCTGAAAGGCCTGTCTGAGAAACTCTGAATGACTGGCCCTCATCACAGACAGTTGGGCTGCAATCAGGAGGAGCTCCTCCAATGGATCCATTCAAGCATACGAAACTGAGATGTGTGCTGGGACTCTAAACCTCCCTGTGAGAGCAAGCGAAAAATCATTCTGTGCAGGGGATACGTTCTCGTGATCCCCGCGAATGGCGAAATCTGCAAATAAGGCACTGAGTTCATGAAGTTCTGGGAGCCTGGGAGCGTGGCAGCAGGAGCCCAGCGGCAGCAACTGCAGAGCTCCCAAGGAGCTCCTGTAAGTGTATAAGGCATATTTAAAATGCAAGTTCAGCATCTGCGAATATTTGAAACCATGAATAGCGAGGGTTTCCTGTACTGGCCTTCAGTGGGCAGAGTATTTGCATTTGATCAGGTGACCCACCAGCTTCCTTATTGAGACCAGTCAGCACTGTGTTCAGGGTTACCAGCCAATCTATTTTATAGCATGCAGCCTTGTCCTCACAGTAAAAGTAAAACAACATATCAAGCCAGTGTGCTGGAGACAGAGAGAGGCATTTCATTTTAATTGTAGAAAATGATGATTTGGGGGGTTTTAAATGAGGTAATTTGGGATTTTTCAACAGAGAAAACTAGGATCCTTGCTAATGTAGCCCAGGTGTACATGGTTTTGTACTCCCCTTTCCAATTGAGGGAATTATTGGCAGGGCAGTGTGCTGTGGAGGGACACAGCAGCCCAGCAGCTGCTTCTGTCCCCTATAGAGTCAGGCCCAGTCAATCAATTACTTAACTATATACAAATTTATTATTATCACAAAACCATTAAAGGGTAAGGACATAGATTGTTTAAATCCTACACCATAGATAGATAGATAGATAGATGCACCCAATTATTATTCAAAAATACAAATGAACAATAGAACAACCCAGAACAAAGGATATTGATCAGGCAACCTTAAAACTCTACAAATATACAAACTATTACTTCAACTTATTCACATAAACTATAAGGCACAGTCTACAGATATAATGAGCAATCCTTAGACTACCTGGGTGCCCTCCAGGGCATGGGCCCCACTCCCAAGGTACCACTACAGGAAAGGAGGTGGGGGGAAAGAAAAGGAGAGGGAGACCCCAAAGACTCCTAAGCCCCCACTATCACCCAGGAGTGGCCCATGTGGTGCCACTTTACAACTCTGGGGGTCCTTTCCCTGTGCGGACCCTCTCTCCAGGGTAACTTCCTACTCCACAGTCCCAGCCGGTTGCCTCACGTTCTCCAGGTCAAGCTCTGTCCCCCACCAGCCTTTCCTGCTGCCTGACTCTGCTGCCGCTGTCCTGGCTTAGGGCCCTATGCACCGCTGTGCTAGGGTTTGGAGGTCCGGGCAGCCTTTTGCAGCACTGAGGCTCGGTCTGCTCCCAGACCCTCTGTGCAGTATCATCTGCACTGAGCTGCTGACCCATGCCAGCAGCTGTAGACCTGGGCCACCTCAAGTAGCTCCCAGGGTCTCTCACCCTCTGTGCAGCACCTCGTGTACTAAGCTCCTGGCCTTGTGTGGAGGTTGTGGACCTGAGCTGCCTAAGTGGCTCCAAAGATCCTGCTCTGTGACCAGCCTGTGCACCGTGTCTCTGGATGCACACAAAAGGTTGCAGATCTGAGCCACCTCACGCAGCTCCCAGGGTCTGGATGCCATGCACCGTGCTGCACACAGTTAGAGAGCCTAACCGCTAGAGCCGTCCACAGGTCCCTGCCGATGGAAGTCTTCAGGAGCTCTTCCAGGCTATGGCTTCGCCCTGCTGAACAGCTCTCCTCAGATCTTCTAAGCCCCGCTCTTCTCTCTTCTTCATCCCTGATGCATCTCCCTCAGGCTGGGCACCCAGCTCCTTTTATATTCTCCAGGGATCTGCCCCTGAAGTCTTCCAGACCTGACAGTGTTGCAGTCTTCAATCAGGTCCGGGGGAGCTCCTCCCCCCCTCCCCTCAGGAAAGGGGCATGACTTCACTTCTCTTGCTACCTCCTGATTGGTCGATGGCCTCCACCAATCAAAATCAGTAGAATCTCAACTCAATCCAAGCTCCGAAAGGTAAGCCTGCTACACTCAGTAGTAACAGCCAGCCTTCCAGCCAAGCTGCCCACCTGCAGCTGGTGCTCCAGCCCCTGAAGTTTGTACTTTCAGCCACTAAAGCCTCTATAAATGTCCAGAGTTCTTCAGAGAAATTACACAAATTTTGGAGCATCTGCAATTATGAAAGCCAAGAAGCTTGCCTGTCTGTGTTCTTCCCATTGAGATCCTTCAGAGGAAAAGGCAGAGGGGTGACAACACAGATGGACACCTGGGGGATTGCCACCACATCACCAGCACAATTATACAGCTGCAGTAGCAGTGGTTTCCCCCACCCCACCCTAAACTGATGCCCAGAGCAGCTTCCCCAGTTAACCTGCCTTAGTCACATCACTGGGAAAAAGTGGAATTTCAAGAAGAAATTCTGCCTTGAAGGAGATTTTAGCCCTTTTTGATACATTTAGCAAAATGAATTTAAAAATGTGCCCATTCTATGAACTTCTTAATATGCCTCAAGTGTAATAAAGGGGTTAATAAGTCACCTTCTCCTCTGCATTTAGACATTAGTTTTTAATGCTAAAAGTTAAATTTTACAGTTATATACATTTTCTATAAACTGATTTTTATGGTCTAGACATTGCTGTATGTATGAATCTTCCTCAGATCCTTCAGCTATTTGAGTCTATAAAGAAAATTAAAATGTTATTTGGTACTAAAATAGTTTGCCTTTTTTTAAAAAGCAACATAAAATGAATTAATTCCAGGGTGCTGTTAAAATTCTTCCCTCTGCCGCAGAAACATTTAAAGTAATAAAAACTTGAAGTGACAGGTAATCAAACAAATGGGCATGGGTACTTACTGCAAAAGGTAACCGCTGGCAATGAAACTGGCACAAGATTAAACATCTGCAGGATGTCTGGGGATTGAAGTAGAGACACCCCACACTTTCTAGACATTCC
Organism: Crocodylus siamensis; assembly: GCF_052110815.1. Taxonomy (NCBI): domain Eukaryota; kingdom Metazoa; phylum Chordata; order Crocodylia; family Crocodylidae; genus Crocodylus; species Crocodylus siamensis. The sequence continues at coordinate 236,154,699 of NC_143397.1, read as the reverse complement.
TTTTTTTCCTGTATTTCCCAAAAGACACAAAGTGGGACTTCAAAACCTAATACATATAGCATTTACCTCACACCGTCACTTGAGCTTTCCTGTAATTTTCAAACAATGCCATGTATTCTGCTACGAAATTGGACCTAGAAACTTATACAGCTTATCCATAATGTTGCTGCCAGAATCATTTATGGAATATATATTTCATCTTTGGAGTTGATGTCTTGAAACAGATTTTATTATTCTGGGTTTACAAGCAATGTTCGGTACCTTGAATTCAGAAGCTGCTGACAATTCATTTCTTTTCTCTGCATTTTCATGTTTAAATTTACTGGAGCTTTGGCAAATGAATGGTTCTGGGAATGCATCTTCTTCTAGAAACACAAAAGAGGAGAAGCATCTTATTAGAAGTAGATAATCATCAGAGTAAATTACTGCATGACTCTTTCCAGAACAGACAGATACATTTGTGTAGAAAGATAAAAGTAAGATAAATCCCTAAGATTCATTAGGAAATAAGCACTTCTCAGCCAGTGCTCAAGTGTTGTGCTGTTTTTACTGGGTATAATGCAGGCAAAAAATCCCTCATCGGTGAAGTAACCATGGATATATACTAATTGGCCACTTAAATAGATACAAAAAGAAAGCAGAAATAAATTGTAATCAAGAACAGTATAATGTCATGAAATATGTCAGCTGAAACACACAAGAGGGTGCAAATGTATTTGTTAATACAGGCTCAGTTCTGCTAAAGTCCTGAACTCACAATCTAGCAAAATGTAAGTACATGCTTAATTTCAAGCATCAGAATAGTGCCATTGAGATAACACTTAAAGCAGGTTTTTAAATGCTTTGCTAGTATGGGGCCATAGTGCTCAGTACCCAGCAAGAGTGAATCTTATATTCACAACTTAAGCTGCATACAAATATATGGGAAGGTTAGATCACGTTAAAAATGCACCCCCCTCGCCAATCTAACATATTTCTCCCAGGTGCAGACCTTGCACTAGTTAGGTAGATCTACATGAGAACTGTAAAGAAGTTCAGGACAGTTAGATCAGTCTAAAAATGGCTAACCTGACATAAGTTAAGTGAATCTCTGAAGTAGTTTAACTTAGATCAGGTCTGGTAAGATTGATCCAACTAAGCTCCTGCACAGTTCCCAGCATAGCCCCAGGGCTGGAAAAGCCTAGCAGCTGTCCCCAGCCCTGGGGCTGTGCTTTTCCTTCCCCCTCCCTGACATTGGGCTATTTTTAACCCCCCAAACCCATGTGGGCAACCCTGCCATGTACCAGCCAGTCCCCCAGCCCACCAAACCTACCATCCTGCAACCTGCTACCAGTTTTATCAGCACTCATTGATGCCAGAAACTGAAGAAGTAAGTCAGGGTGGGAGGAGAGGCAGGTTCACTGGAGGGGTTGCTTGTCTGGGGGTTGGAGGGCTTTGGGGGGGGCTAAAAAATAGCCCCTGGTCCCAGGGGTGGGGGACCATGCCCCCAAACCTCTCCATACACCCTGCGAGCCCACCTGATCCTGCCAAACCCCTCCAGACCCCAGTAATTCCCTTGCAAGCCCTGCCTGCCACCTGCCTCCTTGATCCCCAAGCCCCCCTGTGGACTCTGCCTGCCCCCCCGATCCTCCCATGGACCCTCTGATTCCCCCACCTTGCCGTCCAATCCCCGTAGTGCCCTACTAGCCTCCCCAATCCTGACTTACCAAGAGAAGAGGGCCTGCTGAAGCAGCCTCTGTGCTCGAGTATAGGTGCCCACAGAATCCAGTGCCGTGCAACTGAAAGCAATCATGTATTCAAGGATTTTCAAAAAATCACTACCTCAAACCAAAATTCCCACTACAAACCATCAAACACAACTACAAGGCACAAAACCAGAACACCAAGAACACGATACAAAACAAATACCATGAACACCCAATAAAATGCCACAAGTAAAAGCAAGGGAGGTGAGGGTACTGACAATGCCCTGCCACTGAAGACAAAAACCCCCACAGTCCTTGCCAGTTTGACCTAGAGGAATTCCTTTCATGATTAGTATGACCCTGCGTGGAAGAGGAAGATCTTCTTACTAGGAACCTCTAAGTTTTCTAAGTCCCAGGAACAGTCCACTCAAAACCTTCAAGCCTTAGCTCTGGCAGACATCTCACTGCTTCAGAAGAAATGAAAAAGATCTCTCCAGAAGCCAGCAGCATTCATGAGAGGAAAATTACTTTTTGGCTCCTACAGGTGACCAGTAAGAGTGTCTTTACACTTGCTTTAAAGAAGAGTGGGGGGCTTTAATTAGAGCAGCTCTTGGGAGCCACTAATTAGCATGCTCCAGCAGTCTTGATTAATCAACTCTGCTCCAATGTACTGTAATTACAACACATCGGAGCAGATGTCCTGCATGTCTACAGGCACCCTAAAAGCCCTGAAGTATGGGATTACCAGGCATCAGCCATAGCATATGAAAGATACCACATGTCTAGAGGCTATTTGCATGTAAAGCTTTAGGTGATTATGTCTTTATAATAATAATAATTAAAAATTAAGCTAAGTAGGTATACACCATTTTGAAAAAAATAGTCAATGTTTAACTTCGCTTATTCTTATAGTAAAATGTTTTCTGTGCTTTTGATGCATTTTAAATGTCAAGCACCCTTCCTTACAAATCCTAGCTTACTGCTTAGCTCCATTCCTAGGTAGGCTGTTAATACAATAACAGCATACATCATTAATCTGATAATGTTCTGTATGATGGAGTTTGGGAGCAGTGAGAGGGTTCTGTCTTCTTTTTTAAATGCCTGGGAAATTTAAAAATGAGTTAAAAGATTGCTTAGCTTGCAAAATCAAGCCCCCCGCCAAAATTAGGGAGTACCAAAATCAAGGCTGTCTCTGCACACTGAAAATTGAATGCCTTCATTATGATACAGTCTGTAAATCTGACTATGTAGTATTTCATGCTCTTTCTCCCAGACTATTCCTTCATTCCTTCATTCAGTGCTCTGGATCACAGCAATTAATAAGGTAAACAGTTGCAAGGGAAAAAAAAGAAGTTCTCACGTTGTGGGAACTGTATTTGAACTCAAGGAAGATCAATCCTCTTCCTAGCTCTGCTATAGACTGCTACAGTCGGTAGAGTTTGTCATGATTTGTATGCACATGAATTATAGGTGAGCAGGCAAACTTAATATAGACTTTTAATAACTTTTGAGTGCTCTGCTTTTTAGTTTAATATTTCTAAATAATTTTTTTTGGTATGTACTACTAACCATAATATTGGTATCCAGAAATTATATTATATAAATAATTCAACTATAATCTCAGTTTGGGTTTTAGCAATTATGAGTTCCATAACTAAAAATAACAGATTGGAAGAGCAAATATGCTTACCTTCTAAAAAAAATTATTACACCCAGATTTCTAATAATGCCTGGAGAATTTAAGCTTCACTGAGGTGAAGATGAAATACATATTTAAAACAGATCCCACCAATTCTCATTTTCTTTCTTTATTAATGCCACAGTAGTATAAAGTACTAAGTCAGTACTTTAATATAGTTAATATTATAAATGGTCAACTAAAATGCAATAAATATCTTGAATAATTGTTTTAACATCTATTAAATAAGAAACTCCTGTGGCCAAGGTTCATTTTATCTTATTAAAATGAAAAGTGAAGATAATGTGTGCTGATATGGTCTAGATGTTGAGGGCAAAACGGGGTACTTTCCAGTGCTATCTGCTTCTTACCTTTCAGAGGGAGCAAAAACCTTAAATAAATGGTTTAAAAAATGGTAGATTGAGTTAAAAAGTGCATAGAATGGATTGGTGGAGAATCCTATTTATGACTGGTAGTGATGAAAGGATAAATCTTTATGAATCACAGGCCTTCTATTTAATACTTCTCAACTGGGGTATGGATGTACAGAGTACTCCATTTGAGTCCAAAGCCTCAGGACTGAAAAAAGGTGATGTGCGTAGCTTCATCTGTATACACAGTATGCATTTGTCTGAACTTGTAAACAATACTCATCATGTACACAGTTCTGTCAATGCTGCTATTAGAAGTCTTGAAAAATGACAGGAGCTAGTCAGCTCAAGGCTGTCAGAAGTCTTAAAAAGGAAGGAAGATGTCAGTTCTGAAAATAACTAGCTATTCTTATTTTTCAAGGCTCGTTGATTCAGATCACTGTCCCTGATTTGATTCGGCCGAATCCAAATCTGAAGATTCAATGCTGATTTGGAGAATCAGCAATTCAGCCATAGATACAACTTTAAATGTTTTTTTCTACATACCTCAAGGTACCAGGCATGGCTTATGAACGCTGCAATGCTGGGGTGGATGGAGTGTCCCACAGGAGCGGGGGGGGAGGGGGGTTCCCCACATGCTCGGTGGCAAACCTGGAAATGGACCAGAAGTACTTCCGGTCCACTTCTGGGTCCACTGCTGAGTACACCGGCCCCTCCCACCCTGCAGTTTAGCGATTGCCCACGGAGGGCCCCATGTGCTCCCCAGACCCAGGAGGCACCAGTCACCAGGCCCGGGGGGGTGCAGCTGGTCCACTCTATGTCTGCTGCCAAGTACACTGGGGACCCCCATTCCATGCTTCTATGGGATGCCCCATCTGCCCCAGTATCTCAGCACTCACGAGCCACCTGGTACCTTGATGTATGTAGAAAAAACATTTAAAGCTGTGTCTATGTCCAAATCATCAAATCTTTCTGAATCTCTCTGAAGCGATTTGGAGAGTTCCAATTCAATTCAGAGAGATTAAAGGGTCTCTTGATTCAATTTGGATTCAGAGATTTGGCCGCTGAATCAGGCCAAATCTCCAAATTGAATCAGCAACTGAAGCTTTGCACAGCCCTAATGGTTACATAAATAAAGGACAGTATCTTTAGTTCCAAAGTAGCCATTTATACTTACAGTTAGAATGCAGTTAACTACAGTACAAGGAGTAGGCCTGTGCTAATAGGGAAGTATTTAATTTGCATTTGGCTGATTTGGAGGACAGTGATTTGATTCAGAGATTTGGATCACTGTCCTGAATCTTTGGAAGATTCGGCAATTCAAATTGGCCAGGGAGAGGCAAGCACACTTGGGCAGCTGCAGGTTCTCCCATGGCTCCTCTGGCTGTGCCTGACTCTGCCCAGGCAGTAGGAGCTGCAGGAGATGCCCCCATGGTTGCCTGTCCTGGCTCCATCCCCCGTCTGGCCCCAGCCTAGTTCCAGTACTTAAAAAAAAAAAAAAAAATAGCCCCACATTCACTGGCTGCAGCAGCAGTGATTGTTGTACTTTGTGAGACATTTCCTTGTACATGTGCCTTCAAGCAGTGGTCATTGCAGCAGGTGGTGCATAGTCTGAGGCTCTGTGCTATAGTCACAGGTGGTTGAACCAATTATATAGTCCCACTTCTTTTTAGTTCCTTGGAGTGTCTGACTGGGGTATGTAGACAGTGAGACTTCACCACCTTTGCCATGGTTCAGCACCCCCTGGTTGCAAGGACTCAGACACTGGAATGTCCATCTTTTTGCTGTCGGGTATTTTCTTCAGCCTCTCATTCCACATGTGTAGGCATGTCTCCTTGGTATGACGTAGAGAGGTTGGGTGCTGGCAAGGAAGCTCCTGCATGACTTTAGACACCTGCATACTGTGGGATGGTCATACACTAGGTGTCTCGTATAGATTCACAGAAGTTTGGGGTGGAAGGGACCTCATGAGATCATTGGGTCCAGACCCCCTGCTCTGGGCAGGAAAGACTGCTGGGGTCAAATAACCCCAGCAAGGTATGCATCCAGTCTCCTTTTGAAGATCTCCAAGGTAGGTGCCTGCACCACCCCTGCTTGGGAGTCTATTTCAGAGTCTGGTCACATGAACCGTAAAGAAGTTTTTCTCTCTATCCAGCCTGAAACTTTCTAGGAGTTTATGACCATTGTTCCTGGTTTTCCCCCAGGGCACTTTGGTGAGTAGTTGTTCATCTAGCCCCTGATGCTCTCCCCTGATATATTTGTAAGCTGCCACCAAATCCACTTGAAGTCTTCTCTGTTCCAGGCTGAACAATCCCATATCTGTCATCTTCAGTTTGTCTCAGTCATTCTATCCTGGTGGCCACTGAGCTTCTGATGTCAGGCAGAGCAATGCCATTTAACAGGCACACACTGTTTAGGCTATTAGGCTTCAGACATCCTGTGATGCACCAGCAGCTATCATTCAGAATGGGATCAAGGCACTTAGCATGTATGGATCTTTCCCATACGGGGTATGCATACTCGGCAAAGGAGAAGCTGACCAGAGCAGTGGTTTGGATGGTTGAGGGGCTAGCTGCCCATTTCAAGTTGGTGAGCTTATACGGAATGTAGTCATGAGTGTCACCTGCGCTTTTATCTTCACAATGTGTTCTTTGTATGAGGGAGTTCGATCGAGGGTGACTCCAAGGTAAACTGGATTTGGAAAGTGGGATAGTGGGGTTCCCCACCATGTAATGTTGAGCTTCCAGTTAACTTCGTGGTTTTTCAGATGAAAGGCAGATGGCATTGTGTTTTTTCTGGGTTGGTACGTAATTGGTTTTCATTGAAGTATGACGTTAGGCCCATTAGTGCCTTACTTAGGTATTTTGCAACATAATCAAAGTCAGTGTTTTGAGCTGTTATGCACAAGTCACCTGCATAGGTGAAACATTTTGTTTCCAAACCGATTGATTAGTATAAATGTTATATAACATCTGTGCAAGTACACTTCCTTGGAGGAGGCCATTAATCTATTACCTCCATCTTCTTCCCTTCCCATCCAGATTGGCAAAAAAAAATCTGTTTTCAAGCAGGGTTTGTATCAGCTCTGTAAGGTGTAGATCTTTAGTTTTGTGGAGAAGCCTTGTGGAGGAGTCATCGGTGGTTAGCTTTATTATAGGTGGCTATTAGTTCAATGAACTAATAGTTCTGGTGATTTCGCCTCTTTCAAAAACATCCTCAATACGTTGAGTTAGATTGAGCAGCTGGCTTGTTGATTTTCCAGAGTGAAAGCCTCCCTGTTTAGGGATTAGGTGTTTATCCACATAGGGGGCAAGCCAGTTCAGTATCAAGACTTTGTACAATTGTAGGACTGGAAGATCACAGAATCACAGAGAAATTGAGCTGGAAGGGATTTCCATAGGTCAGGTAACCCAACCCCCTGCCTGAGGCAGGATCATCCTTTGCCAAAACATCCTATATAAATCTATTGTCAACCTCTTAGCAAAACTACACAGTCAACCCTGACACAACACAGGACATAACACCCTTACCTGCCACAGGTAAAGCAGGGGGATGGCAGCAATCAACTTCCTGCTGCCATAAAGGGCCTTAATATATACTTAAGAGAGCCCAGGAAAAGGGACACAACAGAGAAAGGCAAAAACCCCCACAAGTCCATACCAATCTGACTATGGGGTAAAACTCCTTCCTCACCCCAGATATGGCAATCAGCCTGACCCTAAGCAGAGGGGCAAGAACATCCAGCTGGGAACCTCCGAGTTTAAGTCCCAGCAGGAGCACTAGCATATATCCCAGTCAAAATCCCCAGCGTTGGCTGCAGACAACACCCATTGCCTCTGAGGAAGGCTAAAATAAACCCCTTAGATACATTCCCTCTTGGTGCTGTGTGGCAACCAGCAAAGCCCAGAAGCACCGGAAATACCCACAGAAGAACATAGGGACGTTTGAGACGTAGCCTAACCAGTGGCTGTCCAAACTCTTCATGAACACCACCAGTGATGGAGAGAGTCCACAGCTTGCCTAAGCAGTCTGTTCCACTGCCTCGTTGTTCTAACACTGAAGTTTGTTCTACTTAAGCTACTTTGCTGCAACTTTGAGCTATTGGTCTGTGTCCTACTCTCTGCAGCAAGAGAAAAAAGCTGCTTTTCCTCTTCTTCATGGCAGCCCTTCAAGTATTTGAAGACTGCTATCAAGTTAAGTTCCTTCTCTGCAAGATGAACATACCTAGCTCCTTCAACCTCTCCTTGTATGATTTTCCTTCCAAACACTTTATCATTTTTGTTGCTTGCCTCTGGACTCTCTCTAACTTCTCCACATCCTTTTTAACATGTGGAGCCCAAAACTGCACACAGTTCTCCAGATGAGATCTAACCAGTGCACCTGAAATGGTATGCATTTAACTAATATGCATATGAGTGATGTTTGCTACTATGTAAGCAGCAGGCAATGAGCTGGGATGAGCACTGTGCTATGTAGTTATGCGAATTCTGCAATTAGTTGATTTGCCTACAAATGGAATACAATATAATTGATAAAAAAAACTACATCAAAGCGGTAACAATGATGAGGAATTTCTGTGACTAGCAAATCAGGTGATAGTTATCACTAATAAAACACAGTGAGAAATATATTCCTGCTACACAGTTGTTACATCTGATCTGATACACTTTGTCATGGGATTTAGCATCTGATGATTTATTCTAGTTTGACCTACTTCATTCTGCTGCATTCCCAGTGAATTTCCCCCATTTCCCATTGACATACAGAAATCTCTTTCTAATAAAGTGGTGATTTCAACTTAAACTAGTTGGCCTGCCAGGGTCTCTGGGTTGAAGTTCAAATGCCAGTGACATTCAGAATGCTGTTGAACTGCAGCAGCTGGAATTACAACTCATCAGCTGCTAATCTTCTCACTCCATCTACTGATCAAATCGTTCTTCTGATCTTGGAGTGTTGTTCTGTAGTGCCATTCTCTCAGGCTCTTGAATAAACTGGACTTGCTTGAGTTCAAGTGAAAGTAAGGCTCCAGTAACACAAAAATGATTGAACAAAAAAGAGTTGATTGGATTAGCCGGCTGCTGGGAATGCTGCATCTCCATTATTAAGCTAAAAACAGGCAACCGTTTAATTCTGGCTTGATTCGTTGTTTTTAGCTTCAGTGGTTCAGCTTCAGAAACTCTTAGCTACAAACCATACCTGTTGATGGACCAGCTGCCTTGAGGTTAAAACATCATTTAAAATAGGTAGAGATTTTTACATGCAAACAGAACTCCTGAGGGGCAAGCCTACATCAAAGCTCAAGTTCACAATACAGTCACTGGGGATGCTTTGTGCCACCACGACTAGATGGCTTCCATTTGGAGCTAGCTGAGGTGCCTCCCATGCTCACTGCAGTGTACACATAGCCTGACAAATGTGATTAGTCTAGCTCTGCTCTCATCTATTTTAACCAGAATACCTCAAGTACTATAATCTTTGCTTAGTCTCCTGTGTCACTAGACCTCAGACCTAGAGAGCGCCTCCTCATAGTCGTGTACTGTTAGTTTGTCTCACGCTGTCATAGTGCCCTAGTTAAACATATGCAATGTGTCATAGTCCAGCAGCCTGTAGTGCCCACCCTCCCTGCTTCTCTTTGTTGAGGAAGGGGGATATGGAACTCCTAATGCTATTTAGGACCTCAGCTGTATATGGCATGTAGACCAACACAGCTAAATCAACAACCCTATGGCATGTAGAGATGTTTAGTTAACCACGTTGCCAAATAGGTCTTGATGCTATCTAGAAACTTACTCTCCACACCCCCATTATATCTTATGCCACATACTGGGGCTCTGGGCCAAAGGGTGACACAGCAGCTTGTAACACCCAGTTATGCATGAGACCCTCAGTTATAGTGCCCAGCCCTTCCCAGCAGGGATTGTACTGCAGCTTCAACACACTGCAGAGCCAGGCCGAGACAACAGTGTGTGTGGTCTCCCCTCACCACCACTAGGCACTCTCACCTGCTTCAAGTGGAGGGTGGGCAGGGCTCATTCCTGGTGCCTGCCCCAGCTTTTTCCACACTACCACTGCCTGCCTCTGACCACCTGCACCAGCAAAAGATGAATACCAGGGCACACTGGATGCCCTGTCCAGGGGCTCACTGGGGTTATCCTCACCCTGTCAACTGCCACGATGACCACAGCAGCCATCGCAGAAGCATTCGTGTTATGGCCGTGTCAGATTCTAATGAACCTGAAAATTCTGCTAAATCAACAAACTCAGACAAGACACAGGAGAAGAAGAAGAAACTAGATGTGCTTGACCATTTCTATGCCAGGCCCTGTGGCCAACCACACCCCCCCTCTGCTCCCATCTGCATTCATACCCTTACTGGAGGAAATAAAATAGGTGATCATTATGGCTTCCATGTTTTGATGACCTCCAACCATCAGCTCTGCTACATATCTCCCTTTCTCACCAAGGAGAAACACAAGGTGTGGAAGGCAGAGATGACCATGGGATTTTACTCCCAGATCTTTCCAAGAAGAAATAAAACTGAAATTGTTTTATAGCGAAATCATTTCAATTCCCAACTTCCACAAAAAGCAGCTTCATTAGATACGGCATTGCAAAGTAAATGTTGCAATGCACTTAATTTGATGGTAAAAAATCTCTCTCTACCATAGTTGAGTTCAGTGCAATCAAATGCTAGACTATTTCAACATTCAGATCTGCCACTGCTTTAAATGCATTAGTGAGTGAAAAAAGCCTTGTTCTATGAAACCAAATTTTTTTTTTCCTTTTGTCATCTTAGATAAATGCTATACTTTTCTTCCTTAAAATGACAATGAAGTGTGTACGAAATGAAAAACAAGATGATTTCCAGACCTTCAGCATATCTGATTTGGTTTAACAACAGAAAAACAAACAAACAAAAGAAAAGAAGTAAGATTCATTCATAACATTAGAGCAAAAATCATGCCCCATCACTTTTGCCTTCTCTAAAGCTGTTACTGTTGCGTATAAATGAGAAAACACTTATTTGCATAGATTTTTTTGCATACAAAAAAATCACACAGAAGAAGTGTTTGGATTATAAGGTGTCCTGTTAGTCACAACACCAGACAGTATCTAAATTAAACTTCAAAAGTCCCCATCAAGAATACCAATATTTAGAGACTGAAACTTAGAAAATTTGCAGTAGTTTTTGTATGTAAAGAAATAGCAGGTTCACAGGTCAGCAGTACCAAAATGGAACGGTTAAACTGCTATAATATATACATGTATATTGTTTACTGAATAGGAGAAAGCCTGAACAATGAAAATATTATATGGAATAACATCAATTTGTATGAGAAATGAAATCTCCACTCAGGAATGGAAGATAGGGAAAAGGTGGTAGGTTTTGTTACACAGTTTCTATTTTAGTCTTGAATGAACAACTAAGATTCAGAGGGCTTCTGCATATTTATACAAAATAGGACTTCACTTTTGTTTTATATATATATATATATATATATATATATATGGATTTTTTCTTTTTAACTTACAGTATCTGCAAAGCATGACTAAAATAATAAGGCAAATACATTGTTTATCAAGTTTCAGCCATGTTCATAAAAGAAGAGCAAAGAAGAATTATTTTGCATTTCAACTGGCAATATTGAATCAGTGCACTATAGTTACTTCTCTGTTCCAATAACAATGAAGGGGTTGACCTTCTCAACGGCATTCAGGTATGTAGAGTTTCTTGATGGAGTAAGACTGATCAGATAATGATCCCTGAAATTCACTGAAATATATTCATAAACCTGGTATATACTGAACTTGATTGAATAAAGAACATTAACCAAAAAGAAAAAAAAATAACTTTAGCGTTGGGTTCAAGAGTATTTTTTGTCATTTAAGCAAGTATTCTTAATGAGAAAAAGAATACTGGGCAGACAACTAGGCATTTTCTGGGCTCTAAGCCCTGCATTGCCTTGACTTTTTAGACAATAACATCCCTGTTTTGTTACTCAGCCAGTCCTGCAGCCCTGCCCCACTCAGAAATCTCCCTATCCCACTCTGGCTCCTTGGGGTAACCTCCCTTTTAACCTTGCTTGCTAGCTTTGATGTTTCTCATAGTATATAGGGAGACTGCCCCCAGGGTGCCAAAGAGAGCCTTAGTTCCTCAGCCAGCAGGTCCTCTCCACGCCCAACCAGCCCCTTGTCACTAAACCATGGCCTTCTTGGCCCTATCAGTGCCTTAGGGCACCAATCGCCTTATGGGCTGTATTATTCATGGCCTCCGTTCTCCCGTACACCACCACCCATTCCTCACAGATGTTACTCTTGGGCCAAGCACGAGCCTATACAGGCCTCAGCCCTCTTGGCTTTGACCCACTGGTTGTTCTTTCAGTAGACGTGGCCCACTTGCTGTAGCCTGGCTCCTCAGTCCCAGCCTGCCTTCCTGTGCTGCAGCTTAACCCAGCTGCTAACAGCCTTTACACGCAGGCTGCCTGGACATCTTCCCCACACAACAAGCTTATTTCAGTGCAGCTACCTTTTCCTCAGTCTGCCCCAGAGCCAGCTTAAGGGGCGGGCAATGTAAGCAACTGCCTAGGGTCGATGGGTGTCAGACACACACACACACACACACACACAGCCCATGCTCACAGTAGCACTGTCCCCCTGCCCTGCCCCAGGCATCCGCACCCCAGATAGGAGGAGTGGTGCCCAGCCCAGCCCACCCCCCACCTCCAGCTGCTGCTTAGGAGGAGCCTGAGTAGTGCAGATAGCATCAGTGGTGCCTGCCCCCCGCCTGTCTGGCACACCATGCCACTCTGCCTCCCTGCCAGACTGCACCCTACACCCCTGCCTGCCTGCCTCTGCCTGCAGCAGTGCTGCTGACTTGTGGGGGTGGGGAAACTGTCAAAATACAACTTTGCCCAGGGCACCATTTTCCTTAAGGCCAGCTCTGGTCTGCCCACACAGCAAGGTCGGCCAGCTGCACTTTCCCATTAAAGTAACCGGAGCCTCTGGCTCCCTGTCACAGGACCTTCCAAGGAAATTTAATTCATCTCAACAGGAGCTAATAGATAGGGTTGTAGCCTAGAAATTAGCATACCATGACTCTTCTGCATTGTGCTACTGACCTGTCATGTAGCAGGGCAAATCAAATCACCTCTCCGTGTTTGTTTCGCCTTATGTTCGTCAACTGTGTTTATTGTAAACTCTTCAGGGCAGGGACGGCATTTCAGTATGCAGGCTATGTCTACACCACAAGCTGCAGCGCAATGTTAAATTATCTAAGTAAGCTTTAAACAAACAAGCTTAGGTACTGGAAACGGTATAGCCCTGGCAATACGAATCTCCCCATAGGCTAATTTATTACCCTGCCTTTCAGGGTAAATTTACCCCTATAGGCTAAAAGAGCCTACATGAAACTCTGGGCTGCTACACCTAAACTACTCCCAGGGTGTTTGTAGAAGTGCCAGGAGGCTGCTCTGATGTGCTGTAATTACAGCGTATCAGAGCAAATTCGATTAATCGAGTCTGCTGGAGCATGCTAATTTGCATGCTCCAGCCAGCCTCCGTGTCTCATGTATTGCTGTCCCTGCACTTTAAAATGGCAGTGGGGACACTTTAACCAAAGCTCATTCAATGACCTTCAGTTAAAGTACCCCTGCTGTCATTCTGAAGTGCAGGGACACTGATACATGATACACTGCAGTGCTTTAATTAAAGCAGCTCTCAGAGTCACTCTAATTAAAGTGTCCCCTGCTTCCCCGGAGCACATGTAAAAATGCCTCCAATATCCAAGCCAGCTCGTTTAAAGAAAGCTCAGGTATCTCTACACAACCCTGTTGACAGACATATCTCATGTGTTTATGCAGTGCCTGCTGCACTGAAGCCCCAATCTCACCCAGGGCTTCTAGCCTCAGATGGAATAAAAATAATAACAAGATTGCAGTACTTTGAGATCCATGGATGGAAGGTGCTGATTCTGTTCCCTTATCCCACAAATAATACTGATATAAGTACAGAGTCATATACAAAGTCAAAACATATATAAACACAACATACTCTTTTTCAAGCAGAGCTTTATGTAGAAAAAATCGTTTCTAAATGTAGATTAAACTACTGGAAACAGAATGCTCCAGTCCACATATTTTTCTCTCAGTAATAGAGTTCATGTGCTTGTGGAATGGCTAATAAAATGTTTGTCTTTATATTTTCTAGCCTTGGTGCTAAGAGCCGTATACTAGTAACAAACTGTTCACATAAATTTTAACATTTTTTTCTTAGCTAAAGCCACAACAAAAAGAAAACAAATCTGCTGACACTGATAAAGAATTTTTTAAAGCTCCTATGCTGTGTGTTATTCCAGTCTGTCAATTTATAGTCTGGGAACATCATCACAGCTTCATTTTCCACAACAAAAAGGCTCCATTCTTTTCTTAAAGGTTTAAGTGTTCATCTTGTCCTGGGTGCTTGGCATCATAAATGCACGTGTGTTGTCAGCCTTTCTATTAGAACGTACTTATCTGAACTGCCAAAGAAAAGTCTAAGAAAAGGACAAGTGTCCGACAGGTTATTATAGTTTCTCTTATGCACTTCAGATTTGCAGACTTAGGTGATTAAAAACTAAATCAACATTTTTGCATGGTATTTTGCAAAAATTGCGCGAACCTGTCTCAATGTTGCATTATCAATGCCCCATGTTCTTTCTGCATTTCAGTTTAGTTTATTAGTTATTTGTATTTGGTGTGGTTCCTCAGTGCCCTAATCCTGCCCTGTTGTACTACACATTGTGAACACTGAGCAGAAGGAATCTCTACTCTAAAGAGTTTACAGTTTAAGTGGGCAAAAAGAAGAAGTCTGTTTTCCCTAAGGTTGTGGAAAGGCATGCAAAGTGTGAGCAAAATAATCAGGGTGACAGGTGGGAAACTTCATATTAGTAGCTCTTTATTTAACTTTTTTTTTACTTGTCACAAGTTAATTTAATGGTGGGACCAATTTCAAACAGATTTCAGAACTCTATTTACAGTATATAAAATTGTTAGTGTGTACAGTTACAGTACATAAATGGAATGGAGCATGTTGGAAATCTTTTAAATACTACAATAAATCTGATATAGTGAAGGACTGGAGGTCTGCCAGCACCTCTAATAGCACAGAATGCTTCCCTTCTAGTTTGCCAATTAAATTCTAGAATAAGTTAACAGTGAAGTGAAGTTTTTACCTTCTAGTGGCTGTTTAATGTCCTTTGGGAAATGAGTTTGGTGCTATTGGTCCCATCCAGTTAATAATGGACAAATGTCTATCACAAAAGGCTACCACCATAGTTAGCTCTATGACTGGGAAATTTAGTAAAGAGGGCAAGGATCAATTTGGGCATGGGGATGGTGACTGAATTCCTCTCACCACTGGAGACAGTATATCTAGTTCAGGATGAAGCAAATAAGGTAGCTTGCACTGCCCCTCACTATGCTGTGTCCTGGGGGAGGAGGGAACACCTGGACTTCATCCTCCAAGACTGTCAATGTGACACTTGTTAAATGCATTAGTTCCCACAACCCTTAAAAATCCTCATCTGTAGGATAAGATTGTACCAGTTTAAAGAAATAGGACTATGCTGTATTACTGTCAAATTACTACAGCATGCTTGTATAGATACTTATGCATAGTTTACCCATGAAAAGAAAAGAAATTGAGGCAACTGTTTGCAAGTGAGAAAAAAAACTTTGACATTTGATAATTGCAAAAGTCATTTTTCTGTGAGACTGCAGTGCATGTTAGTGTTCCAAGGTAAAAGTATTTTTAAAAGGGTAAAACACTACATAAAAAGACAAAATATTGTAAAACTTCTTATTTGAGGGGAAAATGTGCTGGCCGTATACTCTCACTAAATCATTTTCATGCATCAGCTGGTTTCTCCTGGTAAGCGTTTCCTGTACCAACAGTATCTATGCAAAGAAGGCAGCAAAACTGGACTGGTGGAATGGAACAAAAGGAGCTGGAGGAAGCTGCAGGAGAGTGTCAGCTGCTGCAAGTTTCCATTGACTTCAAGGGAATTTAATTATTTTACACCAGCAGATGATCTGGCCCACTGGAGCTGTCCCCCGTAAGCCAACAGGCAGGAGGCTCAATAGCAATAGTGTCATACATTAAACTGATACTACACTTGACCTTGCTTCCTGAAAGCGAGATAACAGATTAACTTACATGGAAGGTTGCCAGACACTGAAAACTGCAATTGAACTAGACAAAATATCATAAAATCAGTCTAAGCTCTGGGGCAGTTTGGCCATTAACATTGAAGTGGAAATATTTTGGGACATCATTAGGACTGACTGATGGATTCACACACCTTGAATGTCTGCAAAGTACAACTTTGCAAGGGGAGGGGAGTCCCTAGTTCCATTTGTACCGCCTCCGAGGAACGTGAGGACTACTGAGACTGAAGCTGCAAACTGCATTTGTCCTGTTCCATGATATAGAAAAGGGTTCCCTACTATGAAAGACATCCTCAGCTAGTCTGTGAACAAGGGAAGAATTTGATGGTGGGGGAAATCATGTCTGTAGTAAGTGGGCATGAGAGAGAAAACAGGAAGGGCTGGGATGGCAACTGGTTTACTGCAGTAAAACTCAAGTTTTAGCCAGGCAACGAAAGAGGATGTGCACGTGGAGGAGACCTGGGGCAGCCCTTTTTGGTTGGTGCTGGTGTCCTCCTCAATCACCTCTACTTATGCTACTATGCCTTGGGCTAGATGCAATTGTAGGTTTCCAATCCCTGATTGTTATGGCCTTGGGCATCACTCCCAATG
Organism: Crocodylus siamensis; assembly: GCF_052110815.1. NCBI lineage: Eukaryota > Metazoa > Chordata > Crocodylia > Crocodylidae > Crocodylus > Crocodylus siamensis. The sequence goes on along the minus strand of NC_143397.1, from coordinate 236,138,171 downwards.
ATGTATGCAAAAAGTGAACTTATGGACTGAGCATCTTTCCTGCTTATCTGTTGAACAGTGTAGAAGTTTAGTCTGCGGATATAGCCATAAATTCTTTTGTTTTTCTAAACAAAGAATAATCCATCTCATTCACTCAGAGTGTGTGGCAGATAAAAGATGGTAATTTAAAATGGTTTTGTTGAAATGAAAAATAGCCATAGATGTATGCCTCACCCTCATCAAGCGAGTTCATTTACTAGGACAAAAATTGCTCTCAAATGGCTAATGTACATAAACAAATCTGTGATGGATGAACAATTGGTGACCTTCTTGTAAGAGATACCAATCTACTTTGATAGGTGTTATGAAGTTTGATTTAAAAATTTAGTCAGAAAGGTTCCCAGATGGAAGTGTTCCCACTTTTATTTCCCTTGTCTATCACCAAGACAAATATAGTCATCATTTCTTCACAGTGGTATCATATCTAGATATTGTCAAATCATTCTTAGAAAATATCCATTTGGGGGCCAAAAAGCAAATTAAGATGCTATGATTACATGTCCTTTCCATAGGCGTAGCAGCAGCTAATGCAAATACTTTTTCCAGAATTACACAGACATTACTGATTGTTGAACAGTAGGGCCTTAAACTGAGGCACTGGATTTCTTCTGCAGTTAAACAAAAGTCCAACTATAGGAGTTTGGAGCCTGAACTGGTCACGCGCTATGGATGGGCCACCCTGAGTGAACACTACGTTTAAAACCTGTGCTATAGACATGAATCTAATTCATCTGATCCATCTATATTGATTGCCTAAACCAGATGCCTGATTCTGCAGAAACTTAGGCCCTTGTCTTGGAACACGCTCCAAGTACAACATAGATGAGTACATAACTATACATTGTAGTGATGCCTACATGTTGTAGCAGTAATATACTGTTTTGTAGGAGCAGGCCCAATTAAAAGAACTAGAATAAAATCCACTCAAAATGTAGTCATAGCGTCTTAATTTGCTTTTCGGCCCCCAAATGGATATTTTCTAAGAATGATTTGATGATATCTTCCTAAGTTAGGTCCTTCCCCTGAAGCAGATATTTTTAAGAATAGCTCTGAGTACTCATCTATGCTACAGAGCCATTGCTGGTAGGCTGGCAGGGTCCTCTGGCAGAGATGTAGTATGTACCAAAAAAAGGAACTTTTCTGTTGGCAGAACTATCCTCTTTCTTTGATAAAATGATAAAAGCTCTCTTCCGTTAGCAATTTTCAGTCTAACTTAGTGTGACTAGTGTCAGTCTCAATTGGCAGTCTATGGCTATGCCATAGGTGGACTGCAAGGGCAAATATAGGGTAGGTGTGGCAGGTCAGCTGGCTCGTTCCATTCTAAATGTGCCTGCAGCACCAGGCAATACTATGCCGAAATGCTACACCTCTTTGTCCATATACCTCCTGGATGGGAAGCAGTATAACTGCCTAGCTGTGGGAAGGCAAATTAACTAATGCAGCTACACTGTAACTGGCTCAGGCAGTAGCACATAGAGTCCTAGCTCAAGTAACTCTGCCAGGTACTTCTCAGTGCCAACATTGCATTTCTTTTGGTTCCAGCTAAAGAAGTTCTGGTTCTGGAGGTTAGATTGATCACTTTGCAGTTGGTAAGGTGGGCTACGAGATCAGAAATGTTGAGAACCATTGCCATTGACTGCGTTGGATAGCCCAAGGTAAGCGAAGCTCATATTCTTCACACACAAAGGCTCCAATGTTCAGTGGGCACATAGACATGTGCAATTAATGTGAAGCAATAACTCCAGCAATTGCCCTCGAGTTTATTACTCTGGGGTGCACTACTTGAACATGTGCCTGGGACCGCAGCATGTTGAACCACATTGGAGCAACCCCAGCTGGCAGAGCCCCTGGAGTTCAGTCTGGCAGCCTGGGGCTGTTCCCCCTCAGCTCAACCTGCTGCAGAGGTGCTGACTGGGGCAAGTGGTGCTCCAGTGTGGAGTAGCTGGAAGGCAGCCCCTACATTGAAGCACCCTCATGCCCAAGCCAGCCAAGGCAGTGTCTACACATGCACTGCTACAGATTAAATACAGTGCAACAGGATACTTGTAAATAAGCTGAGTTAATTATTTTACTGTAGCCTAATAGGGGCACATGTGTAGATATGTGACATTTATTGTAGAGTAAATTAGTCTACTCTGCAACATACATCCCATGTAGATTCTCACAATAAAATGTAAAGATACCTGAGTTAGCCATTTTAAATGAGCTAACACAGGAAATAAAAATAACTTGGAAGTCTGCAGGTTAATTTACTCTGGGTGTGTCTACACCGTGCATTTATGCCAGTTTAAATTTACTGCACAGTAAGCGGGACTAGGCCAGTGTCTACACATGCAGACATTAACACTGTATGTGGACTGACTTGGGACTAATTTTAGTTAGAAGGTATCAAATTTATGCCTGATTAGCTACTGTGCAGTAACAGTGTGTCTGGACTGACTTTGGACTAGCTTTATTCCCAAATCAGTCCACACACAGCATTAATGTGCTTTAATGCTTACACATGTAGACGCTGGCCTATTCCTGCTTACTGCGCAGTAAATTTAAGCTGGCATAAATGCATGTGCATGATGCAGGTATCAAATTTACACTCAAGTCAGTGTAAGTCACCATATTTACTATGTAGTATGGGTGTGCACATGTAGAAGTTCCTGTACTGTGCAATCATTTCGGTAATTGCACAGTAACTGCGCACTTGTAGACACACCCTCTGAGAAGCAGGATAGTTAACTGAAGTATCTCTACACTACAGTGAAGTGCGCAGTATAGACATAACCGTCTGGGACAGACATTGCATAAACCAGTTTGAGGGAATTGGTGAAGTCTGATACTACATTCAACCAGGTTTATCTCAAACTGGTTTCATTCTGAAACTGGTTTACGTGCACTGAATGTCTGTTCTGTTACAGGTTTAAACCACTTTCTGATCACTTAAACCAGTTTATGTTCAATGCCTGTCTGTAGCCAATGAGTCCCTTCATGTCAGCTAATTCAGAGGTGGTGGGAGGACGTTGTAGAGCCCTTGGCAGCAGTGACGGTGAGCCATTTAAACTGACATGGGGATAATGGATACAATTGCTTACTCTGCCATAGCCATCTACTGACGAAAAGATGTATTTAAAAAAATCTTTATTGAGAAGCATAATTGGTGCAAGGATTTAAAGCATCATCTCTAATATTCCTCTCAAACAGTTTGTAATATTAAATAGCTGTAATTTTATTTCACAATACAGAGCTGCATTTGCAACCTCTTCCATGAGGCAATTAAGTATGTCCTCTTGCTCCACTCACAGCTTTTGGCATATACAAGGTCTACCGGGCTCGGTTCTTCACACTACTACCTCACTTTTGTACTGTTATAAATCTAGTATAACCAAATAGAGAAATACCGCTGGAAAGACAAGTCTGTGTTGTCAGTCTCTAGTTTCAATGCAAAAGAAAATAAATCAGCTTATCTGTTATATATTTCTTGTCTTTCTGATTTCTAAGAGCAAAACTGTTTTGGATATGTGGCCTGGCTCTCATGATTGTCTTGTGAATGTCAAGATACTTGATATTTGTGTGTAAGATGTTAATATATAGGTGTATACATAAAGTAAATATATATATTGCAAAATGTAAAATATATGTTTCCAGCTGTCAGAGATTGCCGTGGAGAATTGCGGTGGGAGTCTACTACAGACCTCCCAACGAGGGAGAAGAGCTTGACCAGGAATTCTTGGGTCAGCTCACAGAGGTAGTGAAGTCTAAGGATGTGGTAGTCATGGGGGACCTGAACTTCCCGGACATCTGCTGGGAAGAACAGTCAGCCAGGTCTGAACGCTCACGTAGGTTCTTGGCTGGAATGCAGCACCTCCATCTAACCCAGGAGGTGCACAGCCCCACCAGGGGAGATGCCTTGTTGGACCTAGTGCTGGCCACGGGTGATGACCTGGTGAGGGAGCTGCAGGTGCTCGACCACCTGGGCGACAGCGATCATCACCTGCTGGAATTCACCATCCAGCACAAGGTGGCAAAGGCATGCAGTAAGGCAGCGGGCCTTGATTTTAGGAGGGCAGACTTCAATGAGCTAAGCAGGATAGTTGGAGAAGCGCTGAAGTCCCAGAAGGGAGGGGAGCCAGGTGTCCAAGGAGAGTGGTCGCTCCTTAAGGAGACAATCCTCCAAGCCCAAAGTAATCCCAACCAGGATCAAAGGGAGCAGGAGAGCACGCAAGCCTCCGTGGCTCACCAAAAGCATCCGGGAATGTCTCCTTGCTAAAAAGGAGGCTTACACCCAATGGAAAGAAGGGGTCATCACCAGGGAGGACTATTCTGTAGCTTCTAGGGGATGTAGGGGGGTAGTTAGGAAGGCCAAGGCAGAGATGGAACTGGGACTAGCTTCCCAGATTAAGGACAATAAGAAGTCCTTTTTTAAATACATAGGGGTAAAAAGAAGGTCCCGGGTAATGTGGGGCCCTTGTAGGACACGATGGGAAACTTGGTCGTCACACCAGACGGCAAAGCTAACATGTTTAATGATTTCTTTGCCTCCGTCTTCCTAAGTAGGGACCAGAGCAGCCACCTCCCTCCTGGGCCCCCCTCGGGCCCTGGGGGAGGCACACCTGGGCCACGGGTTAGCGAGGATTTAGTTAGGGAGCTTCTGGAGGGGTTGGATGAATTCAAGTCAGCCGGTCCGGATGATCACCACCCTAGAGTTCTAAAGGAACTGGCCGAGGTTATTGCAAGTCCCCTGAAACAACTTTACGAGCACTCGTGGTGCTCTGGTGAGGTACCGGAGGACTGGAAGAGGGCCAACATGGTCCCCATCTTCAAAAAAGGGAGGAAGGAGGACCCAGGAAACTATAGGCTGGTTAGTCTTACCTCGATCCTAGGCAAGTTGTTCGAGAAAATTATGCTGGCACACATCCAGGAGAGGCCAGCAGGGGACTGCACGCTTAGGGGCAACTAACATGGGTTCATCAGTGGCAGGTCCTGTCAGACCAACCTGGTGGCCTTTTACGGAAAAGGATCTGGGGGTCATCATTGACTCCAAGATGAACATGGGCCAGCAGTGTGGAGAGGCAGTAAGGAAGGCCAACCGCACGTTGGCATGCATCCACAGATGCATCTCGAGCAGGTCCAAAGAGGTGATCCCCCCCCTCTATGCGGCACTGGTCAGGCTGCAGTTGGAGTACTGTGTCCAGTTCTGGGCACCACACTTCAAGAGGGATGTCAACGGCATGGAGAGGGTCCAGAGGAGGGCCACTCACATGATCAGGGGACAGCAGGGCAGGCCCTATGAGGAGAGGCTAGGGGACCTGAACCTGTTCAGCCTCCAAAAGAGAAAGCTGAGGGGGGATCTTGTGGCCTGTTATAAACTAGTCAGGGGGGATCAGCAGGTATTGGGGAAGTCACTGTTCCCCCAAGCACCGCCAGGAGTGACCAGGAATAACGGTCACAAGCTGGCAGAGGGTAGGTTTAGCCTAGATATCAGGAGGCGCTACTTCACGGTCAGGGCGGCTAGGGTCTGGAACCAGCTTCCGAGAGAAGTGGTGCAGGCTCCTACCCTGGGGGTTTTTAAGAGGAGGTTAGATGAACATCTTGCTGGGGTCATTTGACCCCAGTATTCTTTCCTGCCATGGCAGGGGGTCGGACTAGATGATCTGCTCAGGTCCCTTCCAACCCTAGAAACTATGAAACTATGAAAAATTTGAAAACATGAAAAGTAAAAGCTAACATCCAAGAAACAAAATTGCCCCACAGTTCTTTTCTCCTCAAGTCTGATTCATGAATTTTGAATGTTTGAGGCTGGCAACACTTGAGACAATAGATGGAGCCTCTTTCCTTGATCCTACGAATCCCCCCTTAATACTACAGTGCTGGCTGGAAGGCTCTGCTGCTATGCCTATGGCAGTGATCTATGATCCCAAGACAATCTGGTTAGACAACATGAAGGTTTAGCCATTGCCATTGCACCTCAGGCCTCTCACACTTCTCCATACTGCCTGGTGGAGAAAGAATGCCTCTTTGAATATCTGTTCAATCCACAGTATTTCCCAGACCTCAGCATTTTGCTCCTGAAAATAATATGTACAAACAATATATACTGTACAGAACAAACCTCAAGCCATAGACATGCACTTGATGAACTAACAGGATTTTTTCCTTTTCTAACATTTATGGTAAACAGGTAAATAAATATCAAAAACATTCTTTCCCATTATTTTTGCTCATGCTGAGACATAGTAAGCCACTCTGTGTGTGAAAAATATGCTGAGTGGAATGGCAGAAGCTGTGCTCTGGTTAGTGAGCTGCGAGCATGAGCTTCTGGCAAAAGAATGGAGTTTCTCAGAGACGAGTGTGTATTTTCCACAGCTGTTATGTTTTCCATACAAGGCATGAAATTTACTCTTTGAAAAGCACATTTCCTTTGTGAAAGAATGGGTAGCTTTGTAAAAAGTAACCTTTCAGGCCTGCTTTTTACATTATAAAGGAGCACAAATAGGACATAAGCCCATCTTTTTTACAGTCCTTTGCAGGTCACCTTTAAAGTCTGTCATTTTCTGTCAGATGACTTTGCTGTCTTGTCTTTCATCCAATTCCTCCCTATCTCACATTTTCACAATGTTCTACTTCATTGACCCTAAGGGCTAGGAACAGAAATTACCAATAAACCAGTACAAGTGATCAGAAACCAGATCAAATCTGTAACACAACAGAAGTTCAGTGCACATAAACCACTTTTGAAATGGCCAAAACCAGTTTAAGATAAACTTAGATGGATGTAGTATCAGACTTACACTTACTAAACTGCTGTCCCAGATCTCCTCCAGATTCAAGTTAACTCACCATGCAGCTTAGAGGGAACGCTGGTCCTGGCTACTGAAAACACTTAATTGCTCGGGGTTGGAGTGGGGCAGTTAGACAGGCCAAGGCAAAGATGGAATTAGGAATAGCTTCCCAGATTAAGGACAATAAGAAGTCCTTTTTTAAATACATAGGGGGCAAAAAGAAGGTCCCGGGTAATGTGGGGCCCTTGCAGGACGCGTTGGGAAATTTGGTCATCACACCAGATGACAAAGCTAACATGTTTAATGATTTCTTTGCCTCTGTCTTCCTAAGTAGGGACCAGAACAGCCACCTCCCTCCTGGGCCCCCCTCGGGCCCCAGGGGAGGCACACCTGGGCCAAAGGTTAGCGTGGAACTAGTTAGGCGGCTTCTGGAGGGGCTGGACGTATTCAAGTCAGCTGGCCTGGACAATCTCCACCCTAGAGTCCTAAAGGAATTGGCTGAGGTTATTGCAGGACCCCTGGCACGGCTTTAGAAGCACACATGGTGCTCTGGTGTGGTCCCAGAGGACTGGAAGAAGGCCAGCGTGGTTCCCATCTTCAAAAAAGGGAGGAAGGAGGACCCAGGAAACTATAGGCCAGTTAGTCTTACCTCGATCCTAGGCAAGCTGTTTGAGAAAATTATGCTGGCACACATCCAGGAGGGGCCAGCAGGGGACTGCATGCTTAGGGGGAACCAACACGGGTTCATCAGTGGCAGGTCCTGTCAGACCAACCTGGTGGCCTTTTGCGATCAGATTACCAGATCATTAGATGCAGGGGTAGCAGTGGACATAGTCTTCCTTGACTTCCGGAAGGCATTTGACACTGTCTCTCACCCCGTTCTCATTAAGAAACTGGGGGGCTGTGGTGTAGACACCCACACAGTCCATTGGGCCACCAACTGGCTGGAGGGCTGCACCCAGAGGGTGGTAGTGGATGGGTCCTTCTCAACCTGGAAGGACATGGGCAGTGGGGTCCCCCAGGGCTCGGTCCTCGGGCCCGCACTGTTCAACATCTTCATCAGTGATTTGGATGAGGGGGTAAAAAGCACTCTGTTCAAATTTTCTGATGACACTAAGATGTGGGGGGATGTTGGCACACTAGAAGGAAGCATCAGGCTTCAATCAGACCTAGACAGGCTACAAGGGTGGGCGGATGTGAACAGGATGGGTTTCAACACAGACAAGTGCAAGGTGATGCACCTGGGGAGGAACAACCGGCACCATACCTACCGGTTGGGGAACTCCCCTCTTGTCAGCACGGAGGCAGAAAAGGATCTTGGAGTCATCATTGACTCCAAGAGGAACATGGGTTGGCAGTGTGGGGAGGCAGTCAGGAAGGCCAACCATACCTTGTCATGCATCCACAGACGCATCTCGAGCAGGTCCAAAGAGGTGATCCTCCCCCTGTATGTGGCACTGGTCAGGGTGCAGCTGGAGTACTGCACCCAGTTCTGGGCGCCGCACTTCAAGAGGGATGTGGACAGCATCGAGAGGGTCCAGAGGAGGGCCACTCACATGATCAGGGGACAGCAGGGCAGGCCCTGTGAGGAGAGGCTACGGGACCTGAACCTGTTCAGCCTCCAAAAGAGAAGGCTGAGGGGGGATCTTGTGGCCTGTTATAAACTAGTCAGGGGGGACCAGCAGGCACTGGGGGAGTCACTGTTCCCCCGAGCACCACCAGGAGTGATCAGGAATAACCGTCACAAGCTGGCAGAGGGTAGGTTTAGGCTGGATATCAGGAGGTGCTACTTCACAGTCAGGGCAGGTAGGATCTGGAACCAACTTCCAGGAGAAGTGGTGCTGGCTCCTACCCTGGGGGTTTTTAAGAGGAGGTTGGATGAACACCTTGCTGGGGTCATTTGACCCCAGTATTATTTCCTGCCATGGCGGGGGGTCGGACTACATGATCTACTCAGGTCCCTTCTGACCCTAGAAACTATGAAATGTTAGTTCTGTCTGCAAGAGGAGATTAGCTTATTTTGCATTTTTATGAGATAGTCTTTAAAAATCTTTTGCCGTAAAAGAGGAGACTAAGATAAATAAAAAATATGAGAGACAGAATTAAGAAAGCAGTGGGGGAGAGTGTTAAACTAGTTCAAATAGCAGTTTTACAAGTATGTTAAATTAGACAAAATATGCAAGATCTCACCTGTGCTCATGTGTTTTCTTCTGGCAAAAAAACAAAGCAAGAACTGATTGGAAAAAACAAACAGTATAAGAACTGATCTCCTTGCACTTTCTTTCAGCCTGCCCCTTCAGCTTGAAATGAATTTCTAGCATGACCTATTCAGGTTATACTTTCTTGAAATGTAGCTGTCTACTAAGTCTATCAGTAATGGCCTGTCAATGAGCTAAACAGGACATCTGCTGTAATGTTGTACAGAAACTACCTTTCATGTCTGTTGTAGACTGAATTCCTTAGGGCTTTCAGTTTCCTGTACAGACCTAGGTACAATATTCATAATATATAATATTTAATAAAGTAAATGAATACTTATCTTTTTATTATCTTTTTGTCTTTAGGATGTTCATATGTAGTATTGTGTTTGTGTCACTTCTGCTGTATGCCATTTGTCATAACAAGGGCCAGGTTCAATTTATCTAAGTATTCTGTTTTTAAATTAAGGACAACTATGGCTTTAATACTGCAAGCTATGCACCAATTTCTGACTCCTTACTGATCAACTTTACAAGTGGTTCCTTCCCACTCAGAAGCATTCAGTCCTTTGGGAACTTGTTCCCTAAAGTGTTTTTTTCATTTGAGAAAAGTGGAAAAGCATTCAGAAGAAACATGAAGGCTCAGCAAATGTATTTATATATCAGAAAAGGAGTAATCCCAAATAGTGCATCAGGAGATTGGTCAATTCCATATTGCAAATGGAAATTATCCAGAACTCTGTTGCATTATATACTGTGCCTTCTTAAAACCCCACTCCTTGAATCCAATTGATTCTAATGAATCCAATCCATTGAGCTCCCGCTGGCACTGTGAGGTAAGTCATTTCAGTGCTGATGTCATCTGTTGGGGCACTACACAGTTCACATCTGCAGTGCTGCCATCCCAGTACAACCTCACTGCACGATGATCCCTGCTGTTACTACCAGTCCAGTCAGGATTCCATGCAAAGTTACCAATTCCAGTGAAGTCCAGCCCCTGATGAAAAATACGAAGGAGAGACCAAACAACAACTGTGCACCAAAATGAATTCACACTGAAAATCTATCAAAGACAAGAATACCCAGTTACCAGTGGGGGGAACATGTCTCACAAGAAAACCACTCTCTCTCCAGTCTCTCAGTTCTAATCCTCAAAGGGAATTTACAAAACACTTTTCACAGATTAGCCTATGAACTTCACTTCATCAACCTCCTGGATACAAGAAATTGTGGACTAAATTTAGACATTGGATTTATGACACGTTAAAACCTGCCTAACATCTGACTCCCCAGGTACCTCTCCACTATTTATGTGTTATATTCATCCCTGCCCCATGCGTCTCTTACCCATTGACTGCTCAATTTACATCTTCACGGACTGGCTTTCTTGCATGCAGACCAGCCCCTGCCTTCTTTACTATTCATTCCATCCAGAAAGAGCACATACCAACTGCAGATGCTTCCTTAACCTGAGGAAGGGTTTTTAAATCCAAAAGCTTGCTCAGAAAATTTTTTCCAACTACTTAGTTGGTCTAATGAAAGAGATCAGATTTACCCAAAGAACCTTGTCTACCTATGTCCTTCAGCCAACATACCTACAACCTACACCCTTTTAATTCAAGTAATATTTTAATTTATGTAGATGAAGCATACTAGAGCTGGATTTCTCCATTTCTGCTTATAGAAGAACTAAGGGAGTTCTGTCTCTCTAGGACTTGTAGTCCAGGGGTTTACATATTATTTAATGTGTAAGTGACTTTTGAAGCTTTCCCTGAGCCAATACAGAGATTATCCATTTGTTCATTTGCCATGACTTTTACACTTTTTCTTATTTTCCTGTAATGATTTTCAGTGTTGAAGTGACGTTTGTGTAGATGAGAGATCTGGGGTCATATCAAGAGCAATTCTGAAGGGGAATTTGGTGTTCATCATCTTCAGGTTGGATTTGTGATGTGAGACTTCTTGGCCAGTTTAGTGGTGAGAGATTTCTGCCTTTTTCCATGGCAGTCCTGTGAATCTTTAGATGTTGAACCATGACTTGGCTAAGTACATCAATATTGTCCTGAAAGGGCCATTAGAGTGCATCTGACAAATCTACTAAGCAGGCTTTTAAGTTGTCTAAGTATTGACAAACCTCTTATTGGGAAATTTGTGCAAACCCTGTGCTTTGAAAATAAAACTCTCCCCTTCTTAGCAAAGCTTATGTACCATTTAAGACTTCAAAAAAGGACTAAACTGGTGCATGTGTAAATATTACTTTCATGTACAGGTGGGTCTGGTATCACTGACAATTATTAAGATTGCTCAACTTCCTCTTTTAAGACTCTGGTTTAAATTCCTTGTAATTTTGCCAAACGTTAACCATTAAGGATAGAATGTTCTAGGATGACTATCTGCCTCAGGCTGGCTTTTTTTTCATATAAAACTATTTGGGCTGTTTTTGAGAACAAGACAAAGAGGGGCAGGGTAGTGTGGTCTAGCCCATGTTAAAAAATCCTGATAAGTTTTGAGATGCTCTAGCTCCCCAATACTTAGAAACAGGGACTTGACATTTTGGCAGGAAGATGGTCTTTGAGTTAGAGATTTCCCTTTTGCCCTCTCCATAAAATGTGCCCCAATTTGGTAAAGCTATAACCTTTGAAAAATAAATCACTAGAGACTTGTTAGACTCTGCAGTTAAATTTTCCAGAATTCCACCTGCACTGGGTGTGCTCCAGCCCAGAGCTGAACCAGACCCTCCTAGCAGTAGAAGCTCTGGGCTTGCGTGACCCAGCTGGGAATGAACAATGGAAGTAAAAGTGAAGAGCCCATGTGTCCTGGGTTTCCAAAGCTCCTCTGCTTGCCTTAGGAAGCATGGAGGGAAATTCTGCCTGAAATCCAGTGGGACCAAAAATAGGACATGGAAGAAAAACAGATTGAGGCAAGGAGTCTCTGATGGGGAAACTGGGTCTGGACACTGATGAATTAGAGGAAAGGAAACTTGAAGATATGCTAGAGAGAGGAGTGAGGAGCTATTACCTGTATCCTAACAGGACCAATTAGCATGAATGAAATGCTGTGCTAATGCAGCTGCATTGCTTCCAGTACCCATGCTAACTCTTTATAAGTTACATCAGGTGTCTCTACTGCATTTTGTCATGAAGATCCTCAAGCATCCAAAGAAATGTGTTGTTGGTAACATCTAAACAATACTGAATCCACAGATAGAAGGAGGTCGGAATTCCATATCCTCTGGTCTGGTATCTGTGGGAACGCACCCTACAAAATCCCAAATGGAAATTCCCTTAGACACTGCCCATACATGTGCTCTGGGGGAGTGAGGGGTACATTTTAATTAGAGTGGTTCCTGGAGAGCTGCCCCCCCACCCCTTTTTTTTTCTGAATTAATGTTTGGAAAGTTTAGTAATCCAAAATGACATTGACCTTTACTGGCACCTCTTTGAAGGTATTTTTTTTACCTCTTCAGTTGTTTTTCTCCCAGGATCTTGTTCCCTGTGAAGGGAGCAGATTTATCAGCTTCATTCTCTCAGCCATGAGACTACAGAGATGATTCTAGCTGTAACTTTAGTTAAAGGGTGTGAACAGCAATAGAGGGTGAAACATCCCTTTATTTCCCAGACATACGCTGAAGTTTTGGGTAGCAGTGTTCTTAGATTTGAAATTGCTCCTTGTAAATTTTTTACTATATCTATTACCATAAATGCATGTGAAAGCTCTTCTAGCAAATTAAAACTGATGAAAAACCTATGCAATATTATTAGAGCCAAGAAGTCTTTTATCTTGTGCATCAGCTCAACATCAAGTGAGCTTAAAAGACCTTCAGTAACATAATAGATGCTTTTGCAGCCCACAGTCAAAAAAAGGAAATCTATAAAGTAAAAACAATTCATTTAACTGCATCCTATATTATTGTGCATTCTAAATTAATTTCCTGTGAAATGTTTATGCTTTTGCTATTTTAATTAGAGAAAAAATGTGTATTCTATAAAAATCTTGCTAGCATTGACTTCTACAAAATAAACTCCTGTTTGCTCTTTAATAGCATTAGCTTTCCACTCAGGAAACTCACACAAGATCTTCAGTTGTACAGACCCCTATTTATGTCAATTTGGATGTAATTTAATAAAATAGAGAGAAGGGGCATGGAAGTCACCGATAACAGCAATGAAACCTTAAGGACACAGAATTCATCATACCAGATCAGTTAAGTCATCCACTGAATACAGCATACTCTCTTCAGCCCTGACCGATAGTAGATGCCCCTGGCACACGTTAATTTAAAGGTGCCTTGGGATCTGATGTCTGATCCCAACAATTAAGCCTCCTGCCATGCCCAAGTAATTTTGACTCAACCCTATCCTGTTTAGGTCAAATAAGACACTTCTTATTGCTTTGCAGCCTTAACATCATCAACATATAACGCTGCCCCAACAGCATTACCTTTTTGTTTCCAAAGGTGAGATTTGTAAGGGTTGCTTATTTGAATAATGCATATTCTTCAATACCTTTGTTTCAGTCATGGTCACTATTTTGTCATGTTTCTGTTATGCCCCTTTTATCCAGTGTAAAGTCATGCACTGATGGATCTAGCTCTTCCATTTTCTTGCCCAAGCTTCTTACCTCTGTATGCAAACATTTCAAGCATACGGGCATCACAGTAGCAAATAGGGCAAGGAGCAGAAAGCAGAGCAGCAGCATATCAGGCAGGAAAAAGAAATTAGAGTGGCACCAAGGCCACTAAGGGTAACTGGCGCCCTAGGTGAACTGTGTACCTTGGCGCCTCCCCACCACTTCCAATATATCTTTTAGGATGATGCTGCCAATGGTATGCTCTTGTCATAAGTCCATTTGAGTGTTGAAAAGGTAGGAGTTGCTAGGGGAGGGCAAGAGAGCCCTGAGGTGCACTTAAAGCCATGTCCAATCCCTTGATGTAGCTATGTGGAGTTCTAGCTGTGATGGTGGTCAATTCTAGTGATCTTTCCTCTGAGATCTTTTCAGAGGTCTGTCTCCCCTTACCAAACCAAAGGTCTCAGACCAAGGTGAAGCCATAGCTGGCCAGGGCTGTTATTTAAAATGATGTTCCTGTTATTTTGTTCTGCATATCATCTTAGCATCCCCCAAATTCTGGTGCCCTAGGTGACTGTCTAGCTCACCTAATGGTTGGACTGGCCCCGAGTGGGAGGCAATTTGTGACAGACCTCCAAAAAGTTCAGCCCTCTGACCTATTTGATTAAAGCTGTGACTGGTATTAGTACTTTCTTGTTGTCTGTCTCCTTACCCTTTGATATTTCTGTATCCACTACTTTGTCAGATTTTCAAGTTTCTGTGTGGAGATTACACAAATCACTCCCAGCTTTTTCTTCTAATTTAGAGGGCCATCATTTAGAAGTACCCCTCGTACTCAGGTGAAGTCTACTCATCAAAGAGAATCTTCTCTATATTAAGGCATCCCAGTGGTTGACCATGCCAAAACCTTCCAAACAGCAGTAATTCTTATGCCATTTGTTGATTTTCTCTATCTTGCCATGCCATTGCCCTTTTTACTTTAGGTATTAGAAGAATTCCTCTGAAGATCACCTGGGCCTCCCTTTCTTTGAATATCTTCTTTAGGTGGGAAAAGTCATCCTTGATCCATCCCTGTGAGAATTTGGCAATGTCATTTGATATGGGAGACTACCAGTGAATTTTTTTCAATAATAGATGGTAAATCAATTGTTTGTGATCGTTATAAACTTCACAATGACAAATGGGTCAATAGTTTCCTTATAGCGTGTAACTGCCCTACTACTTTCTACATCAGGCTTCTAAACATTTTTAGCAAATACTAATCATATAACTTACTTAAAACATTTCTCAATCATTTTAACTCCTCTAAAAGTATTTATAAAATGTGCTTTTGATATACAGTGTATAGAGAAAAATTTTCCTTTGAAGATTATGGTATGACATATATACTTCCTATTAACAGGATGAGATTCTAGTACCCATGATGAACCACTTACAAATACAAATACAGAGACACCATTCTGACATGTTTAATTATACTAAAAATATTGTATTGCTATTATACTGTATGTATAACTTTTCATAATTGAACAGCATTTAGCTTCACTCCTTATTTAATAGCTATTTTGATATATCATGTTGCTTTTATTACTATTTCAGTGCTATAAATCGTTTGGCTTATTAATTACTGTATTCAAGCTTTGAAGTAAATATAGTTATGTGGAATAGTAAAAATATTTGGTGGCAAACAATGGGAATTAATCTAAAATACATATATTGAAAATCTGCACACAAAAAAAAAGATGAGGGAGAAGGGCTGCAATTTAGTCTTGCACAAAGACCAGATATGCATTTAGAGTAACCTAATTTAACTACATTGACTTCCAGTTCTTGACTTGAAGATAGACTGATTTATGCCAGCTAAATCTATATAAATGTTTTACAGTTTTGCTTAAAAACAGTCAATTCCTCCTTTTCTTTTTCCTAGACAAGTAATTTTTTCCAAATTATGTACTCAAAGTAGGAATATATCCCACACTCCTTTAAGTCACTTTATCAGGCTCAGACATTGTCCTCATGGTATGGTAAGGGTTGTGAAACTAGCTGAAAGTCACCATGATTCTCTTGCTTGGTCAACCTCGTAAAATCTCATTATTTGTCTCCCTCATCCCCTGATCTGCCTGTGCAACCAGCACCATTTTCAAACTGCTAAGAGCTGACTAAAGATAAATCAGTGCTGTCTGCACTGCTATGCTTATAGTTGGGAATATGGTGCAGCTTGTGCAGATATAGTTGATACATTGCTGCCCGACAGCTGCATCTTTGCAAGCCAAATGACTTACTACCAAGGAGCTTTGGCTGAGGTTTTGGCTGTAGTAGAAACTACAACTAGAGCCTGAAACTCTCCTAGATATAAAATGAGGATAAAGAGGCAAAGAAGGGAGAAGATGACAAGACTGAGCACCTACGTCTGGGGGATTTTCTTGGAACAGCTTCGCTTTGGTTAGCAACCTCTCTGTTCTTGGCTACCAAATGTTGCTAGAGGTAAGAGGGCTGTATTGCAGACCTAGGATGATCATCAGTGGATGCTGATCTTCAGGATGCCATAAAGCAGAGATCTAGAGATCTGCACAAAGCCCCATAGCTCTATTGACAGCACACCAATGTAAGAGTTCCCCTATCCATCCACAAGAATGTGGATATTGCCGTCTGAAAGCTTAGCACTCCAGATTACTACCAATCATCAGCTAACCAAGTTAGTGTGGACAGAGTGATTGTTAGGCCTGTTGTGAAGGAGAAACACACTGTTATTAAAAAGATAGTGGGTGCACCTACATATGCACTTTAATGCGCAGTAGCCTATTTTACTAAGCTTTAGAGCATCATGACAGAAACTGTACTAATATGTAATTAATACACTAATGCACAGTAAAATTAGGCTACTGCGCATTAAGCATCTATAAAAAAGAAAGTGTGCTTTTGCTACTGTTCATTAGGGCAGCTTAATGAGCATTTAGTTAGTACCTCACATTAGAGGTACTAAACTTAATGCGTAGTAGCAAAAGCACATTGATGAATATGCAGATGCACCCAGTGTTGTTACATGTTGTAAGACTGCCAGACCTCAGAAGATTATTGATGGCTATGTGTGCACAGAGTTCTGCTGCACTAGGACAAATGTTGGAATACGTGTTCCTATTATTTGGCGTCCACACTAGGTCTCAAGAGTTCATAAATGTAAAGGAGTCCCTCTCTGTTATGCTCCAAATCTTGGTACTCCACTGTGGTAAGTTTACCAATATTGTTGCAGGATGGGCTGAAAAGTTCTTGATACTACATTTTCCAGGAACTCATGCCTCCTTCTTTCTACCATGGCTAATGCTGTGGACATTAATGATGTTCATGTTTCCTTTTTTATTCTGTGTGCCATCATTTAACCTCTACTTTCCATGGCTGATAAAGTTTTTCACTGACTTTTGAACTGTAGCAAAGCACTATTTAATAGGGCTGTGCGAAACAGCACCATTTCATTTCAACTTCCATTTTGTCTTTTTGAAGGGACAGTGTTTTATTTCATTGCTTTGTTTTGAAGCACTGTTCTGTTTCATTTCATCGAAATTGTTTTGCTGTTTCGACCTGTCTTGATGTTTTGCCCATAGGCTAAAACGGGGATTCATGAAAATGCCTATAACTGTCATTTCTTGCCTGATTCAGATGAACCTTGCAGGGATGGTAGACCCTTCAGAGGGCTTGAAGCCTGCCAAGTTTCAAGGAGATAGGTGTAGGGGTTTCTGGGAAACTGCACTTCAAACTGCTGACAAGCAAAACTCATATCACTTCCCGGCAGTGGTAGCCTGCTGTCATCCCACGTGCAGATCTGGGGGCCTGTGCCCCCTGAAAGGGCTGTGAAGCTGTGCCTGACTCCTCCCAGGGGGCAGGGGCTCCTGGATCTGCATGCAGGATGACAGCAGGATGCTGCTGCCAGCTGGGACTGGCGCTAAGCACAGCCCATGTTGAGCGCCATGAAGCCTGGTGCTGCCGCTGGCCCTAGCCAGCAGCATGCTGTTATCCTGCACACAGATCCAGGGGGCCCGCGCAGATCCAGGGACCTGCACTGCAGCAAGCCTGGATTTGAAACTCTAAACATTTCAAAATGTTTCGAGTGCCCTCGTTTCATTTCAAATCTGTTTCGAAGCTTCAAAATGAAACACCTGTCAAAATTTTGCACAGCCCTACTATTTAACTACCATGCAAGTAACTGTAGCATGACAGTAGGGTGTGCCTCTAGAATATTGAACAGTAGGTGGCAAGTTGCTATCTGGTAGGATAGAGGCTGCCAAACCCTAGCCACCTCTAGTGATGATATATGTGCTATGTGCTGCACTACAGCTGCAAGAGCAAGGGAGAGAACCTCCAAATATTGTAAGGCAGCTGTTCAGAGATTTTTAGGGAGCCTACAAGATGCTTTCTCTCAATGACTCTCATTAACGGGACATTATTAGGGTTTTCAAATCTAGATTCCAGAAAGAGTCACAGTTTTGGATGTGGTTTGGACTTTGGACGTGTAGCTTGTCATAACCTGATGGATGTTAGCATGGAGCCTTCACTTGCTTAGCTAAAGTGGGAGAGTTGTTGCCATAAGTGGTGGGGGAAGAGAACATTTGTGGGGGCTGAGCACCACCTGATCCCCGCCCCTCCCTCCCATAGGGCCATTCCAAAGACAGCACATGCTGGAGGAGCAGCTGTACACCAAGCAGCACCGGGCACTGTGGGATGGCGGTGCCGTCATGCCACTGCTGTCGCCAGCCACTGTGAAAAGTTTGGGAGGGCTAAGCCCCATTAGCCTTGGACTTCTGCCACCTATGCTTGTTGCTATATACTGTTTAACGTACTTTATTAAAGCATCATTATTCATTTGGAAAAGAGTAGGAAATATGTTTAACATGGTGCTGAGGCCAGGTGGGCTCTGGGAAGATCTTTTCACTCTGCAAAAGTTCATTTCCATTCCTCATATATCTTGATGGACGTGTAGCTTCTGTTGGGAGGGATGTAACAGTGCAGGGGCCCACTGGTCTATGAATGGATTTCTTTTCAATGGTAAAGTTTGTGCCCATGCTTGGTATACCTTTATCAATTTTAAGAGTGTGGGCAGTATGCTTTCACTGTATAGGTACATTGGCTTAGTGCAGGAGTGTCAGACATACAGCCAGCGGGCAGAATCCAGCTTGCAGACCCTGGTCATCCATCTCTGACTCTTTTGCCCCATATCTGGCTATGATGGGGTACTTTCCCTTGGTGGCAGCCTAGCTCCTAGGTAAGAGCCATAGTCCTGAAGCCCTATCAGCATCATGGGAAGAAGCCCAATGCCACTGTTAGTTCCTGCAGTGATAGTCAATTGCCCATGGGTGCCAAGGATCTTTCTGCAGCGCTGCTGGGGCTCCAGTGCTACAGCTCTTATTGGTTTAGCTGCCACCTCTAGCTGTCCCTTTTCTGCAGTGTTCTTGGAGCTTCCCAAGATGTGCAAGTTTCAGGCACAGGGAATCTGTCAGTAGCAATTCAATAATGCCCTGTCTGAACTTCCACCTCTTCTGCACCCCACTTTCCCCGTAGAGTGATAAACAGGGATGAAAAGACAAGAACCTATTCTTTGAAAAGGTTTGCTCTGCAAACAACAAGAATAACAAGGCCTGCTTTGTTACAAGTATGATATTAAGAGGGAAGGATGGCTCACATGGCTTGGACTGCTCCAGGGCAACTTTGAGACTAACCCTAAACTTCATTGTAAACATAGCCTGAAAGTTACACAGAGAATTACATAAACAGAGTCAGTTTTCTGCCAAGTCCTTCTTCAGTCTTTTACCCCATCATCCTCAGAGCCCCTTCCCAGTCTTGAAAGGCTCTGGAAATAGAAAGTCTATTTCAATTTTTCCTCCCATATATGCTTGGGTACTTTAATGCAAGGAATCCTTCTAGCTCTCACAGATTGTTAGTCATGCAGACTGTAGCTCAGGGCATATTAGATTTTTGTTCTGTTGGATTACATTTCACTCCTGTGGGTCTGTAGCAATGGGGCTGGGAGCCAGCAGGGAGCTAGCATAGTAATCCAGAACATGTTCATGACATGGTGGTGGTGTGGGGGGTAGAATCTAATGGGGCCAGGCTAATAACTTCTTCAGGCTGCCCTAATGTCTAAGGATGTGTTTTTGATCTGTGTGACCAGACAGTAAAGAGGCTACTTATTTACAAAGGCGAAGGGGAGCCCAGCAAGATATGCATTGCTGTTATTTACCAGAATGGTCCCACCTGATGTTCTGAAGTACACAGTCATCTACTTAGGAATGAGAGAGTCCTGCCTTTTAATGTTAGAGCCTGGCTAGAGCAATTTTTGTATCTAAAATTCTATTTTATATCCCCTGTGGACATGATCAAGATTGCAATTTGGCATTTATGACACAGCAATAGCTTTAGGCACACTAGGAGTTAACAATATTGGTGCCTTCCTAATAGCACTGTGCAATGTAGGAGTTTGGTTATGGCTGTGATGTATGGCTTTTAAAATTAGTATTGTACTTAGAAAAAGACCTTGCTACGTTTTCCTTGATGAAAAAACTTTTCCCTGATGAACTGAAGTAATTTCTAGCTTGATCACAACATACTATGTAGCATGCAATTTATAACTGAACTATAGAACAGCCTGCTCTCAATAAACACATTTCTATTAGAAGATTTTCTTCTTTGATTCTGGTGCAGTCAGCATTGGAACAAGTGGCTGGTGAAGGAATCGGCACTGGGAAAGATAGGGAGAGCCAAGAGAGAAAAGCGAGGGCTGTGCCTCGCAGGCTGTACATAGTAATGTAGGCTATAGCATTCTCACCAACTGCTCATAATCACTTTGAGCACACAGTAACGTGGTTTATAACTTCACAGGAACGGGGAATAGAACCTGGTAAGGCTACCGGCTCTCATCCTCCCCATACAACAACATACAGCTCAAGGAATGCAAAATAAATATGGAGGTGCATATCACAGAAGGCAATACCAATAACTTAGAATAAAGGCAGACATAATGGTGATTATCAGTCATCTCTGCAGTGCTGCCAGCTGATCAAGTGCATCCAAAGACAAAAAGCTGGGACTGAGGGGCTAAATGTCCAGGTCCTGATTGTACTCCTGGATACTGAAGATCCCAAGGGCATCATAATACAAGTAGGTGTCTTGAGCACTACTGGAGGTCTGGGTCTTGTTCTTTATTTTGTTGTAAATCATCTTCATATCCTTAGTCTTTATGGAGTATTGCATGGTTTCATAGTTGTCATTCCACATAGCCCGTCTCTTAGCAACACCCTCAAATAATCTACTGTGTCTACACTCCCGGGCTTTCTTGAACCTTCATGTGTCCTCTGAGGTGGATAAGACCCAGGATACTGGATGGCTTCACTTGGACATATAACAAGGCAGCACTGCATTGAGCTAAAACAAAATGGAAATGAGGCTGATTCTGGGAACAAGCAAGTGCAAGTGGACTAAACCTGGCTTCGTGTTAGGTTTCAAACACAGAGGTAACATCCAGTCACTGTGACCTGAGACCAATGAAGTATGCACAGGTGAAAAGATCAGCCAGACAGGGCAGAGTGCAAGATAATAATTGAAAACCACCAAAAAATACCCAAAAAGTTTGTAGCAAAGATACAACATGAATATTTGTAAATGTAACTTCCTATAAGGTAAAAATATTGCTTGCTTTCATAGATTTCGTAGATTTCATAGACATCAGGGCTGGAAGGGACCTCGGGAGATCATCGAGTCCAGCCCCCTGCCCAAAGGGCAGAAAGTCAGCTGGGGTCATAGGATCCCAGAAAGATAAGCATCCAATTTACTCTTGAAGGTGTTCAATGTAGGTGCTTGAACCACCTCCGCTGGCAGGCTGTTCCAGACCTTGGGGGCTCGGACAGTAAAGAAATTCTTCCTTATGTCCAGCCTGAAACGGTCTTGCAGGAGTTTGTGACCGTTCGACCTCGTCATCCCTTGGGGCTCTCTGGTGAACAAACGTTCCCCCAGATCCTGGTGGTCACCCCTGATAAACTTATAGGTGGCCATCAGATCACCCCTGAGCCTACGCTTTTCCAGGCTAAAGAGTCCCATGGCTCTCAGCCTGTCATTGTAAGATCTGTTTTCCTGACCTCTGATCATGCGCGTGGCTCTCCTCTGGACTCTCTCAAGCTTCTCCACATCCTTTTTGAATTGTGGAGCCCAAAACTGGACGCAGTACTCCAGCTGCGGCCTCACCAAGGCCAAGTACAAGGGGAGAATGACGTCCCGGGATTTGCTTGAGAAGCATCTATGGATGCAAGCCAGCGTTTTGGTCACTTTACTAGCCTCAGCATTGCATTGCAGGCTCATGTTCATCTTGTGGTCAATGATGACTCCCAAGTCTCTTTCTTCTGTAGTGCTATCCAACGTAGCACTGCCGAGCCTATAAGGGTGCTGCAGGTTTTTCCTCCCAAGGTGGAAAACTTTGCATTTTTCAGTGTTAAACACCATCAGGTTCTTGTCTGCCCATTTGCTGAGCTTGTCCAGGTCAGCCTGGATCACCCGCCTGTCTTCTGGCGTGGATGCTTTGCCCCAAAGTTTGGTGTCATCAGCAAACTTGGCCAGTCCACTCCTGACTCCAATGTCCACATCATTAATGAAGATGTGGTGGAGCCAAGGCCACAACTGGCCAGTTTGGCCAAGAGGTGATCATGGGATACCAGATCAAAAGCTTTTTTGAAGTCAAGATATATGACATCAATCTCTTCTCCCTTGTCCAGGTGATAGGTCACCTGGTCATAGAAGGAAATGAGATTGCTCAAACAAGACCTACCTGCAACAAACCCGTGCTGGCTATCCCTTAGAATGTTAGCCTGGGCCAGTCCATCAAGGATGGCCTCCTTAATAAACTTTTCTAAGATCTTCCCCAGGATAGAAGTCAGGCTAATGGGCCTGTAGTTAGCTGGATCCACTCTCCTCCATTTCTTGAAGATTGGCACCACATTGGCCTTCTTCCAGTCTTCGGGCACTACAGCAGAGCGCCAGGAGTTTTCAAAGATCCATGCCAGGGGCTGGGCTATGACGCTCGCCAGCTCCTTGAGTATCCTGTGGTGCAGACTGTCAGGGCCAGCTGACTTGAAGGTATCCAGCTTCTCAAGGTGTTCCTTCACGAGGTTAGCATTGATGGAGGGTAGGGGATCCACATCACCCGGATCTCCCTGTCCCATAGCAGGCATGGGCATCCCATGGTACTGATGAAAGACTGACGCAAAGCACCTATTTAATAGGTTGGCTTTTTCCTGGGCGTCAGTTGTCAGTTGCCCCATCTGGTTTAGCAGGGGTCCAACATTGCCCTTGCTTTTCCTCCGGCTCCCCACATATCTGAAAAAGGACTTTTTGTTGTCCTTGATGCTTGAAGCTAGTTGGAGTTCAGTTGCAGCCTTGGCTTTCCTGGTTTGCTCCCTGCAGGACCGGACCAGTGCAGAATAATCCTCTTTGGAGGCGAATCCCATCCTCCATCCCTTTGTAGGCTTTCCTTTTTAGCCACAGGAGGTCCGCTAGGTCCCTAGAGAGCCAGGAGGGCTGCTGTGCCTTCTTGCTGCCTTTCCTCCGTGTTGGAATAGATTTAGCTTGTGCATTGAAGATCACTTCCTTGAGAAGCAACCACTCTTCTTGAACTCCCATCTCCCTGGGGTCATGGTCCCTGAGGGCCTGACCAACAAGCCTCTTGAGCTTGTCAAAGTCGGCTTTTCTGAAGTCAAGGACTTCTGTGTTGCTGACTGACTTGCCAGCTTTACGGCGGATGGTGAAGGTGATCAGCTTGTGGTCGCTGTCACCCAGCTTCCCATCGATCACTAGGTCGCCGATTAGGTCGTCCCCCATAGCCACTACCAGGTCGAGCAGCGCTTTGCCTCTCGTTGGCCCACAGACTTCTTGAGTCAGGTAGAGGTCATCCACGCATGAGAGAAAGCTTTGCGCCCGCTCGGATTTTGCTGAGTGATCTTCCCAGGAGATGTCCGGGTAATTGAAGTCATCCATGACAACCAAGGTCCTGGAGCAAGCGGCCTCAGTCAGTTCCCAGGTGAACTCCTGGTCAAGCTCAGGACTTTGAGTGGGAGGTCTGTAGTAGACTCCCACCGTTGTGTCCCCTGTGCCGTTTTTCCCACAAATTTTTACCCAGAGGGTCTCTAGCTGTCCATGCCAGTTGCCAACATCAGCTTGCAGGGACATGTAGCTTTCCTTCACATAGAGAGCTACACCCCCGCCCTTTTTGTCAACACGATCCCTCCTGTACAGGGTATAGCCCTCTATACCCGTGGTCCAGTCATGGGTGGAGTCCCACCAGGTCTCCGTTATCCCAATGTCGTCATAATTCTTTGCACTGAGCAGGAGGACAAGCTCCTCCTGCTTGTTACCTAGGCTCCTGGCACTAGTGTACAGGCAGGCAAGTGTGCCAGGGCTGGGGCAGGGGTGGGCTCCCTTAAGTGCCTTGGTCTGCTGGCTTTGCAAGGGTCGCTCAGCGGGCCAGCAGTGGCAGTAGTCCCCCCCATCCCCCAGCGGGCTTAGTTTAAAGCCCGGTGGAGCAGGTCAGCCAGCCTGGCTGAGAAGAGCCTCCTCCCCAGGGGAGAGAGGTGGAGGCCATCTCTTCCCAGCAGCTCGCTGCCTCTCTCGCCAAAGAGCGGGCTGTGGTCATGGAAGCCAAAGCCTTCCCAATGACACCAGCTCCGCAGTCTTTGGTTCACTGCGTGGATCCTCCTCTCCCTCCTCAGCCCATAGCCCGAGACTGGGAGGATTGATGAAAACATCACCTGAGCTCCCAGAGCCCTAAGCCCCGCTCCCAACTCCCTGTAGCGCCTCATGACCTGGCAACAAAAGTAAAAACATATCCCCACTTCACCAGTTATTTTGTAGTAAGGAATTGCATTGTATGGATGCTGAAGGTGTAACTAAAATACAATTCTATTTAATTGTTTAGGAAATAAAGTAACTTCCTTCTCTTCCGCCCATTTACTGTCCTGGTCTGGGTAAAAGCTGAGAGGTCTGATGCATGGGCCACCGAAGGGAATTCCTGAGCAGTGGAAAGTGGAAACCCTACAAAACCCAGTGCCACAAACACATGTTCCATACCATCATGTACAGCAGTTACCTGGGACAAAAGGTTACCTTAGTTCACCTGGGAGGCACTCAGAAAAACTTGTTGGATGCTTGCAAGGCTTAAAAAAAGGTTATTTGAGCAATTGGACAACATCAGCTGGAGGGTACTAAAGCAATGCACAGGCAATCTATGAAGTTTTTGGAGAATGCTAGGGACAACTTCCTGGTGCAAGTGTTGGAGAAGCCAAATATGGGCTGCGCTCTTCTTGACCTACTGCTCACAAACAGGGCAGAATTGGTTGGAGATCTTGAAGTGGATGGCAATTTGGGCAGCAGTGACCACAAGATGGTTGAGTTCAGGATCCTGACAGAAGGAAGAACGGAGAGCAGCAGAGTAAGGACCCTGGACTTCAGAAAAGCAGACTTTGACTCTCTTAGAGAACTGATGGGCAGCATCCCCTGGGAGGCCAGGGTGAGGGGGAGAGAAGTCCAAGAGAGCTGGCTGCATGTTAAAGAAACCTTAATGAGGGCACAGGAACAGACCAGCCAAATGTGCAGGAAGACTAGCAAATATGGCAAGCAACCAGCTTGGCTTAGCCAAGACCTTTCCAGTGAGCTTAAACACAACAAAGAAGCTTACAAGAAGTGGAAGCTTGAACAGATGACAAGGGAGGAGTATAAGAATATTGCTCAGGCATGCAGGGAAAGCAGGCCAAAGCACAATTGGAGTTGTAGCTAGCAAGGGATGTGAAGGGTAACAAGAAGGATTTCTACAAATATGTTAGCAACCAGAGGAAGGTTAGGGGAAGTGTGCGTCCCTTACTGAATAAGTAATAGTGACAGATGAGGAGGAAAAGGCTTTCAATGCCTTTCTTACCTCAGTCTTCACAAGTGTGACGAGCTGCCTGGCAGTGACCTGGTCCAGGGGTTTTGAAAGGGCAAAAGACGATTGGAGAACTTGGGATTCCCTTTCCTCACCAATCTGGTAATGATTTGGCCCATGGGTTTTGAAGGGGTAAAAGATGATTGGAAGACTTGGATCACCTGGAGAGGGATAAAAGGGCTGGCTCAGGAGAGAGACCAGTGAGGGACAACAAGGAAGGAGCTTCACAGAGCTGGCAAGAGCTGAGCCAGTGGGGTAGGAGCAGTGCCCCAGAAGAACCTGAAAGAGCAGGACCTGCAGGCAGCAGTGAGACCCTCAGCAGCGTGGCATGCAGTCAGCAGGAGAGGCTCCCCACTGGGCTCCAGGATCCCCTGGGAGAGGCTGCAGCCAGCAGGAGAGGCTCCCCCCGCTCCAGCAAGGATCTGAGCAGCAACCTGAGAGGTTCCCAGCTCTGCTTCCAGCTCCTCCAATCAGAGGCCAGACAGCTCGACGTGAGGCCGGGGATCTGGGACGGTCAAGACCCCTAGCAGGCTACAGCAGTGCCACTAGTGGTGGTAGTGTTCCTGTCTACCATGTGGAAGATCTAGGTTCAAGTCCCAGCTGGGGTGAGTGAGCTAACAAGAAGCAAATCTTCTTGCAGTGGAAAGGGACCATTGTGGTTTCCCCCCCTTCAGGTACCAAGGCCCTATATTTCCTTGTCATTTGACATTTTGCATTTTGTGCCTTTTTTATATTTCACCAACCCGTATTGTTTGTTCTGCTGTTTGTGTTTTATATTTTGTTAACCCTGTTTTTTTGGCAGTGATCATAAGTGTCTAACCTTTGTTGAATCCTGCTCCCTTGGGGCATTGTAGTGTCCACTATACCCTCTGATTTATGCCCGTTATGTTCCCAGTATTAAAAGGTATATGATTAAGTCCCCATTGGTGGTCTGGCTCTGCTCTATAGGGGGAGGAGAGTCCCTACACCTCCCACAGTGCTTGTGTACCTGCTTTGATCCCTTCAATTGGAGAGGGGGTACCTCTTGGAGTACCGCCTTGGTTACACAAGCAAGGCCAGCTCCCAGACTACTGCCTCAGGCAGCAAGTCTGGGAAGGTAAGCAGCCCTCACTTGTGAAAGAACAAGTTAAGGACTATTTAGAAAAACTGGATGTGTACAAGTCCATGGGGCCAGAGGCAATGCATACAAGGGTGCTGAGAGAGTTTGTTGATGTGATTGCAAAGCCACTGGCCATTATCTCTAGAAACTTGGGGTGATTGGAGAAGGTCCCAGATAGTTGGAAAAGGGCAAATATAGTGCCCATCTTTAAGAAAGGGAAGAAGGAGGATCTGGAGAACTACAAAGCAATCAGCCTCCCCTCAATCCCTGGAAAAATCATGGAGCAGGTTCTCAAGGAATCTGTTTCTAAGCACTTGGATGAGAAGTGATCGGGAACAACAACATGGATTCACCAGGGGCAAGTCATGCCTGACCAACCTGAGTTCCTTTTATGATAACTGGTTCTGTGGACGTGGGGAAAGCAGTGGACATGATGCTTCACAAGACAGATGAAGGGAGGCTGAGGGAACTGGGCTTATTTTGTCTGTAGAAGGGAAGACTGAGAGGGGATTTAGCAGCAGCCTTTAATTACCTGCAGGGTGGTTCCAAAGAGGATGGAGCTGGACTGTTCTCAGTGGCAGCAGATCACAGAACAAGGAGCAATGGGCTCAAGTTGCAGCAAGGGAAGTTTAGGTTAGATATTAGGAAAAACTCTCATGAGGAAAATAGTAAAGCTCTGGCTCGGAACAGGCTACCCAGAGAGGTTGTAGCATTTCCATCCTTAGAGGATTTTAAGACCCATGTAGACAAAGACTTGACTGGGATGATCTAGTTAAGGATGGTCCTGCTTTGAGCAGAGGATTGGATTAGATGACCTCCTGAGCTCCCTGCCAACCCGAATTTTATGTGATTCTATAACACACAAATGACCCCAGGTCATTATTTGTGGGTGAGTGGACAAGCCTTTTAGGGGGCACCTCAAATAACTTGACAAACAAATGGAAGGCAGCTGGGATAAATTCTGCGCACATATAATTGACCTCAGGGGACCATCTAACCAAAGGGCCCTGGGGAAGAGGTTTGAACAGGTCACCAGGAGGTCCCAAATTAGTTGAAAAAGTTACCCCATAAAGCATTCTGGTAGTAAGAATAGAAAAATAAATTAGGACTACAGAAAATATCACTTGAGCACTATGATTAAGATTTTGAATCAGACAGAAGCCATATTCTCTGGTAAACTATGCAAGACAGAATGCTTCTAGATATAAAATGAAAAAGATTAAGTATGGTTCATTAAAAAAAAAATTAAAATGTACCTGAAAAAAATGAAAGGATGCTCAGGATGGTAATAAATGGGATGATTCAGTTTCAAAGTCAGACACACAATATGTTTACTAGGGAGTAAACTGACTTTATTCCATAGTTAAAAATGGCATAGATACATGACACACAGCCTTATTCCAGTGTAATTCACTCTATGCTAGGATCAAGTTATCTATGAGAAAGTTATTGTGGGTACAGACCAAAATGACAATTTTCACCTGATCTGTCCCCAGAAAGTATTCTACAGCTGTGACTGAGCACAAGTACACAGCCGCAGACCACTTTCTAGGGGCCAATGAAAATCTGAGCCCTCATTGTACATGGGTTCAGATGAACACCCTCCAAAACAAAGAGCAGCTGTAACATGTGTCTGTGGAGCTCCCAGCCTGTCACTGTTTTCAGAATGGGAGAGGGGAAAGGGGAGCAGAGAGAGTTTGGTTTGGGAGGTTTTCCACTGGTGGGGGGGAAGAGGGGAAGGAAGGAGGGGTAGGACTTTAGTCTGCCCACTCTACCCGCCAGCACCGTCTGGGGAGCCCCAGGAACAAGCTCCCTCTACTCCCTTTCTCCCCTCCCATTCTTAAAACAGCGACAAGATGGGAGGAGGAAGTGGTATTATTACAGGACCGGGTTAAAGGCTCACAGCAAGCAGCTGCAATCTGCATCTCCCAGACCCAACAGTGAACTTCTGCTAGGTCTAGGGGATCATTGCGACTCACAGTGCTTCCCGCAAAGTGCTATGAGTTGCAACAAGGAGCTGCTGTTTTATCCTCACCCTGCATGTCCACTCTTCTAAATTTCAAACCAGGGTAGCCCTTTGCTGAATTCAGACAGGCTCCCTGGCCTCCTAGTGACCAGGCACTGTAATTATGCCTCCTGAAGCACCCAGTTTGGAGAGGTGGACCAGGGTGCACTCGTTATAAAGCAGAAAATTTACTGGAAATCTTGGGTATATCACTCCATAGTAATAATGCTGTGTTACTGTGTGTCCATACCCAAACAAAAATAAAACTCTAATACCTAATCAGTTGAGTCCTTAGCCTGGCATTAGTAAGCACCCCAACTAAAAAATGCAATTAAGGAGGTGCTTCAGTCCCAGTTAGGCATATGCTTACATGTCTTTTTGAACAAAGCTGGATTTAAATATATGCTTAAGTGCTTATTTGAACCACGGCTTCAGTGATTAGACACTGCTGCGGAAGAACATGCGTTTGTTTTTTATTTGCTTTTACACTTTAAATAGAGATAAGTTTAGGTGATTAACCCACACCCATTTCTCACATGATAGGATATTTAGGCACTTAAGATACCATAGTAAACAAAGAAATCTAATTTTGTAGCCATCACAAGAGTGACTAACCATGTTAGTCCAGGACGGTCCTTAGGGGTGCTGTGACCTCCCCTGGTGCCCTTGCCTACCGTGCCAAGTCTAGGTCTTGAATGCACCCTCTGTCTCGCCCACCACATCTTTGATCTTATATTATCAATGGGAGGCTGCTTTCTTGCCCCCCTTGGCATGGGGCCGGTCTTGCTATACCACAATTCCAGGGCTAATCCCCGTGCCGGCCCTCGCCGGCCTGTCTCTGGGACTGTTCCAAGTAGCCCACTCTCTCTTCGGGCTTCCTAGTAGACTTGCCCTTCTCTCCGGGGCCTTCCACTGGGCTTGCCCCCTTCCAGGGCTTCCCCCTCACAGGCAGCGCCCCACTGGGCCTGCCCCAATGTCCAACATACGCGCCTTCTCCTGGGGCCTGCTCCAATATACTCGCACCTCACACGCTCCCCTGCCTGCACTGGGGCCCTTGCTTGCACTCCTCGTGCTCCCCTGCCCGCACTAGGCCTTCTATGCCCGCGCTTCTCGCGCGCCCACCCACCCTGGGGCCTATGTTCGCGCCTCTGCCTGCTCTGGGGCTTCCTATGCCCAACTCGGGCTTCCCAGAATTGGGGCTCAGGCAGCCTCAGCCTCACCTGGCCCCCCAGACCCACCTTCTCGGGTCTTACACCCACCGGGCTTTTCCCAGTTGGAGCTCAGGCAGCATCAGCCTTACCTGGCCCCACCTCCTCAGGCCTATGCCCCACTGAGGCCTGTCCCGATAGTCGCCCACACTGGGGCTGGGGTCAGGACACCCCAAAACGCAGCACCCTCTGTGACACTAGGAACCCCCCCCCTTCTACTGGGGAGCTCCCTTGAGGCCTCCTCCACCCCTATAGCCTCACCCAGTCCTCCGGTGTAATAATCACAACAACCAACTAAAACAGAAACACAAAGCCCCTAGGCCATAACACAAATCTTAGGCAAACCTGGCTATCCTTCTCTCATCCCTGGCAGGGTCCTCTCCACCCTGTAGCCACACACTGGTGCACAACACCACCCTGCTTGCTCTAACAGAGCTCTTACTCCTTAGGCTGCCTTCTCTGTTTTTGAAGGCCAGGCCCTGCCCCCTGGTGGTCAGCTGACCCAACTAGTTGCTTTGGCAACTCACAGCTGTGCTGCCCTATTGAGTGGCAGCTAAGCCTATATCACCATTATCAGTAGCAGGCTCCTTAGTGCCCTGCTACACACCATTATCTAGTAGCAGGTACCCTGGTGCCCTGCTACACGTTTTACTTTATACAGAGGAAAAAAGTGAAATTCTCTCTCATTTAGCAGAGACAATTGCAAAGAAGCAGAAGTCCAAGGGCTTGCAAATAAGTACAAGAACAAGATCTTTTAATGCAACAAGGTCCAAGGTATTATAAATCAGAGTGTAGAGGTATTAAACATTTTTGATCTATGTTTGCAACATGTTCAGGCTGGCAAAAAAGAACAATTAGCATTCAGGGCAGAAAGACACAAAATTCTGATAGTGCTTTCTATGATGACCTTGGCCTTGGTCCTAAGGGCCTGATTTAAATGCCACCAAAGTTAACAGGGACCTTTCTATTGTCTTTGATGCACTCCTAATCCCTTAAAAAGGAAAATGGAAAACATAGGGAGGCACAAAGCATTTGGATACTAGTTGAGAACACACACACACAGATTGTTAATAAGAGCATCCTTAAGAAAGTTTAATGGAACATTGATGTCTCCAAGATAGAAGAACACGAGCTTTCTAGACTGAAAGATAAAGATGTTAGTTCAAAACCAGAAAGCCATCTATATGGTTCCTTTCTGGGTCATGTAAGATTTAATGGGGGGAAAAATTACAACTCAGATGCTACACATGCATGTGTAGCAAGCTGTGAGAAGTGGCTTCACAGTAATCTGGTTATACTGAAGTGCTAGATAAGCTTTCCTATATGCATTTAATCTGGACCTGAACCACTAATACACTGCAGACACTATAGGTCCAAAATAAAATGATGGGTCTTAATTTTGCCTGAACACCAGTTTTACTATCACTTCAATGAAATAATGCCAGCACAAAACAAGCATACCTGAACCAATAGTGAAGTCTACTGTTTGCATACAAAAGGATGCTTTCAGCACAAAATCTACTGTTCCGATCAAATGGAAACTAGCGATAATACCAACCAGCATCACAGGCTGTAGGAACAGTAGAAGCAACATATAATTACCTAAAGAAATTTGGCTGGTACTTTTAAACCTACTCCATATCTTCTGAAGAGTCAAGCTGGAAAGCAGAGGGTGCGCATCTTTGGAGAGGTTCTGAGAGAGACTTTTTTTAAGCTTTGGTAGGAGTCTGAGACAGGGAATTGGTAGTGGGTTCCAACTTTCACAGGGGAGGTGCAGACCTCTATTTTGGACAATCCTTTTATGAAGTATGGGTCTCACGAACTGATGTGGAAAAAATGGATTTACAAAGGTACTATGCATACAGAACAACTAGTAGTAGTAAATCATGGGAAACTCACATGATCAGGGGGCAGCAGAGCAGGCCCTATGAGGAGAGGCTACAGGCCTATAACTTTGTCATTTCTGGCCAGATTTGGATAAAACTTGCAGCAATGGTAGCACCTTCTGAGGGAATAAAGTGTGCCAAGCTTAAAGAAGATAGGTGCACGGGGTTTGGAGAAACTGCACCCCAAAATCTTGAGAGCCAAACTTGTGTCATGTGTTTGTGTTAAGCCACAGCAGGGTCAAAACTGCAGGGATGCTAGCCCCTGCTGAGGCCACAATGCCTGCCAAGTTTCAAGAAGATAAGTGCAGGGGTTTGAGGGAAACTGCACCTCAAGCTGTGGACAAGCAAAACTCATGACATGGATGACACTGTGTGTGTTAAGATGTAGCAGGGTGAAGGATGCAGGGATGGTAGCCCCTTCTTCAGCCATGAAGTCTGCCAGCTGTCGAGGAGATTGGTGCAGGGGTTCTGGGGCCCTGCACCCCTAGCTGCTGACAGACAAAACTCATGACATGGGTGCTTGTTCAACTGACTGTGTCTGTCTTGGGGCAATTGATTGTCTGTATTGATTACTTCCTCTCCTTAGTTGAGGTTTTGTAGGTGTTAATCCCTGCTCGTTAAGTCATTATGTAGTAGCTAGGTACTGTGTATTGAGGTGGTCCCTGAGTAAATCATGATTAATTGGTAACTGGTAATACTGTAGCTTAGCAGCCAGGCCTGCAGTAGTCAGCCCCATAACCACCACCCCCAGTGCCCCAAGACCAGACACAGTTGCACAAACACCCATGTCACAAGTTTTGCTTGTCCACAGCTTGAGGTGCAGTTCCCCACAAACCCCTTCACCTATCATGAGCATCATAACAAGGATCATAGCCCAGCCTCTGGCACAGATCTTTGAGAACTCCTGGCACTCTGCTGTAGTGCCCGAAGACTAGAAGAAGGCCAATGTGGTGCCGATCTTCACAAAAGGGAGGAAAGTGGATCTGGCAAACTATAGATAGGCCCATCAGCCTGACTTCTATTCCAGGGAAGTCCTTAGAAAAGTTTATGAAAGAGGCCATCCTTAATGGACTGGCTGACACCAACATCCTGAGGGATAGCCAGCATGGGTTTGTTGTGGGTAGGTCTTGCTTGACCAATCTCATTTGCTTTTATGACCAGGTGACCTATCCCCTGGACAAGGGAGAAGAGATTGATGTCATATATTTTGACTTCAAAAAAGCCTTTGATCTGGTATCCCATGATCACCTCTTGGCAAAACTGGACAATTGTGGCCTTGGGTCCACCACGATCCGCTGGCTGGGGAATTGGCTCTGTGGTTGGACCCACAGGATGATAATTGACAGAAGTTAATTATCCTGGTGCCCTGTAACCAGTGGGGTCCCTCAAGGCTCTGTCCTTGGACCCATAATGTTCAACATCTTCATTAATGATGTGGACATTGGAGTCAGGAGCGGACTGGCCAAGTTCACCGATGACACCAAACTTTGGGGCAAAGCATCCACACCAGAAGACAGGCGGGCGATCCAGACCTTGGGGGCTCAGACAATAAAGAAATTCTTCCTTACGTCCAGCCTGAAATGGTCTTGCAGTAGTTTATGACCATTCGACCTTGTCATCCCTTGGGGCACTCTGGTGAATAAACGTTCCCCCAGATCCTGGTGGTCACCCCTGATAAACTTATAGGTAACCATCAGATCACCCCTGAGTCTGCACTTTTCCAGGCTAAAGAGCTCCATGGCTCTCAACCTGTCGTCATAAGGTCTGTTTTCCTGACCTCTGATCATGCGCGTGGCTCTTCTCTGGACTCTCTCAAGCTTCTCCATATCCTTTTTGAATTGTGGGGCCCAAAACTAGACGCAGTACTCCAGCTGCAGCCTCACCAAGTCTGAGTACAAGGGGAGAATGACGTCCCAAGATTTGCTTGAGAAGCATCTATGGATGCAAGCCAGCGTTTTGGTCGCTTTACTAGCCGCAGCATCGCATTGCAGGCTCATGTTCATCTTGTGGTCAATGATGACCCCCAAGTCTCTTTCTTCCATAGTGCTAGCCAGCGTAGCACTGCTGAGCCTATAAGGATGCTGCAGGTTTTTCCTCCCAAGGTGGAGAACCTTGCATTTTTCTGTGTTAAACTCCATCAGGTTCTCATCTGCCCATTTGCTGAGCCTGTCCAGGTCAGCCTGGATCGCCCGCCTGTCTTCTGGCGTGGATGCTTTGCCCCAAAGTTTGGCATCATCGGCGAACTTGGCCAGTCCACTCCTGACTCCAATGTCCACATCATTAATGAAGGTGTTGAACAGTATGGGTCCAAGGACAGAGCCTTGGGGGGACCCCAGTGGCCACAGGACACCATGATGAGTGACTGCCATCAATTACAACCCTCTGGGTCCAACCATGGAGCCAATTTCCCAGCCAGTGGATCATGGTGGACCCAAGGCCACAACTGGCCAGTTTCGCCAAGAGATAATCATGGGATACCAGTTCGAAGGCTTTTTTGAAGTCAAGATATATGACATCAATCTCTTCTCCCCTGTCTAGATGATAGGTCACCTTATCATAGAAGGAAATGAGATTGGTCAAGCAAGACCTACCCACATGGGATCCTATGACCCCAGCTGACTTCCTGCCCTTTGGGCGGGGGGCTGGACTTGATGATCTTCTGAGGTCCCTTCCAGCCCTAATGTCTATGAAATCTATTAAATCACCTTGAAATTTGGCAGGCTTTGTGGCCTTACCAGGGCCTACCAACCCTGGAGTTTTGACCCTACTGTGGCTTAACACATACATCTGACATGAGCTTTGCTTTCAAGAATTTTGGGCACAGTTCCCCCCAACCCCTTGCACCGATGTCCTTGAAACTTAGCAGGCTTCGTGAGCTCAGCAGGGGCTAGCAAGCCTGCAGTTTTGACCCCACTCTGTCTTAACATATACACGACACAAGTTTTGCTTTCAGGATTTTGGGGTGCAGTTTCTCCAAACTCCCTCCACCTATCTCCTTCAAATGTGGCAGGCTTTGTGGCCTCAGCAGGGCCTAGCATCCCTTCAGTTTTGACCCCACTGTGGCTTAACACACACATGCAACCTGAGTTTTGCTCTAAATATTTTGGGGTGCAGTGTCTCCAAATCCCCTGTACCTATCTTCTTGGAACTTGGCATGCATCATGCTCTCAGAAGGGGCTACTACTTCTTCAAGTTTCATTTAAATCTGGCCAGAAATGACAAAGATATAGCCTGTTTTGACCTTCCCCATGATATCCAATGCAAAATGTCGAAACAATCGCAACGGCAAAACGTTTCGATGGAACGAAATGGAACAGCCATTTTGACTCAAAACAAAAGTCAAAATGAAATACTGTTGTGATGAGACATCGAAATGCTGGTCAAAATGAAATGCTTCTGTTTCGTGCAGCCCTAACTGCTACCTCCCCTGACTGGGTTGGGGTCCATTGATGCCTATCCTCCTGCATTAAAAAAAGAGGGACTGTTCATTTGTAGGGGTAAAATCACATTGCCCCTGTTATACTTTGCATAACCTTTTAATTGAGTATGGGTTCCCCACTGTGGGGTGGGGAAGCTGTAGGTTTATTGTGTATATATTGTTTTTCCTGGAGATGATGGTTTGAAGTGATTTTCCCAGTGTTATGTAGGGTTTGACCTTGGTTATTGGTTAATGGTCACTGTGTAAATATATGTATGATATTTAGTTTTATGTTTATGTATATACCAGATAACCACTGGGTATGAACGAATGTATGTTTTTACATCCTAATGACATCCACCGACCCCCTCAGGGAGGTTGCAGCCCGTTTCTAGTTGATCTAAGTGGGGTCCAGTTCTCTCTCTTCTCACCTGCCCCAACTTTGATGTTTAAGAAATACTGATGAGAGGGAGGTGGTGACTACTCATCTCCACCTAGACCGACTACCAGGCTCCACCCGGCTCCTGAAGCCTTGAGAGGGAGTGGCTGAAAGGACTAGCCAGAGACAATTTGTTTCCTTCTCTTTTTTTTTTATTTCTGTTTTGCCTTTTTCCTTTTCCTCTGGCAGTTCGATCCTAAGGGGAACTGGGCTCCTGGTACTGCCTCAGGGCTCGTTGAAGGCTCCACCCGGCTCCGGGCTCTTCCCATGCTCTTTGCTGATTGTGGCTGTGCCCGGCTTAATTAGCGACTCATAACCGCTTAACAAGTATAGGGAGCTCCTGATGACAGGTGAATTGTAGAAGGGTTTTTGCTGCACCCAGGGTTTTCGCTGAAGACATCACCAAAGCCCTCATCTGGCACCGTTGCTTAGGGTCAAGTTGGGGTCCAACTGGGACACCTCGGTTGCCAACCCCTAACTCTGCCCTAGGGCCTAACTCTCGGCTGAACTCATCCTCCAGCAAGGAAGGGGTAATTAATAGGCCTTCTTGCTCTTGCCATTCTTTAAGCAATTTGACAAGATAAATTTGCCTCTCTCTTTGGGACCCTAGCTTATACACTTTGTAGTCTACGAGACATACTTGATGGATCACCTCGAAAGGCCCCTGCCAACTTCTCATGAGCTTGCTTTCAGTGTCAGGAAGTAGCACTAAGACATTCTAGCCAGCCCAGAGGATCCTCTCCTGAGCCCTTTTGTCATACGCAGACTTCTGCATTCGCTGGGCTGCTCTCAGGCACTCACATGCTAACTCCCCTACCCTCTGTAGGTACTGACGCATGTTCTGTACATATCCAGAAGTGTCTAGCTTCTCTCTCTCTGTCTGGCCTCCCACCCTTCCTTGACCAGGTCTAGTAAGCCCCTGGGCTGGTGCCCATACACCAGGTAAAACGGACACACCCTAGCAATGACTAAGGGGCCTCTCGTGTCATAAACAACAACAGCGGGACCATCAGGTCCCACCCCCGGGGCTCTGTCTGTATGTACCGCCTCAACATATTCTTCAAGGTTTGATTAAACTTCTCTACTACCCCGTTAGTCTGTGGATGGTAAATGGTTGTGAAAAGATGTTTGATCCGCAACAACCCATATAAACTGCATGTGACACCCGACATAAAATTAGAACCCTGGTCAGTGACTATGTCTTTTGGGATGCGTACCCAGGTGATCCATTTCATAAGTTCCTCCGCTACCTGGGGTCCTGTGACCGACCGCATGGGAACTGCCTCCAGGAACCTGGTCGCATCGTCTTTGATGACAACCAGGTATTGGTGGCCTGCTGAGCTCTTCGAAAGGGGGCCTACTATGTCCATCGTGATCCATGAAAAGGGCACCTCAACTATCGGCATGGGTTGCAATGGGGCTTGTGCTGGCCTATCCCCACTCACTCTTTGGAAAAGCTGGACGGGCCCAACAAAACTTCTCTACCTGCTCATACAACCCAACCCAGAAAAACCATCTGGTCAATCTGGCTTCTGTTTTATGGTACCCCAGCTTTCCCCCTAACAGGTTCTCATGTGCTAGCTTCAGAAGGGGAAGTCTAAACTGAGCGGAGATCAGTAGCTGAGATGTCTCAGCCCCCTCCCCTCCCCCCCAGTAAGCCCTGCTTTACCCAATACAACAGCCCATTTCTAACTTCAAATTGAGGCAGGTGTGCATAGCGACCCGGGTCCACTATTTCTTCTTCTACCTTCTCCAGCTCAGCTTCTCATATGGCCTGGAATTCTTGCTCCTCCTCCTGAGCCATCTGAAAAGCACGACTGCTAACTAGCTGTTTGAGATCCAGGTCTTCAGTGAGATCTCTGGCCAGACCGACCTTACCCTCGTTGCCCCTCCTTGTCACATTGAGGACTTGTAAATTTCCCGCCAGTCCCGCCCCAGAATCATGGGGTATGGTAGGTCCTGTGCCAACCTGACTGGCATTTCTTGGGTGGTGTTCAGTACTTTGACTTGATAGACCTTTCAGGGGTAAAAGGTACTGTGCCCATGCATACAAGTCATCCTCACGGGGGTGGCCTTCCGGATACAAGTGGAGGGAGCCAGTTTGCTTTGGTCAAAGGTGTGTGAACAGCCCATGTTGATAATGGCCTCCAACCTCTCACCACTGACCCAGGTGTCAGCCATCGGGTGGAGCCCAGGGCCTCCTGATGCACCTCTTCCCACACTACAGTCATAGATTCGGTACCTGCTGAAATTGGCTGGGCCAGACGCTCCACTCAGTTCTGCAAACGACGAATGCATTGTTCAAGGGAGGGCCTGGAATATGTAAGCGCAATCCCAGGACATGTGTCCCGCCTTTCCACACTGGAAGCAAATCACCCCAGTGCTGTCAGTCTTCTGGTTTTCCTGGGTCTTCTGGTTCCCCAGTTTGGCAGGGTCGTGAGGTCTCAAAATGTCCCACCACTCTTGGGCCTTGGTCCTGTGGCCTCTCCCCTCGGGCACTGAAAAAATTCTCAGCTAGCTGCAACGCTTCTGCTGATGACCCTGGACTGTGATAACAAACCCACCTCTGGGTTTCTTTGTCTAGATCATTCATAAATTGCTCTAACAGAATTTTGTCACAAATTTCACTTTTTGAGCTCTCTATGAGTTTCAGCCACTTGGAAGGCAAGTCAGCCAGTCACTATAACAACACCTGTGGCTCCTTTGCTTCCGGGCCCTAAAAGCTTACCAGTAAGTCTCGGGGTTGACGTCCAATGTATACAAAATCTCCTTCTTAACCTTATCATAGTCCCTGACTTCTTCACGTGTCATGGATCTGTAGGCCAGTTGTGCTTTCCCTATCAACAGCACCCCGAGGTGCCCAGCCCACCATGATTTCTCCAATCCAGCTGCCAGCTCAAAGCTTTTGAGAAATACCTCGGGATTGTCATGTACTGTCATCTTCAGGATCCTTAGCTCCACCGCATTCCACTGTTGCCACACCTGTTGCTGGATCCAGTTTTCTTCCAGGGCCAGATGCTGTGCCGATTGCTGCTACTGCTGGCAAATTTGTCCCATTAGATGTAGTGTCTGCTGGACTGGGTCCATACCGGTCACAGCTGCCCCTGTGGGGACTTCCATCCTTCCTATTTCTTCTCGGCCGTTGTCGAATTTCCTGGCCAATGCACCAAGTTGTTGGGTAGCCACCGGGTACAGACGTGCATTTTTACGTCTTGATGACATCCACCAACCCCCTCAGGGAGGTTGCAGCCTGTTTCTAGTCAGTCTAGGTGGGGTCCAGTGCTCTCTGTTCTCATCTACCACAACTTCAAAGTTTAAGAAATACATCGAGAGGGAGGTGGTGACTGATCACCAGGCTCCACCAGGCTCTCAAAGCCTTGGGGAGGGAGTGGCTGAAAGGACTAGCCAGAGACAATTTTTTTTTCCTTCTTAATTATTTCTATGTTTTTCCCTATTCTTTTTTCTCTGGGGCTGCCGGGCAGTTTGATCCGGAGGGGAACTTGGCTCCTTGTACTGCCTCAGGGGAACTTGGCACCTTGTACTGCCTCAGGGCTTGTTGGAGTCTTCGCCTGGCTCTGGGCTCTCCCTGCATCCTTTGCTGATTGAGGCCACGCCTGGCTTAACTGGTGGTGTGCAACCACTTAACAAGTGTTGGGAGCTCCTGATGACGGATGAATTGTAGGAGGGAAGGTCTTCCCCATCCTTCTCTGGCCCACCTCAGCTCCCCTATCCCTGGGTCTGGCAGTGGGGATCCTCGGGTAGAACGGAGCTTTTCCCCTTTTTCTGGGATGTTTTGTTTTTGTGCCGGCTAGAACTTTCTTCTTGCCGAAGCTGCTCTGGGCTCGCTCAGTGGCAAAGTCTCCGCCATTCAAAAAAATGAAAAAAAACCCCATACAAAAAGAGAAAAAACTGGGAAAAAAAATGGACTTGACTGTTCGGGGAAGAGAATCCTCCTTCCCCTCTTCTTCAACCCTGCAATGGGGTCATTGCTATATCTTCAGCATCCGGCCCAATGCTTGCCATGGCCTCGGGGCATTTTTCTCCCAACCCAGACT
This sequence comes from Crocodylus siamensis, assembly GCF_052110815.1. Lineage (NCBI taxonomy): Eukaryota > Metazoa > Chordata > Crocodylia > Crocodylidae > Crocodylus > Crocodylus siamensis. The sequence goes on along the minus strand of NC_143397.1, from coordinate 236,098,541 downwards.
CCCTGGTTCCTCTCTCCTCTCCCATTGGCTTCCCTTCTTTTTCTTGCTCTGCTCCTGGCCACCGGATATTGCTCCAGCTGCGGATTGGCCCCAATCCACTTCACCTGACAAGGTGGTAAAGACAGGCAGGGGCAGCTGGGGAGCTCTTGCTGCAGTGTGGAGATCTCAACCTGGAGAGGTTTGTGTTCCTGGTTGGGGTTGAGCCCCAGGTGAGTACCTTTTGAATCCTCACAGTATATTATATGCTAATATTATTGTAAATAGTTAAAAGCCTGTCTACAGTCTAACTCTATGGAGGAAGGATGGAACCACGTGTCAGTGATGGCGATTCCCTCTCATAGCACCCTCACCTCTCAGCACTCCCTTGTGATTGGGATCAGGGCACATCCAGGCTACATGATTGTAACAAGAATTAGAAAATCAGTTTTGACCTAAGGCCTTAGCTGTAGCTAATACTCCAAAGATATTGTTTTTTGCCTTGCAATCTGCTTCTCTTCCCCATTCTGTGCTATCACTATACAAATATATAATGTCATAAAACAGACCTGAAATAAACTGAATTTGAATGAAGCCCTAGGTATCCAGATGAGAAAATCCCAGTGGAAAATCAGAAATTCACAATATTTGAACATTGATAAAGATCTTAGAACTCATCGTCTACAACAAAAGATCATTTTCGTCTGCACTGGGCTTCCTCTAAATTAAAAAAAATTAAATATTTTTATTTAGCAGTAGATATGTGCTACATATGCAATGCACTGCAGGCAGGCAATACTTGGTCATAGATTATTATTATCTTTCCAAAAGGAATTGATATAATTAGAGTTAACATGATTCTGAACACAGCACTGATACCTTTAGCAAATATGTTTTGGGTACATCCCTAAGGAAGTCAAACTGAATTCTTAAACTTGACTCTTACAGTGGGCCTTACTGGTGACACACAGGATTATATTACTGCATTAGTAATATTACACACAGGATTATATTACTGTATTAGACAAGTAGGACCTCTCCAAAAGTCAAAACCTGGTACAATGAGATGGTATAGCTGGCATCTATGGTGAGTGTCAAGTTTAACAAGCTTAATTGTTTTGAAAAGTGTAGTGGAATGTGGATAATTGTGGTAATCAAAATATTAATCCTTGCACTTTTTTTTTTGTTCTTCTTTCTCCCTTTTTACTTATTGTAAGAGATACATGCATAGTTCAGATTTGTGCATGTGTGTATGTCATTTTTTAAAAATGATTATAAAGTAAGCACCTTAAGAAAACCTAGAGACCAAACAACTCTTGTAACAAAAGGTTACTACAAATAATCAAGACCTTTATTTTACATGTAAATGCAATATAAAGATATAGATTAATTAAATCTTACCACTATATCAGAGGATTACATCTGGAACTTGGTGAACAACTGTTCACTAGGGCACCCCCAGGGAAGACCAAAACTAATGGATACAAACTCCTTGAAGGCTGCTTCAGGCTTAATACCAGGAAAAACTCCTTTATAGTCAGGGTATCCAGACTGTGGAATAAGATCCCTCCAGAGATGGTGCAGCCACTTACCTGTGATGTTTTCAAGAGGAGACTAGACAGACAGTCACCTCGCTGGGGTCACCTATCCCCAGTTGTCTTCCTGCCTAGAGCAGGGGAGAGGGGGGCGTGGCTGGACCCAGTGATTTGCATGGTCCCTTCCAGCCCCTAATAAGCTATGAATCTATGAAATCATTTTAAGTACCTAGTTGTCCATCGCATATTTCTAATGAATTTTCATTTGAGTTTTGTCTTTGACTTCAATGGGGCCAGAGTTTGCCTAAGAAAGCTTACATATTTTTAAATTTTACTCACCAAGGCAAATTTAAAGCTAAATCCAGATGGTAAAAAAGATATTCTTTATGGACTATAATGGAATAGATTTAACATACAACGGACTAGACTTTATTTTGATATAAATAGGTATAGCTCCTTTTTCATTAAATAGCTGCATGGACTTAAGTCAGCTGAAGTATGGACCCAGATATTAAAACTTGCCAAGGAGTAATTCATCAATTATTATAGTAATTAGAATCTAGTGGGCTGACTTCAGCTGTGAACTCAGTTGTTGGAAGATGTGTGTATAACAGGGTCCCAGCATCTGGTGCTTATGGTGAACTGTGAGGATGAGAAGGTCCCATAGGCCTAGGAGCAGGGCCAGAGGCCAAAGTTTGGTGTCATCAGCAAACCTGGCCAGTTTGCATTTGACATCAGTGTCCAGATTGTTAATGAAGACATTAAAAAGAGTACAGGTCCAAGAACAGAGCCTTGGAGAACACAAGTAGTCACCAAGTGCCATGTTGATTCAGTTCCATCAACTACTACTCTCTGGGTCCAACCTCAGAGCCAGTTCTCCAGCCATTGGACTGTGGAGTAGTCGAGGCTGCAGTTTCCCAATTTTTCCATGAGGACATCATGGGACATGAGGTCAAAGGCTTTTTTAAAAGTCCAAATATATGACATCAACCTCTTCCCTCTTGCCCAGGTGATAGGTCACCTGGTCATAGAAGGAAATGAGATTGGTCAGGTAAGACATACCCACAACAAACCTGTGTTGGCTATCCCTCAGAAAGTTGCCTTCTGTTAGCCTGTCAAGAATAGTTTCTTTGATCATTTTTTCCAAAATCTTACCAGGGATTGAGGGCAAACCAATTGGCCTGTAGTTTCCCAGGTCATCTTTCCTCTCTTTCTTGAAGAAGGCCACCACCTTGGCCCTGTTCCAACAATTCAACAATAGAACTATGGGATAGTTAGTTTTGTGCATTAGTCCCTTCTAAGATCCTTATAAATAGGTGCTTTGGGAAGTGGCAGTGGTGGAATGAGCCTATGGATGATTCTCCTTTACTACAGAGACACTAAGAGACCCTGGAACCAATACGATTCTCCAATGAGTGAGGAACACAAGGCTGACTTCTGAATTCCCTTTTTTTTTTTTTTAGCTGTTCCTTTCCAATCCATGTTATATTCTCTCTTTCTCTCTGTCTCCTCCACACAACAAAATTTACAACATTCAAGTCTCCTTAACCTGAGAATCTGGGGAACGAAAGGGATCTGAGCATACAGGCTATATGCTGTCCCAGATCAATCCAGAGTGAGCACTGCCACAGCTGACTTTTTAACCCAGGGACCACCAAGTCTGTGAGTTGACCACATTATATCCTAAGAATATCACTAACAGCTGTATTTCTTTACATTGCTCTCTCTCCCCTCTCGGAAAGTTTTTTCTGTGAAAATCAGAAAAAGTAATTAACCACTTGTAGGGGCCACTCAAAATTCAACAACAGATCTAACTCTTTTCCTGCTAAGAAAGATGTTTGACAAAATAGGAGAAACTGATATCCTCTTTTTGAAAGGGGCATTTATAGGCTTAGATCAAAATTGTTTTCCATAATCACACAATTTGTATCTCAGAATGCTTCAGGCTTTTATTTGTGGTTTTTTTATTCTGTATCACAATCAATACATTTCCAAACTTTGACAAGAATTATCTAGTTTGTTTGGTACAGGACCAAGAATGCTGAGGTCTCTGGATTCAGAACCCAAAACCACACTCCTCTGTATAAAGCTATATAGTATCAGGATTATATTAACATCTTTGATATCTTATCCATTGAAAGTAATCTAACACGATCCACTACAAAATATGTCTACTTCTATACCACTTAGTGTATTTTGTTATCCATATAGAATTATGGAACCTCAATAAAATTCTCTCAATTGCCCAGTCCTGCTTTATACTAATCAAAAGTTATGACAATTCAATCAAAAGTAATTCTAAAATTAGAAAGGTAAAACAACCATTAATTCCTGAAATACCAATTCAATTCCAAATTGCTTTGCTGATAGTTACTAATGATTTTCCCCTGCCATACTAACTGAGCCTTGAGATGTTGATGAAAAAAATAATGTACAACGTGACCCACTGTACCCTAGAAAAAAAAAAGTGACCCAAACAGTCATAATCCTTTGGTTTTCTTTTCCTTGAGCAAAATGAATTGCAACTTCTTACAAAGTCCAACTTACTCCACGTTTGTTGACTCATCAGTATGATTAAAATAAAGAATTTATATACTTCCCATTCCTTTTGGGGAAATAAAATTTAAATAGTAATGGAAATGTATGGCTTTCTCTACCTAATAACGTAAATGCTTTTAGTTTTGTGGATATTTTAATACACGTTCAGAGAAATGTATGGATGATGAGATATAGTGAATAAGTAGTACTATAAATCTAGCAGGCATTTTAGCTTGAGAATATGTTTAGACTAAGATGTATTATCAATAATGGATACTTTTCATACACCTCAGCACTGCACATCTTTCTGATTCTGTGTATAGCAAATACCACCAGTCTGATAAAATATGTTAGTACAGAATTATTCCCAAGGCAAGTGTAATACTTTATATATCATCCAGCTGACAAGGCTCTAATGTATATATCATAAAATTGAAGGCACAATTCTTTATATGTACATTAGCACAGAACTGTTTCATACTAAAATACATTAGAGCAACAATATCTTGGGTATACCGTACATCAGAGACTTGTCAAAAAGCATAATACAAAGAATGATCTTTTTCCAGAGACTTAAGTTATAGCTGATATAAGGCGTATTTAAGTTTACTGGAAATGAGATGTCTTCTGGAGAGAAAGAGAGGAAGTTTTCACATTTTTGATCTCGAATAACTGTAGTTTCTTAAATCTTGTCTAAGGATTGTGGGAAGAGATCACTCTGAAAGACCAGGTTGTTAAAAATTTACAGTACAAAAGGCCAATATGTGAATACTAGATTTAGATTCAATTTGCTTTTCTCATATTACTTCTCAGGGGTCAGAAAAATAATACTTTTATTTTGCAAGAGGCAAGGACATTTGTGGGTAATATCTTTTACTGGATGAACAAGCTTTCGAATGCAGTGCATTCTTCTTCAGACCTAAAGAAGATCAAAACAGACCTGAAAAAATGCATTGCATTCAAAAGCTTGTCCAAATCTATTTCAGCCATGCAGTTGGCCCTATAAAACATGGTCTGCCACAAACACCCTTGCCTTTCACACATTTCTTGGACTATCATGGCTACAACATCACTCCAACACTATCAATACTTTTAATTAGAAGAAAGTTGAGCATGCTTTGAAATGCTATAGGCAGAAACAGCTCAGTGTATAAAAATACCTGATTTGCCAGGTCAGAGCTGACTATTGAACCAGCCTGCTCCATCTCCTCCATCAGCAGAGGACAGTAGCTATATAGTAAACTATATCTCATCATCCATACATTTCTCTGAACGTGTATTAAAATATCCACAAAACTAAAAGCATTTACATTATTAGGCAGAGAAAGCCATACATTTCCATTACTATTTAAATTTTATTTAGTAGCTACTGTCCTTTGCTGATGGAGGAGATGGAGCAGGCTGATTAACAGTCAACTCTGTTCTGAGGAATTCTCCGCAGCCTCAAGTCGCACACCAGGGCAGACTTGCTACCCCAGTTCTTACCTTTTGTGACACTTGGGCAGAAGTATTTAGAAATTCTCTTGCCGGGAATACCCCTCAGCATGTAGGGAAGTCCCCAACAGATGTAAAGCCTGCTCTTATGGCTCTTTGCCTGCTGCTACTGGCAATGGAACACAATGGGGATAAAGAGGAGGAAGTGACTAGCATGCAATTCCTTAAATTATTCCCATTTTACCATCCTTCCTATAGAACTGTACTCAACTGGTACTAATTAAAACAGCCTATACTCAAAACAAGGCAGAAAAATGGGAAGCCACTGTCAGTTCCCTATCATCTCTGATCCTGCTCTCCTTCAGTGAAGCAGGGTGCAGCGCTATGCACACAACTAGTTGTTTGCTGTTGCACTATGCTTGGGTGAGGTGAGAAGTTATTCCTGACCTTCACTAGGATCACACACACTAAAAATTAAAAAGAGTTAGATGGAGAGAAAGACTCATTGAATTATGGAGCCCAGGGGAATAGCAGGGCAGTTCTGATGCCTGAGCAGTGGCAGGGAAGCTATTGATGCACGCTCCCTTCCCACAAAGGTGGCACTGCTGTCCTGGTTGCCCTTCTCAGTTACAGTACTGGTGAAGCCTACCACATTAGAGCATGAGCTCTGATGAACTTGAGCATCTCAAATTTTGCAGCTATAAATGTTGTCAAGTGCCATGAAAATAATAATACCTCTTAAAAATGTCACAATATTTTATTCAATAGCCTCTGATGACAGTGAATTCTACAGCTTGACTCTATTTCTTTGTTATTTGTTACATGTTAACTCCCTATCAGAGATTTTAATTCCTTGGAAATCTGCAAAACTTACAATGTACAAGCTGGAGAATATATGCACACTTCCTTTCGCTGTTAAGAATAAAGGATCAAGCATCTGTGTTTGTGCGTAATAAAAATGCCCTTTTGAGACATACAGCCTGCTTGAATCTACAGTACAAACTGTCATGAAATTACAACTAGTGGAAATTATCCTTACGTTATATCAGAGGTGTGAAGCATATAGTCTGTGGAGCTGTGTTATCTGGCTCCCAAGGCTTCTAGAGGGGCTGGAAATTTAGGGGTAAGGTGAGTGGGCGTGAGACACTGTCAAAATCCTGGGTACAGAGACTCATTGGGGATGTATGTTGGTGTCAGGGGGCAAGCAACAGCTGCGTTAGTCCCCATAGCTCCCAAAGGCCAAATGCCCCACTACCAGGTCCAGATCTAGCCCCTGAGAAGCCCCCAATCCAGATCTGGCCTAGGGGGTCAGATGAGTTTGATACCCCTGGCTTATGTGGTAGATATCTGATTCAAGCTCTGACTGCCCTTTCTCCATTCTCCAACATCTCATATGCAGTTTGATAGAGGCTGTCATCCCTAGTTTGTAGTCCTTGATTCTTTACATTTCTGCACAAAAAGCAGTCTAGATGAGGACACAGAGATTAGAGGAAGATCAAAAGCTAACTGAATCTCAAGTTTGGCTGTCCAACATAGAAACAGAATTACCTTAATTATTTTCTATTCAAAGTGAGTTTCACTTTGCATGTGGATTCTATCTGTCTATTGACAAAGACCTATTTACTTGAACTAAGTAAATGCCCCAGCATTTAAAAATCTGACCAGATGATGCATTTGAACAGAAAGCAGAAATGAAAAGAAGCTTCTGGCCTCAGTTTTGTTCGGTCAGGTTACAAATAGATGTTGCATTTGTCTTGGGAGAAACCATTTTATCAAGAAGCAGAGTGCAGTTGTTCAGATGTGAACCTTTTTTGGGTATGTGGACAGGATAAGAAGTGCTAATAGTTTGTCCTGGAACATTGAGAAGTGCATCTGAACAGTTATTTCAGATTCTGAATAATGATAGAAAAGTAGCAATGCATTCAGACAGTCACTAAACCCTGACTGGAAGGGTAACGTGTGTACATGCTAATCCAGGACTTTTCTGTTCTAGGACAAACATCTTGTCCTGGGCCAAATGTGATATCTGATCCTAGCGTTACTGAATAAGTACCCCATAATCAGCTGCAAGCTCTATCCAGGGAGTATACTATACAATGTAAGCGATAGAGCAGCTGAAATTTAGGAAACTACTAGATACAGCATACAAATCATATGGTATACGTCTTTTCTTGTTCAGTGATATTTACAGGGTAATAGAAGCAGAAGATCAGTTTACATTTTCATCTTCAGGTCAGTTGTGCAGGTCACTCCAGTACAGCTAAGTAGAAACACGAAAAAAACCCAACATGAATGATAAAAAAAATTTTTTAAAGTTATTTAATACCTCATAGTGATCATGGTAACTGAAGTCAAGTGCACTTAAACATTATGTTTCTAACATGTTTTTAATGTCTATACACTATTTGTTGTTTAAAAAAAAGAGTTCATTTATGTTCCTCTTACTAGCTTGATTGATGCATAAAAGATCAGCTGTTTGGCACTGCACTTCTGTTCAGTGACTTCTTGTTTATTGTGTCTTAGTTTAGTAATCTTTAGAAGAGATTTCACACTTACATGGAATGCTCAACTGATTGGCTTTATCACTGCAGAAAGTCACTGCATTTTAAAATCTCAGTAAGAGTTTAAATCTAACATTTCCTTACCCTATGCAATTAACTTCAGACTCATGCTGTTCAAAAAGGCTTTCTTATTTAACTTTGGTAGAGAGGCTCAGTCTCATGAGATACAGCTACAAGGCATCATTCTGAATGTCTTATCTAAACTAAATAACCCTAAATTAAACTGAAACTATGGATAACACTCAGCTGGAGAAGAAACCTACAGAATAAGCTGATCTTGATAGCCAGTAGGGAACACAGGAGAAACTAATTCAGACCATTTAGATATAAAATAAACTAAATTTAAATCCTAAATCCTTTAGGATTTGAGCTGTGCTTTCCTATTTGCATTCAGCAAGGTGTGCCCACATCCTTCATAACTAAAAGCTATTAATAAACATAGAATAACCAGACATTAAAAACCTGAAAAAAAATGTCAAACTGGCTATGTAGAAACATCAGGAAAGCATTTCCTTAATGGCCTCATGATTTCAACTGACCAATAAAGGTTAAGGACAAGTTCATTTCAAGCAACCTGGACCTGATTTGTAAGATTTCTTTTATAAGAACCGCTGTTGCCAGAACTTAGCACAAGTGTACCCAAATGAAGTAAGGCAAGGAGTATAATTATTTTAGATTTATGTGTAAGACTGAGAGGTGGACAATATTCAGAATATATGAAAGCTTTTAATAATTTGTTATATGAAGGAAGGGGAGAAAAGGGAGGAGAGAAGATGAGTGAAGAGCAGAAGGCTCCAGAGCTGCTTGAAAGCAGGGACTCTGGGCAAAGCATCAATTATGCATGTAGTCCACAGCCAAACGTGGGGTGCAACCATGCCACTGCACTATCACTAGATCCATCTCCGAGTATGTGGTGGCAGTTTTGCTGGAACTCAAGCCTGGTATAGTCCATAAAATGTCAATGTAAGTTGGCAGGTGTCCACACTAAACTTTGTGCACTGTAAGGACACAAAGTGACAGCATACCTACAACACTGTTTAGGTGCTGTATATGAATTCTGATAAACATTTGCCATCAAATTTTCTAACATAGATGTGGCCTAGCCAGGTCTACTCTACAGATTTCTGCTGGCATAGCTGTTGGAGGTCTGAAAGGCAGGATCCCTAACTGACACTGCTCTGCTGGCAGAAACCCCTTGTGTAGATGCTGTTATAGCAAAAACAAACTGAAACCTGTATTTTCACTGGTAGTTTGACTTGCGACAGGTAAGTAGAGTTCAAGCTATATTGGCTTGAAGTGTTGCTTTGCTGATATCACTGCATCCACACTACAGTGAGCGTCTTTCTGTACAGGCAGCCCTTGACTTACAACACTGAGTTACAACAAATGGTGTTTACAGTGTTTATAAATTGACACCCTGATGTCAGTTTCGACGTACGATGCTTGATCCGATGCCACACCACAACAGTGAACAGGTTCGCTGCGTCACCCAATTCTCTGGAGAAACTTCCTTGGATACTTTATTTAAGAAAGCAGACAAGACACCAGAAAAACCTGCAGTCAAGATTCCTTAGAAGACCCCAGCCAAGAGCCCTTCAAAAAGTCCAGGAAAGTCACTTTAAAGAAGTCCTTCCAAAACAATGAGTGCTACTTACAATATAAATATATTATGTAGTTATATTACTCATCTATAATTAATTGAGTACAAAATTCTGGGTATTTTTTTATGAAAATAGGGTACTGGGCCTTGGTTCAAGAACCAATACCTCATTTATAGTATTGCTTTTGGTTCTGAGTTACAACATTTTGACTAAAGATAGGGTTTTCAGGAACCAATTGTGTCTTTGGACTGCCTGCATCAATAAAGTATTCCCAGTGTAGACAAAAATCAGGCATTTCTGGTTCTGCGGGTTCTAACCTGGATGATTCCCCTCCTGGTGCTTGGGCCATATTAGGAAAAAAACACCCAAAAACGGAGATGTGGTGTTACAGCAGACATTTTCTGACAGAAGGCATCCTGGCAACATTACTAGACTCAGCAAAGCTCCATGTGGGGCATAAGGAGAATCGATGTTTGTTTTGAATAAAGATTCTAATGAGACACTATTAAGGAAAATGAATGCTAACAACTAAAAACCGAGTCTGAGGAAAAGGAATCAGAAGCCTAAGACTGCATAGTTTACATATGTCTATGTTATCATCTCCTAAGATAGACTGCCCTCCAATATGATAGATTTGCTAAATTACTCTTGGAACTCTTAAGGGTGAGCACAGTTTCTTGGCGTTTCAGTTCTCCAGCTTGTTTATAGACTGCTGATCTATTAAAGAAATGTAAAACGTTGTCTAAGGAAGTTTTCATACCGCATTTATTTTTAAGGTCTCTTTAGGCCAGAGACAAGTTACTGCATTTTCTTTTATGCTTGAACCAGTATATTTGACTTTTGTGTAGTCATGGTTTCAAAGTCTTGCTGCTGCCTCACAGAAAAAAAAAGCTATTTCAGAGTCAGAGAGAAAGATACTTTCCTCTTTTTGGTATTTCTTTTCTTTCCTCTTTAAAAATATTAAGGGCATTTAACATGGAAAAAGATTCTTTGTTTACTTGTCATCTGCTGCTGCTGTTTATTTTCCATCTGGAATCATAACCCTCTCTTTGTGATATCACTGCTGGTTGCTGTGGACATTCGATTTCCAAACTTCCCAACCTATGTCGTTTTAAAACCAAATTACTTCATGCAGACTAAAAGCACAGGATATGTAGGTGCCAAACCCAAGAGTGTTTTCAGTTTCCCTGAGGAAAGGCAGAAATACCTGTAGTGTTCCAGAGAATAAGAACAAACTGTGAGCTCTGGAAGGAAGGCCAGATAATTCAACTGCCTTAAGAAAGCAGCTGTAAAACGGGGATATTTTATTTCTGCTAGAGAAATGCTATTTCAGGCAAATGAAATTAGTTTATTGCATTCATAGCTAAATAATCCTGAAGAAAGGGGATTGAATTCTTGGCTTGTCAGCTAATAACAGAATTCTTTTATTTCATAGAAATCGTAACAAGGGACCTCCACAGGCCATCTAGTTCATCCCCCTGCCTGAGGCAGGATCATCCCTTTCCAAATGATTCTATACAATCCATAATCTAACCACTTAGATTATAGATGTTATATCTAATTGACTGTAATGTAACCGATTTAAAACTACCGTCAACAAATTCCCACCTGACCCCAAATGTGGCGATCAGTCTGACCCTGAATGGAGGGGCAAGATCCTCTAGCCAGGAACCTCTAAGTCTCAGCAGGAGCGCGGACACACCCCAGTCGGAAGCCTTGGCTGCGGTCAACGCCCAATGCCTCTGAGGCAGACTTGGAACCCCTGCCTCAATATGTAGCAGCAGGGGTGGAGGAGGGAAGTGGGGTTCCTTCCCCGCCCCATGTTTCATAGTTTGTAGGGTTGGAAGGGACCTGAGCAGATCATCTAGTCCAACCCTCTGCCATGGCAGGAAAGAGTACTGGGGTCAAACGACCCCAGCAAGGTGTTCATCCAGCCTCCTCTTAAAGACCCCCAGAGTAGGAGCCAGCACCACGTCTCTTGGAAGTTGGTTCCAGATCATAGCTGCCCTGACAGTAAAGTAGCGCCTCCTGGAAGCCAACATGTGCTGCCAGTCTACTTGCCAACCAGTGATGCATTTCAAATTGGCTGGTTGGCAGCCAACAGCAACTAGCAAAGCACAGAAGTACAAATTACCCATAGTAGAACATAGGCATAGCTATTAGCTACATCTTGATCATCCTGGATCAGTGATTGTCCAATATTTTCTTGAACACCGCCAGTGATGAGAGTCCACAACTTCCCTAGTGGTCTATTTCCCCTTGAACAGCGATTCCTAACCAGGGTGCCAGGAGATCCTGTGAAGGGTGATGCAGGAAGTGTGAGGACATAAGTCAAGTGTGAGGAAATAAGCAAGTAAGGGCGGGATTAGGCTCCAAGAGCGAGAAGAAAAGCAGATAAAACCAGGGTCAGACTCCTTCCTGTCTGATCCCTCTGAAGAAAGTATGTACTGTCAACACCATACCTAGACTCTTGGTGGTCCTGGGTGAACTTTTAGTATCATCCCCACTTCGCCAGAGATAATGATAATAATAATGATTAAAATTTGAATTTTCAGGCCCCCTTTCTGTGTGGGTCCTGGGCAGCCACATGGTTCATTCATGCCTGCATCTGGCTCCGAGTACTGTAATAAATACTGGAATTTTCGAAAGGCCAGCGGGGTGGGGGGGCGGTGAGGATGCTGTATTCGTAAGTTTTGGAGGGAGACTTGAGCCAAAAAAGAGTAAAAGAATCAGAGACTCAGGGCTGAAAGGGACCGCTGGGGGTCATCTAATCCAACCCCCTGCCTGAGGCTTGATCATACCTAAACATCCCATAAGAACTATAAGGTAAACTCTACATAAGCCTACCGTCAACCACAACACAACACAGACCTAACACCCTAACTTGCCACAGGTAAAGCAGGGGAATGCCGGTTGCCAACGTCCTGCTTCTCTGAAATGTTGTAAATATACACTGAAGAGATCCCTAGTACAGGCTGTGGCAGGCCAGTAGGGGGTGCTTCTGCGCTGAGCCACCCACCTCACTGCACCCAACCACCTTCCAGGCTCTGAGTGCCTCCCTGGGTGCACCTCATGTCTGGCCGACCCCCTTCCTGGAGCACACCTGCTAGCCTGGGGGTAATGCTGCCACCACCCAGGGTCTGAACTGATCCTGGCTCTGTGCCCCCTGGGAAACATAGGCTTTGTATCCCTTGAGGGTACTGGACCCACTTCAAGAACTTGGGGTGCTTCCCTCAGTCTGAAGCAAATAGTGGTCTCCCTTAATCAGCTGAACGAAGGGGACCCCAAGACATAATCTAGACCCACTCCTAGAAAGTCTCCCACACTAGGTACAAAGGAGAACTTTATTAGTTACAAGGAGTAGGTTTGGAATAGGGTACAGGGTTGAGCAATATCAGAGAAATCCCATAGAGCAAACAGGGTGGCTGGGTAGCCTTTGATCACGCATCTGAGTTACTGAAAGCTATATATCTAGTTACATCCCAGGTAGCTTACTCACAAGTATCATCCAGGGGCAGGTGGAGATTCCCTCTGGAGGCAGGCAGTTCATTGATCATGAGTTTCAAGAGAGAGATCAAGTTTCAGATGGTCCAGCTTTTATCCCTCTGAGTTTTCATCATGGCTACTGCACCTCCCCTTGGGCAGTCCTTAACTTACATAGGCCTTAATACCTCATTTGCCTGATCCAAAGGAGACCAGCACCTGTTGGTGCCAGCCAGCCAATTTGAAATGCATCGCTGGTTGCCAGGTAGCCCCCTCCCAGTCAAGTTGGCATAAGAACAATAGGGAGTGTAAGCCCCTCACCCAGGTATGTGATGCCAGTCACGTAGGCAGAGGGAGCAGGTTTTCCCTTTCCCTCAGGAATGTATCCAGTTCAGGTTACAACTCAGGGTTACCTAAGGAGCCCATGGGAGTCTGCCCTCTGCAGGGACCATGTTAACCAAATTGTCACATAGCAGAGTTTTTGGGCAGAGACAGAGGTGGCATCCTGCCACAGAGGCTATACCCTAGAGCAGGGGTTCTCAAACTGTGGTCTGTGGACCACCACTGGTCCATGAGCTCCATTCAGGTGGTCTGCAGAAAGATGACCTAAGGCTAAAGCTGACAAACATTACAGAACGTAGCTCAAAAAAACAGGCATATCCAGCGCATTCAAAAGGTAAGACTACTGATATTAAAATATGAGTTGTTTGCTTTGATTTGTAGAACAAAATGAAGTTTAAGTGGTCTGCTGAGACCCTCAGCAATTTTCAAGTGGTCTGTGGAAAAAAAAGCTTGAGAACCACTGCTCTAGAAGAAGGCAACCTTCTCCCTGCCCCATACCAAATTGACCATGAGGTTCAAGTCCTTCTTGACCCCAAATATTGCCATCGGTCTGACCCCGAGCAGGGGGGCAAGGCCCTCACCAGTCACCACCGACACCACTGCACTTTGCAGCATAGCATGGCCATGACCAATTCGCCTCAAGCCGGCGAGTACAAGTGCCAATGGGAGCAGGCAGTGCAGAGCTGCGTGCTTGCTGTAGGCTCAGCCCAGACAGCAGCTACCTTCAGCTGAGCTCCAAGCTGGTGCAGCTCCACTACAGCCCTAACTTCAGGGGGGCTCAAGCATGTCGGTGTTACGGGAGATGCGCCTGTCCCAGTGAATCTCCCCAGTGAACCTGACAGTGAGAGGGTAACCCATGCTGCCAGGCAGCAGACCTGCTCCACACCCCAGGCAGGGCAGGGGCAGTGGGAGTCACGGACATGAATGCCACATGCCCCCGGAGGCTGGGGGTGCATGGCAACTGCCCATGAGCAACTGTGTCCATGGTGACAGCATGGTGGCTGTGACCGGGGAGCGGCTGCAGGCAGCCACGGCAGTGTCAGCGGTGGGGGGGAGTGGTGGGCGCCTACCAGGGATCACTGACCACCTGCAGACGCTGCTGACGGTGTCAGCAGCAAAGGAGGGAGTGATGAGCTGCTGATGGCAGTGTTGGTGATGCTTTTGGCAGGGGGTGCATGGAGACTCTCCCAAACTCTGCTGCCGGGAGACAGGTGGAGCTGGGCGCTCCCTCCCTGACCCTCAGCTTTCCCCGCACAGCACACAGGTGTGGCAAGCAGGGCTGCCAATTGTTCAACTCTATTTCCAGAGGTTTGGTCACATCACACAATGACATTAATGACTCAACATTAGGAAGACGAATGCACATTACTACTATTACTACCACATTTAAAAAACCCACTGGACTACTGTATACATCAGGTTCAACATTTAATATTTATTTGAATGAATGCCCTATCATTGATCTCCTGGGTGACTCTGGGGAATATTCAACATTTAATATTTATTTGAATGAATAAATCCTATCACTGATGTCTGGAGTCCCCTGGTAATTTTTTCTTAGTTTTTTACTTCTTTTTTACACCTGGAGTGTGCAGCACAATCCTGGAAGGTAGGCAAGTCTGGTGGCAAGGGCACTACTCCCGCACTTTAAGCCCAACGCCGCCCCGGGGGCAAGAAAGCGACTCTGGCAACATTGCGCAAACGTCCCTCTAAGTCTGAGGGTCGCCAGCACATCTCGCCGCACACCTCCATGGCAACTGCCCTATCTCCACCCACGCGGAGCACCACCCCCATGGGGCCATTTTAACCACGCCGCCCGGCTGAGGACCTACACATGCGCAGTCCCCTCTGCCTAGCCTTGGTAGCCCCGCCCCTCCCCAGCCTCGCTGTCATTCATAGGCTAGTCCGCCTTGTTTTAAACCCCGTTCTTTTCCTTGCCAGCGCTCAGCGGGTAGGAGTCTTACGCATGCGCAGTTTCCCCTCCTTTTTTTTTCAACGCTTCTCTTCCCATTGGACGAGCGTCTTTTGCGCATGGGCAGTTGGGCCGCGGCCGCGGCGGGGAGGGGGCATTTTAACAGTAAACATCCTGCCGATTTGAACGGCGGGTTTGGGCGGCAGGAAGGGCTGTGGCCGCCATCTTGTTTGTTTGAGTGAGCGAGTGGCTTGGCTCGGGGAGGAGCGGAGCCGTTATCCAGCTCGGCCTCCCCCGCCCCCGCCGCCGCCGCTGCCGCCTCTGCCTCCCCCGCCGCCGCCCAGCGGGATCCCGGGTAAGGGGCTGGCGCCGCCGGGGCTGGGGCGGGGCGGGGCACGGAGGCCTAGGCCTAGGCCTAGGCCCGGGCGCGGCGGGGGACGCCGGCCGGCCAGGAGAAGGGGCGCTTTGCCTCTCCGCCGGGTCTGAGCCCGCCCGCTTTCAGCTCCCTGAAACCTGCGGCTGGAAGCGGGCCGGGCTGCGGCCAGCAGGGGCCTGTCTACACTGCAGGGGGGAAGCAGAGTGGGATTGGGAGGGACACGGCCCCCCACCCCGTGAACCTAGCTTGGATTTTTTTTGTGGGGGGGAAGGAGGGGAAATGCAAGGTTTTGGCAGCTTCTTATGTCTGCCTGTGCTCGGTTGGCGGGTGCAGAGTAGCCATCATCGGGGAGGCTCCTCGCACGCTCGCGGATGGGGGGGCTTATGGTCATGCTGTGAAATGTTTTAAAGGGCTCTACGTGTGCCGTAACTTAAGCAGTGAGTTGTAACATAAGCAGGATGTTGACCGTCTGGATGGCCTGCAAAGAAAAATTGAAATTGGTGTTTAAAAGCTGCCAAGGAAGTGCCTTAAAGGGGGGAGGCCCTGCACCCAGTTCTCAATTGTCACAGAAATGAGGTTTTGCCATCATGGTTATTGCTTGCTGCTTAGCTTGAAATCTCTCCCTGGAAACCCTGGAGTTGTAAGGCAAAGGGTTTCTGTAAATAATCTGGTAATTTAACTAATATTTCTGCCCTTTTTTGTTTTTTACTTTTTAGTAAGGCTTAATGTGAGGAATGCAGATTGTACGATGTGCTTTTTGGATCCCCACAGGAATAAGAGAATTGTGCTGCTAAGTGAGGAGTAAAATGTAGAAATATCTTTAGCTATTTAATAACATACAAAGGTTTCAAGTAATATAAACGGGCGTTGGTTGTAACCATGTTGGTCTGAGAGCATGAGCAGACAAGGTTCTTGAGGTAAATCTGCTATCGTTTTTTGGACTAACTTAACTAGATGGAAAAACTTCTTAGCAAGCTTTGGGGGACAAACCCTTTGTCAGGCTGAGGAAGCATCTGTAGACGGGCTGTAATATATTAGCACAACATGTTGTGCAAGTGAGTGGATCTCCAATAGTTTGGCTTGTTAGTTAGCTTTTGGTTCAAAAAGGATTTAGTGTAGAGATTAATAGTAATGAATGTATGACACTAAAACTGAATTTTCCTGTAGTTTTCAACAAAGACAATATTGAGTGTCAATTCCAATGCAGAATGTCAAATGGGTATTTGGGTATAGGACCTGAAGCTGTTGTAGCCAAGGTAGAAGTAAAACTTGTAGAAGGTAGTGCATAGATGGTCTCCATCCTCCAATTCCAAAAGAACTGCCATTTGAATTGGCAAATCCAGTAGCAGTATTTTTTTAATACATTTATTTAAATTTTAAGTCTGGGGTGCTATCTGGTGGCAGAAGAATAATGAATGTGGGGGCTATATAAAAGCAACAAGGAAGAATGTGATGTGGGGAATACTAGTTTGTTAGTCTGATCCCAACAGTATGCAAGGTTTCAGGAGATTCTGAAGTAAAGAATACCTACAGAAATGAAGATAATTGGTAGACCCATGCCACATTTTATCTTATTGTCCAAGGAGAGATTAGGCTAGACTACTCTATCTTTTTGATAAGATAAAGATTGCTTAAACAGTGGAAAAGCAATATATCTTATCAGTTCAGATTTAGTGAAAGCATGTGGTGTAGTGCCACATGGTATGTTAGTAGTTAAACTGTGAAAGATGAGGATTGATAAAAATGGTAAGGGGAGTATGAACCTGACTAATGGGGAGGGCATGAGGAGCTTCCTTGAAAGAAGTATTGGACTTGAGGATGGTTACTGTTCCTTGAAGATTAGGCTTGGGATTGTTCTAGCTTAAGGTTTTCATTAATGATCTTGACACACACAATAGGAGCATGTTGATGAAATTTTGTTGAGCTAACAAGTTGATAACATTGTCAGTACAAACTTAGATTGGGATATTATGTAGAAAGAATTGGATTGCCTTCAGAACAGGCCGAGTAGAAACGGAAAGAAATGTCATAATACAAAGTGCAAGGTTATTTCTGGTTTCCAAGTTCATAAAAAGGGTGCTATAAGGTAAAGTTTAAGAAGAAAGCTAGGGTAGTTCACCAGATAAATTAGCATAGATCACAGAATGGCTGAGCTGTCTGTATGATGCAGCACTGAAAAAAGCAAATGCAAACCAAGAATGTACCAAATGTGAGAGAGTTTCATGAGAGAGAAATATCGATGCCACTGTACAAAGTTGAGATGTCATCTGAGATACTGTGTACAATTCTGGTTACCCATATTTATAAGACATGGAATGGAGTGGGTGCAGAGCAGGATGATCAAAGGAAAGAAAAGCTTATCTTTTAAGAGGCAACTGAAATTAGGATGCCTAGAGACATCCTGAGCTGTCCTGTGATACTTTCCAGGCAGCTGAGAGGGGATCCTGTGTGATGTTAGCACTGTTAGGCATGTAAATGTGATCCACAAGATAAACTTGGAGGTTTCAAAGAAGAATCTGTAGTGTTAAAAACATTCTGACCTGTTGTGCCTTTCTGAGTAGTTCTTTTATTTTTCTGCACTCAAAAATTGAGTGAAAATTAAGATCTGACATTTTCACAAGGGTGCCTTAAGGTTGCCTTGAATCTAAAGAGGTTGAGAGCAACCAGTGGCAGAATGAATACAGGGCATATCCAGATGAGTGCATGTGTGTGCTTTGTGGCACCTAAAAAGTTCTTGAAGCTCTGCAAAATGCATGCAGTGCATGTGAAAAAGTTCTTAGTGTGGGCCCAAACTTGGATACCGGGAAATCCCAGCATTTTAAAAAAACAGTATAAAAAAAAAAAAAAGCAGAGCAGTGCACATGGGCTATTTATCCCCCAGGAAACGCACATGTGCTCTTGTCTGGACATGCCCAGAGAGGATATCATTGGTTGTTATAAATGCATTGGAGTAACTAGAGAGGAATACAAGCTATTTAAGGTAAAAGGACAGTGTTGGCCCAAGAACAAATGGGTAAGTACTGTGCAGGAATTAATTTGGGCTGGAAATTGCAAGAAACTTTCTAACCATCAGAACAGTGAATTTCTGGAACAACCTAATAATGGTGGCTGGACAGGGGAAGAAAAAGCAGTTTGGAATTGAAGCTTGATCATTTTATGAAAGTGATTATAGGACATTACTACTTGCAGTAGCAAGGGATGAACTTTGTGACTTGGTCTTTGCCAGTCCTGTGTAAAACTAAAAACTTGAAAGGTACTGGCAGATGCAGTCGCATCAGATAACGATACTTAATTTCAGTGGAAATCTGTCATGTTAGATCATGCTCATCTCAAAAAACATTTGTCTTGTCTGCATACAGCCAAGCTTTTGATTCTCCAGTAAGCTTTTTATAGGTGAACACCTGAATCTGCACACAACTGTTTTTGAAAGCCTGGGGTTTGAGGTTGGGGAAAGCAAGCTGTTCTTGTGGCATTTCAGATGCAAGGCGTTCTTCAGGTCACCATCACAGCTCCAGCATCAGTCTTGCACTACCAGAATTTGTCGATGATGTTTACTTAAGTTACTTAAGTATAGAGATGATTGTGAGGAACTTGAGGTACCTAATCAGGTTAGCTGGATGAATCAGTATTGTTAAAACCCAATTAATACAGACAGGAGTGATGGGGGTGTGGGAAGAATAACTAGCCCTATGCTTTTCAGTGTTCTAAATTTAATTATATAAATTCAGGAAATGCCCTTATTTCTCATTGTAGCCATGGTAATTGTGCTGAATTGTACCATGGCTTAAAAAGGCAAGCAAGACATTAGGGTTAACAAGTAGCAGGATAGAGAGGGTAATGCAAAAGTTCTTTTTTATGAATTAGTAGTTATGCTTTCATCTAGAATATCATGCAGCACTTTTTAGTATCACAAAAAGAGTAACGCAGAATCAAGGGGCAGCGAGTGAAACATAGAATATGTGAAACATATAATATGGAATAACTGGAGGACCGGAAAGGTAGGAGTTGTTAACTTCAAGGGACAAATAAGAGTGTGATTTTTAAAAATGTATAATCTAATGCATAGTGAAGGTCATCAGGAACTTCTGTTCTCAGTCTTAAAAAGAACAAGGAATATCCAAAGGCATTAACAGGTAGCAAATTCAAAACTGATAAAGCTAAATACTGTTGTTCTTATAATGGCAGATTAAACTTAAAAATGCTACTGCTTGAAGCTACTGAGGCTGAAATGTTACTAGTATTCAAAGTATGATGGAATGCAGGTAACAAGCATGACCAGAAGTAATAGATGATGTTTAACAAATGTTAGACCGTACAGAACATCTTGTATGAAGCACTGCTTCAGGAAGCAGTACTTCACAGTCAGGGCAGCTAGGATCTGGAGCCAACTTCCAAGGGAAGTGGTGCTGGCTCCTACCCTGGCGGGGTTTAAAAGGAGGCTAGATAGACACCTTGTTGGGGTCATTCGACCTCAACATTCATTCCTGCCCATGGCAGGGGGTTGGACTTGATGATCTGCTCAGGTCCCTTCCAACCCTACCAACTAAGAAGCTATGTATGGTGGTTTAAATCTTCACTTGTTTGGAATTGAGATAATCCTTTCATAGTACAGTTTCTTGTTCTTTGCTTAAAAGCCTTTGGTTCCAGCTCTCTGAGAGAGGGTAGCTGGACCAGATGTACCAGGGGTCTAATCAGGAGTTGCCATACTAGTAGTCTCGCTCTCTTTCTTCCCCACCCCATTTTAGTTTGCTTTTTGACTGCACTGTGTATATAGGCATTTCCCATTTGTTTTTTCCACAGCAGTGTAGAAAATGCTACCTAAATGAAAATAAGAATAGGTAGCTGTCAGACCACAAAAATAGGGGACTTGGTAACAACTGTAACATTTAGAACTAATTTTAACTTGCTTAAATTAACTTGATGTCCCTTTTTTTCAAAATGTACAGCATGGCAATGCCAAATTTGAACCTACCATAATTTGCAGTAGAGAGGGTGGTTTTGCCCCACAATGCTGTTGGACCCCATAACATAACAGTAGAATTCTCAGTTCTGATTTACTTGTTCCCACATACAACAAATGAGCTGTTGCTTCAATGGGTATAATAATTCTAGATGCTTTCTTGAAAGTAATCGGGTCTCCACTCAGCTTCCATTGTAATGCTCAATACTGTTGGCTGCAAGAGTGATTCACTGTACACTAAGTACAGTTAAGGAGCAACCTGCCTCTCCAGACTTTTCTCCACCTTCAGCAGTCAACCCAGTCTTGGACTGTGCCAAAAAAATCTCTGTTCCATTCCCTTTGGTGAGAAGTTATCCAAAATAAAACTAAAGGAAAAAGAAAAACAAGTAAATGAATTCTCTGAAGAGAAAAGCATTTAAGAGTGGACACACAGAGATGGATGTCAGTGACTATTGGGACATGCTACAAGGAATCTTGAAACACTGGTGCCCATCCCCAAGACCCTAATGAGAGCTCCAGCCCAAAGAGTTAAAAAGTGATAACAGCTACAGAAGAGAATGTTTAAGTCAGTGTTTTCATGTAGTTGACATAATTTGGGTGCTGCTGTAGTGAGAAAAGCACATGAGAATATTTAAAAGATGTTGACTTGTGTATTGGATCAAGCAGACAGAGATGCAGAAAGTAAACACTACAAATTATGTTCAGCTTTAATTCTTTTTTATTTAATCCAAGTTCTTAACGTTTACATCTCTTAAATTATTTGTAGTCTGGTAGTGTCACTAGTGTTTTCTACCTGTGTATAACTTTTGGCAGTACTTCGTTAGTGTGTGGAGAGAAAGGGCTAACCTCTGCCACAAGCCAATTACTGCTACTTCATTTTTATTTTTTGAAGCTTTTCAGAACACTGAACTTGTAACCTAATCTCTTCACTGATACTGCTACTGAATTTTAGGCTTTATCCATAACCCTGCATTGAGAAATATCAATGCACAGCAACCACTTGTAATTTCTGGTTCCTGGATCATCCTCACAAAAAATGCAAGAGCCTCCCAACTTCCATTATTATTTAATAAATTGAGGTGTGGATATAGGTAAGATACAAATTCCCTTCCTCCATATTATTTAACTGCACTAGGGAAGGTGTGTTACACCCAAATGTTTATACTCCTTGGAAGTGGGGGAGGGGGCGCAGAGTGAAAACTTCCATTGGCAGGCTGTTACCTCTTTGGCAACTGAGTTCCTTAAGAACCCTACTTCCTTTTGTAAATCTCCTTCTAAAAGCTTTTAGGAAGAATACAGTAATATCTTCAAAAGATAGTATGGGTAGCATAACTATGCTAGCACATGCGCTTAACCCAAAAAGTGATGATATTTGTATCTGTTTCATATTGGTCTATGTAATGATTTTCATGCTTACATGGGGGCCTTTCAGCATATTTTCAAGCTTATGTTTCTGAAGTCTGAAATGTTTCTTCATGAATCTCAAGGTGTATATTTGAACTCATTGTGAAAGTGTCAAACTGAATAATTATGCCAAGTTGCAGGAATAACAGTACAGTTTCTGGCAACTAAATTTAGAAGGTTGTGAAAGAGTAATACTGGAGGCTTTGTTATTTGGTCACTCTGATTTTTCTGCATTTTTAAGAGTTATGGGCACCATTGGGTTAAATACCAAGCAAACAATTTTTTTAAATCCTGAAAGCCCTTTCACCAAAATCCATAGCTGATGAATGATTTACTTTTTGCTCCTTCAGTTGATGACCTGGTTGCCTTTTTGATAAAATAACTCCTTTGCTGTACTTTTAAGAGGCTCTTCCATATCCAGGTCTCAACTTTCCAGGGCCCTGTCCTTTGTCCTCTGCAATTTTCTTTGTAGCTACTTTTATTTTCAAATAGATTGTAAATACCACTTCCGTATTAAAGACTTGGATGTCCTCTAGGTCCATTGTGTCTGTCCAAACTAGAATCTTGGGGCACCTATACACATGCTTGGGGGGCAGGGGAACATTTTAATTAGAGTGGTTCTCATGAGCTGCTCTAATTAAAAAGCCTGCAGTGTATTAAGTGTCCTGCATTTCAGGCAGGAGCAATTTAACTAAGGCCCATTTAATGCGCTTTAGTTAAAGCTCCCCCATTAGCATTTGAAGTGTGGGGACACTAAATGCATAAGATGCACCAGCAAGCTCAATTTAATCAAATTGCTCCAACATATTCTAATTGGAACACATTGGAGCACATGCAAAAGTGTCCTTAGAGATGTCAGACTGCCCTTGCAGATGTTTACGCTTCTGTTCAGGCTCAACATGCTTGTTACTCCATCCTTCCCACTATTAACCACTTTCTCCTTACTTAATCCCTATGGAAAGCATCACAGTTATGCAGGATCCTCATCTTGGTATAATTTTCAACATAGGCTTCTCTAGGTCCTCCTATCCATGTTATGCTTTCTACATAGCATTTGTAAGATGCAGCTTTTCCTGTCCATTGACACAGCTTAAACTCAAGACTTTCATCTTGCCTCTTGATTTCTGAGAGACAGGAATTTCTTAGGGTGATATCTCTTACTGGACAAACTGTAAATAAAGTTTTGAATGCAAGACACTTCATCGGGTCTTGCATTTGAAAGCTTGTCTAACTTTATCCCAGCTACACAGTTGATCCAATAAAAGATATCACCTGTAAAAATCCATGTCTCCCTCATAATTTCTAAACCATTACAGCTACAACATCATTCTTATACTACTTTTGAGTACTGCAACATTCTTTTCATTCTTGGTAATTAGCTTTGTTTTGCTTGAATCCATTAGAATGCCACTTCAAAGGCTGCTTTTTTAGCTTACCTTTTTGCATCTTTCCATTGGTTCTCCTTTCATCGCATCTAACTTGCTGCTTGTTGCTTTTTTTTCCCTTAAGGCCATATCCTTTTCTATCATTCTTTGTTTAGTCAGTATCTAGGAGCTGACTCCAGCCTCCAATCAATTAATAATACTAGATTACATTTTCCACTTGTTGAATGTTCAAACAAATTCCGTATGTTTTATATCCTATGCTGCTCCTTCACTCTTGAAAGAGTTCCTTAAGCATTCACAAAGCTACCTTATTATCTTCTTAGGATCTTTGTTTCCCCTGGTGTCTGATTATGGATAGGCGGTTTTTGAGCTGAGATGTTGCTTCTTTGCATCCATCTGCGCCTGTTTTTCTGATAGTAAATTCTAGGACAGGAACTATTTTTGATTGTTTGTGAAGCCCTTAATCTTAACCCTGGACTAGTGTTCTTGAGTACTACCATAATACAGTAAGTAACAAAACATATTCAGATTAGCATAAGCTTAACTACACTAATGGTCAAACTGAGAGATCATGGTTCTTGAGTAAATACATAATGAAAGGTAGTACATGTTCAAGTTTTGCAAAGCCACTGACGTTGAAGTTTGGTCTAGGATCACAGCTAGTCTGCATCTTACATTCTACCACATTTCAGAAACTTGCCAATGGGACATCATTGTCAGTTACTGGAACCTGATGCTCTTTTGGTTGACCTCATTCAGGAGGTATTGAATTAAACTGCCCTGGTTCTAATATCACTTGGCCATGCCTGCTGGGGAAAGTGCTTTGGATAGGAGTAGTAGAGGCAAAAGCTGGGTCTTTGCTGATAAAGTGAGGTGGAGAAAGAGAGTCTTGAAGATGGTAACCTATTCTGCTTTGGCTCTTCCTGTTGTCTGGTAATAGGTATAGCTAGAGGGGATGTGCATGTTTTTTTGTCTTTGTTTGTTTGTTTGTTTTCTGCCTTTTCAAGGCGCTCACTTAATTGGGTGCATAAGGGTCTTCCTTAAGCTTGTGGTTTGACTGCAGTCACAAATGTACCTAATAAACTGTTTATGTGGAGGACCAGATACTATATTTCCACTTCTGTTCCCAGTTGTTAGGACTAGGTTTTTGCATTAGCAGTAGGAAAGCTGTTCCTGAATAAAAAGAAACCAGTACAGGTTTCCCTTGCTTTGTGCTTCTCACGTGTTCCTGGAAAATTGGTGCATAACTCAAATTTGCTTAAAGGGAACCCGCTTTGCAACGTAACAAATAGGGATACCTTGCAAGACCTCGGCTGCACTGATCCCCAGACCCATTTCTACCACTTTTACGAGTTTTGGTACTCATCAACAGCAAACAGTACACACAAGCACAGCGTGGTGATGAATGTTACCATAATGGGGGTGGCAACTATAGAAACACATGTCGCAGATGAGCAAGGAGCACAGATCCACATAGGAGACTGTTTTGGTGAGTGCCACTCCCACAGTGCACTGCACAAAACAGCTGACTTCAGGCTTCCACCCCACTGATCTCATAAGAGTGGGTTTACCTTGCATATAACAATTTTTTGATATAAAAGGGTCATGGCATAAGAGCAAATTTGCACATACTGAACCCATATAAAGCAAGGGAAACCTGTATTATCCTAGACCAGTGGTTCTCAAAAAAAAAAAATAAATTTTTTTTGTGGACCACTTGAAAATTGCTGAGAGTCTTGGCAGGCCACTTAAACTTTTTTTGTTCTACAAATCAAAGCACAGCAATCATATTTTAATAACGGTAGTCTTACCTTACAAGTTCAGATATTCTTCATTTGTTCCGCAACCCTCCTGCTGACCACCTGAATGAAGCTCGTGGACCACAGTCTGAGAACCTTTGTCCTTGATTTAAAGGATGAGAATTGAATATGCCTTCTCCCCCCCCTCCCCCGATGGTTTACTTGCACATGCACAGGCACGCGCATGCACATATGTGTTAGATGTATGGAGAGTTCTAGTTCTGTCCTTAAATAAGTCATTACATGGATTCTGAAATGTGGCTATGGTCCTGCTTTCCATCTATGAAAAGCTGGGTCAACAGTAGTTTGTGTCAGAGTATGAAGAGGTAGACCATAAGAGCTGCTACAAGGCTAAGGTAGCTGAAGTGGAAAAAAAAGTGGAAGATTGAATGAGGATTTCTACAGCAGTAGAGTTCAATGGTGTTAGTAAATAGATCTTTGGTAAAATTACAGACATGGGTGTATTAAGAGAGAGCACCATTTGTGGTCAAAGATGTTGCCAGGATAAGCAATGGAAGCAGATGGAAATCCAAGTTCTTCAAGGATAGGGCTCTTTGGCAACCTGCAGTGAAAAATAGCAACACTCAAAAATCATAGAAACAATTCTTGTAGACATAAGAGATGCAAAGAAGAATCCTCTTAAATATTTTCTGTTCTGCTTGTACAGAAGTATTTTACTTTCTCTGGTTTGTGGAAAAGAAAAGGGTCATGTAGAGTTGAGACCAACTTCTGCTATCAAATATTGCCACTTATCACAGTTTTTCTTTCTTTACAGGTTCATACCTTGTCTTGTAGGCAGCTGGGACAATGTTCTACGCCCATTTTGTACTGAGCAAGCGTGGGCCGCTGGCTAAAATCTGGCTAGCGGCCCATTGGGATAAAAAACTAACTAAAGCTCATGTATTTGAGTGTAATCTAGAAAGCAGTGTGGAGAGTATCATTTCACCTAAGGTAACTGTTTTACAATGCTATTGATGATGTTGCTGGTTCTTTGGAAACAAAGACCAAGCATGACTGAAAATCAAGTTAATATTCTGGTTGCTTAACCTGTGCAATTCTTTTAAGATGTTGGAAATGGAAAGACACGTTGTTTTAAGTATGAAATAATATATGAATCATTCTGCTCTAAAGAGAGGCTTGGGCTTGTCACTGTTTTGTTAAGAGTTCTTCAAGGTATGGCTAGCTTTAATATACTTTAACCAAAGCAGGGTTTAACATCTGTGAATTATCTTAATATACTGCTTATGGAGCTGAAATGTGTTAAGTGGAAGAGCAAAAGGGAAAACGCAGCTACATGCTAATGCTTGACCATTCCTCACTGTCCTCATTGAAAACTATTGAAACGGATTGTACCTGAAAAATACTTGCCTCTGCTTTGTAAGGCAACTACAAAGTAGATTCCTTCTCATATTAAAAAGGGTTGATGAATATATGTAGTAGCAATGTATTATTATTAATAGCAAGTAAGTAACGTTATCTTCCCTCAAAGTAAGTCCTACATTGTTATATGGGAGCCTTGCTTTTTTGTGGCCTGGGATGCTTTGCCTAATATTAAAGTACAGCTAGCAGAGTAAGTGTAAAACATGCCAAATGACAAAGTATGTCAACTCTTGAGAGAGAATAGAATGTTTTCTTCTTGCTGAATACCTACATATTAGAGGGAAAGCCTTTCAGCCCTTGTGCATTTATCTTGTCTCCATCATGTCAGAACATGTACAAATATAAAAACATGTCACTGTACAGACACTTGAATGCCTTACAGGAAAAATGGTTTTTTAAAAAGGCCCTGAAGCTTCTCTGCTTAGTATTCTAATAGCTATAATGCTGTCTTCAGCTGGGATAGATGTTCTTGACTGTTTTGTTGCAGCTAATATGAGCCTTATAAAAGCTATGACTACAAACAGATAATAGATATAATGGCACTGCATATTTGCATGGTACTTTACAGAACTGACTGATTCTTTGCTTGCAAGAGTTCCTAAAAATGTCAGGAAACAACCAATTCAAAGGAAGCAGTTATGGGGTCACTAGAGTCTTGTGTTTCTTGTACCTTGGTGCTGATAAGGTTTGCTGTAAGCTTTGAAGAATCTTTTTTTTTTAGTAAGATTCTTGTAAGACTTCTGCAGATTTTAGAATAGCTTTTATTATTATGCATAATAAAAACCTAAGTTTCGGTAATTTTTTTTTTTTTTTTTAATTAGGATGTTTTTAAATATTCATCTTGGGATGAATTGGGGATAGTTCCACTTATCCTTTAGTAAACAAGCTGCCTTCAGCCTAAAAGATACTTGGAGAGAGAGTTTTTCCTGGTATTATAAAATCCATGCTTTCCCCGTACTGTATAAGGTGCCTGACTAGGTGTAGAAGTAGCACTGGGAGAGTGTTTAAGACAGGAGTGTACTTGTATATACAAGACATTTGTAGAATCCAGTCCTTGAATTATTTGTCCTGATTTATTGCTCTTAGCTTTTCTGACAGTCGGTCATTTTTTGGTGTCGAGTCATATACATTTAGTGAAAGGCTTATTTGCTTAAAATCCAAATAACTTTTATTTTAGTTCGTGGATGTCAGCCCTGTGGGCTGGATTCAGAGCGTGGAGCTATGTCGCTTGCAGGGCTACCAGAGCTCCTAGAGCCCAGGGCAGCTGCCACTACCTACTTTCAGATTTCTGGTTCCACAGACCATAGGACTCTCCACAGGGTCAGAATATGAGCTGCAGGATGAGTGGTGCCGCTCTGGGAGATTTTTGTTTCTGTTTTCAATCGAGGCTGCTACTACTCATCCCACCACCATATTTCCAGCCTCACAAGCTGAATGACATAGGTCCACAATCCAAATTGGACACCCCTGTTTTAGTCTAATATTGTTCCACATCATATCTTTAATTCTGTGAACCTTTCCTTCATTACAGCTGCATTTGACTGTGTACTATTTGCTAACTTACTTGAAAATGATCGGGACATTTCAAATTAAGCCTTCAGTAAATGAACTAAAATTAAAGAAAAAACATTTGCTCCAATCCTGTTAACACCTGTTAACATTAGCTCCAGTTCTGGTTAATACCAGATAATTTTGCCATATATTATAAACCTCAAGTGGAATGCAAGCTGATTACTTTTTTAAAGCATTTTGAAGAGTGCATGCTATATTAGGTAGATAATAAAAATATTTGCCTACTTACAAATGTAACCTCTCTTCCCCTCACTGCCCTGGCACTTTACTTCAGACTCTGCATGCCCATGCACTGAGCCCAGCACATGCCCAGAAGCGGCATCACGTTAATTGGACCCAGCTCACTCAATGTCTGTATAGATCAGGTGCTTCTTTTTTGGCACATTTTCTAAGGCTGATTCAATCCATTATTAGATAAAAGGACCCTGCTGAAACACCTGAGCTATGCTGATGCTACGGAGCTTGGTCGAACTAATATGCTGCTGCTTTTGGGGGAGGGGGCTAGTACACTTTACCAGTCTGTCAGGACTCTCTGTAACTATTTTTAGAAATTGTGAGATTCCTTTTGAAAGTGCAGAACACTTCATATCAGCTATTTTGGAAATAATGCACATCTCCCTATACTGTGCCTTGCAAGTTACCCTACAATGATCTTAAATGTGCTTAGTATCTATCATAGAAGACTCTAGTATGGCTGACTTTCAATGAGGTTTTTTTTGCCTAGTAAAATTAATGTTTGTAAATTGGATACATCTGTTCTTACTTGCTGATTGTAGTATATTTTCAGGTGAAAATGGCACTTCGAACTTCGGGACATCTTTTATTGGGAGTTGTTAGAATTTACCACAGAAAAGCTAAATATCTTCTTGCAGACTGTAATGAAGCCTTCATTAAGATCAAGATGGCTTTTCGTCCAGGTACTTGGCTTTACCTAAATGTTCCCCTCCAAAGGTTATGTTACTATAAATAGTGCTTTTAATAAGCAGGTATGCCATCCTGTGTCATTCTGATAAGAGCACCATGAGAAATGCTTGGTTCTTTTTAGTGTGGCTTTAGGTTCCCCTGTTGTTGTGGGGAAATGCACAGTTCTCCTTAAATGCCGTCTTGCATTTGGGTGGCTATGAGTTGTGCTGAGCCAAAACTTGCTAAAATGCTTCTTCCTTGCCTGCATTCCATCAGTCAAAAATTATTGCCTATGGCTTTTGCTGTTGTCAATACAGGCAACACACCAGGTGATATGGATATGTAATGATATTGCATAGTTGATGCCTCTCTTTGGTGTAAAAACTGTGCTTATTGGGAGAAACATCGCAGGGAATTGGAACTAGTGGGCTGGCACAAGATCAGCTGTTGGACTGTGTCTGAAAGATGCATTGGGCCTGTCACTTCCAAACCAACAGCTGTTGCTTTTCTTGCCACTCCAGTAACAAAATTTTGCAGTGTCCAAGCCACCTGCTGATAGCCCAGTCCTGTCTTGTAACTTCCTACTCCAGCTGCCCTCTACTCCCATGACTGGTTGCTATCATCGCTGACTGTTACCAACAATGAATTTAGTGCCAAGAGAGAAGGGAGGGCTAAGGCAGCAGTAGGCTGGAGGCTGCAGAAAAACATGTCACATGCACTAGGTTGGAGAAAGAAGCATCTTGGGGGGAATGTTGGCATTGATGGGCCTAGCACCTATCCCTTCTGTGCCGCTCCCACTTGATGCATTTCAAGCTCAAAACAGCGGAATTGAAACGAAACTAAAGCCTTTGAAACAACTTTGAAACAAAACAAGGTAACTCAAAGTTTGGAAAGTTTCAAAATATTTAGAGTTTCAAAGCCAGGCTTACTGGCTTCAGTACCGGTCCCAACTGGCAGCACCTGTCACTTGGCAGGCAAATCAGGGGCATGCATACCCCCAGGAGGACTCCCCCAGGAGGGGCTGCAGGGGCTGTGTCAGTGCTGGCGGGCCCCCAATCTGCCTGCTGGCTGACGGAAGCCAGGTGCTGCTGCTTAGGGCCAGTGGGGCCAGGGCATATCAACCTGTGCAGGGACCCACCACCCGAATCCTGGGGTGGGGGAGGGTCCCCCCATGAGATCTGTCCTGGGTCCCCCACCCTCCTCGAGCCAGTGCTGGTACAGGGATTCGGGCAGCAGGTCCCCCCGCGAGCTGATCTGCCCTGGCCCC
This sequence comes from Crocodylus siamensis, assembly GCF_052110815.1. NCBI lineage: Eukaryota > Metazoa > Chordata > Crocodylia > Crocodylidae > Crocodylus > Crocodylus siamensis. The sequence goes on along the minus strand of NC_143397.1, from coordinate 236,068,113 downwards.
ATACTGGAGCTGGGTTCAAGGAGGGTGCGGGGCCCAGGGCAGATCAGCTCATGTAGGGACCTTCCCCCATCCTGGGATTGGAGCTGGGGGTCCCTGCATGAGCTGATCTGCTCTGGTCCCAGCTGGTAGCATCCCACTCTTGTCAGCTGAGCTGTGCTGGAGTCCTCCTGAGGCTGCATGCCCCTGATCTGCCTGCCAGGTGACAAGAGCTGGGTGCTGCTGCCTGGGGCCAGTGGGAGCAGCAGTCTTCCCGGCACTGGGTATGAGCTGTGCCCAGCATTGGTCTGTCATCTTGGCAGGCAGATCAGGGGCCCACACCCCTCAGGAGGACTCCGGTACAGTTCCCGCAGCCCTCCCAGGTGTGCAGGCAAGCCCCTGATATGCCTGCTGGATGAGAGGAGCTGGGTGCTATCACCTGGGACCGGCAGCAGCACCGATCTCCCTGGTGCCAGTCCCACGTAGCAGCAGCACCTGGCTGCTTTCATTTGGCAGGCAGATCTGCAGCACAGAGCTCTGGCAGCCCTCCCGGGGGTGCAGGCAAGCATTTTGTTTCCCCATAATAATCTAAGGGCAAAACATTGAAACAGTGTTGAAACAGCAAAACAGTTTCGAGAAAATGAAATGAAACAGTGCTTTTGAAACTAAATGAAACTCAAAACAAAACCCTGTTCTGTCAAAACAAGTCAAATTGGACCAGTGCTATTTCACACAGCTTTAGTACTTATGGTGTTATACAGCAGCTGACCAGGGTGTTTTAAAGATTTTGACCTTTTAAGGCACCTAATACTCTTGTAGTTCTATACCTTAGTTAGCATGCTCAGAAGCACTGAATGTTGAGTTGACTTCCTGCCTGGTGAAAAGTGAGGATGGTGGAAATATTGTTGTACAGAGATCAACGCATAAAGTTTGCTAAAATTCAGCATTGGTATAGATACAGGAACTTACTGAGTGGGATTCTTTTCAGGTGTTGTTGATCTGCCTGAGGAAAATAGAGAGGCTGCGTACAATGCTATCACCTTACCTGAGGAATTTCATGATTTTGACCAGCCACTGCCTGATCTAGAGTAAGCTTACTTTCCCTTTATTTATTTGCTTGAATTTAATAATTAACCTGTTTAAGGCTATCAGGACTTAAAGACTAAGCATTTCATGTGGCAATTGATTCAAATTCTAATATTCTAACCTGGGATGTGCTAGAATTCAAATGCGTAGACAAGCAGTTGCATTTTTATGATTACTTGAATCTAAACTACTGCTTAATTGTGATAGAAGAAAAAAATATTTTGCAAGCAAATATGGTGAAGATGTGATGTATAGGTTAAGTAAATATCTTTGAGCATAATCTTTCTTCTGTAGGAAGGAAACGACTTTGGGAACTGTCAAGGCACCCAAAACTAATGCTGTTTTTAGGTTGATGGCCACTTTCTAATAATTTCAAGTCTTAATCACTCAGTATCAAAACTTTTTTCTTATAATGGACATGATGACAAATTAAGTATCCAATTGGAAATTGTGGTTACCTCTTTTTAAAATATTTACATTGGGGTATTTTTTGGCCTAGATTATTCTGTCCTTTGAAGTGCTAGAACAGGGGTCAGCAACATTTTTGGCTGGAGTGCCAAAAACACCCCAACCCTGACCCACACCTTTAATTGGTATGCCAAGGGCAGACTGTGAGGGGCCCAATCATTCTTGCCAGTGGCAGGTGCACACATGCAGGTGCACTTGCAGTTGCTACTGGCATGGAGCTGGTGCCAGAGCTCTGGAGCCTGGCATATCTGTTTACAGCTTGCCCGCCACATGCTGCAGCTGCCTGGAGCCTGGGACACCTGTCAAGAAGCCAGGAGGCTGCAAACAGTTGTGCCTGGCTCCAGAGCTTGGGCCAGGCTCTGTGGTGGCAGTTGCATGCGCACTTCTCTGGGTGTATGGTGGGGGAGGGGCTGGGGTTGCACTGCCCCAGCCCCTTCCCCACCCTGTGCCCTGAAGCATGTGTGCAACCACTGTTGCCACAGAGCCTGGCACACTTGTTTAAAGCTGCCTGGCTGCAGCTGGCCTGGCCTCTGAGCAGCTGCTGCCAGCCATGGAATCCAGGATGCTTGCAGCATCCTGGCTGCCTGCTGCGAGCAACCCAGGCTCTGTAGCTGGTTGTGGCTGCCCAGAGCCCAAGCTGGATGTGGCGTGCCCAGCAAAATGGCCTTGTGCCATGCTCTGGCATACATGCCAGGGGTTGCCAACTGCTGTCTTAGAATGTAAATTGCTTTGCCACTATTTTTCTTAGTTTACAGTTGGTTTAAACGTGACATGCTTTAACTTAAAATTAATCCCATTTAAAAAATATTTAAGTTCATAGCTGCATACTAAAGCTTGCTGAATATATTAAATTGCTGAATCTCGTAAATCTTTTTTTGAAGCTAACATCAGGAATAAATCAGCAATACCTAAATTGAAAATCCCTTTTATGATGCTGACAACTGTTTGTTTGTTCTTCTCTGGACACTGATTACAGTTTAAGGTAGCACTCATGGAAAATCCTAAAGTTCTATGTGGCTCAGTCATACTGAGCCTATCTTTGTTTTTAAATGTTAAATGAATACATTTGTACAAATGCACGACATATATTGCTAGAAACAGACCTCATAAAGGAATATGTCTGCTGGTTTAAAGAATTGTAGTTTATCTGTAATAGACAACTTTGAAATTATATTTTCTGTTTTATTTAAGCGATATTGATGTGGCCCAGCAGTTCAGTTTGAACCAGAGTAGAGTGGAAGAAATTACAATGAGAGAAGAAGTGGGAAATATCAGCATCCTTCAAGATAATGACTTTGGTAAATGCTTTTCTGTTTAATAGTGTGTGACGCTAAGTTTTCACTAGCTCATGTGCTAAAATTAGATTTTACAAATATTGTTGCAGCCCTGCTTCTAACTGAACAGTTGCAGTTATCACAGAATGAACTTATGTGAAATACTGCTAGCTAAATATTAGTCAAACATTCCTATAGGGGAGAATGTTAAACCTTCACTTGACTTTATTGGAGAAGGTTTTTTTTAAATAAAAATCTTACCTAACACCCAAAAAAGATGCAACTGTCTTTTATAGTAGTAGCGGTATTCATTTGAAGGATTAATGATTATTTAATATTGCTTATATTTCCTCTGCTATTTAAGCATGACTGTCCAAACTATTAGCAACTGTGTTTTTTCTATATATTTTCATTGTATTAATAACTTCTTGGTATTAAAAATATATTAATTAGCGACCAACATGGGTTCATTAGAAGCAGGTTCTGTCAGACCAACCTGGTCGCCTTCTGTGACCAGGTCACAAAAGCCTTGGACGTGGGTGTCTCAGTGGACGTAGCCTTCCTGGACTTTAGGAAGGCCTTTGACAGTGTCTCTCACCCCATCCTCATTAAAAAATTAGGCAGCTGTGGTGTCAACGCCTACACAGTCAGATGGGTTGCAAATTGGCTGGAGGGCTGCACCCAGAGAGGGGTGATGGATGGGTCATTTTCCACCTGGAGGGATGTGGGCAGTGGGGTTCCTCGGGGCTCGGTCCTTGGGCCTGCACTGTTCAACATCTTCATCAGCGATTTGGACAAGGGTGTGAAAAGCACTTTGTTCAAGTTTACAGATGACACTAAGATGTGGGGAGAAGTGAGCATGCTAGAAGAGAGGGACAGGCTACAACTAGATCTTGATGGGTTACAGAGGTGGACAGATTAGATTAGGATGGGTTTCCATACTGACAAGTGCAAGGTGTTGCACCTGGGGAGGCAGAACCAGCAGCATACTTACAAGCTGGGGAACTCCCTTCTCGTCAGCACAGAGTCAGAGATGGACCTTGGAATCCCTATTGATTCCAAGATAAACGATGAACATGGGGGGACATGGTCAGGAAAGCTAACTGCACTTTGTCATGCATCCATAGATGCATCCCGAACAGGTCCAAGGAGGTGATCCTCCCCCTCCATGTGACGTTGGTCAGGCCGCAGTTGGAGTACTGTGTCCAGTTCTGGGCGTCGCACTTCAGGAGGGATGTGGATAGCATCAAGCGGGTCCAGAGGAGGGCCAGTCGCATGATTAGAGGGCAGCAGGGCAGGCCCTAGTAGGAGAGGCTACGGGGCCTGAACCTGTTCCACCTCCACAAAAGGCTGAGAGGGGATCTGGTGTCCCTCTGTAAACTTGCCAAGGGGGACCAGCAGGCAATGGGAGAGTCCCTGCTCCCCCAAGCACTACTGGGGGTAACTAGGAATAACGGCCATAAATTGACTGAGAATAGATTCAGGCTAGATGTCAGGAGGCACTACTTCACAGTCAGGGTGGCTAGGATGTGGAACCAACTTCCAAGGGAAGTGGTGCTTGCCCCTACCCTGGGGGGTCTTCAAAAGGAGGCTAAACAGCCACCTAGCTGGGGTCATTTGACCCCAGCATCCTTTCGTGGCCACGGCAGGGGGTTGGACTAGATGATCTGCTTAGGTCTTTTCCATCCCTACCAACTATGAAGCAGTGGCTGAGAAATACTTAGGCAGCTGAACAATTATAATGGTGTATGTAACTAACTGAAACTTGTCTGTTGGTGTATAATTAAAAGTGTCTTAACTGAATCAAAACAGGAAAAATAGTACATTTGGAAAAACATCCAAAAATGAATTCTGTGTGTGGAGTTTAATAGAGCTCTGTTAGTAGTTATCACTAGCCTACTCATAGAATTGATAGACCTCTGTAATATTGTTCTTTCCCTTTTTCATTAAACAAATTTGGTGCAAGGAAGTTTTAAAATGAAAACCTCTTCTAAGACAGAGGACCTGGTTGCATTTTAAATATATTGATGCTGCAGTGAAGCCAACTTCAAAATGAGATGCTTAGAATATATTCTACATGAGGAAAAATGACTGTTCAGAAGAGAGAGGAGAAAGCTGCTTCTATAAATCAGAACTAAATATCACTGAAGAGAATGTAGGTGTAGACTAATTTACCTACTACTTTAAGTGACTTTTCAGTTAGAGTAAGGAGCAGTACGAACCATTCATTTTTGTGAGTAGAAACACTTGTAGAATTGACCTATATGGTGATAAATTGCAATAATAGGACTGAAAGTATTAAGCTGAATTCCTAGGTAGATAAAATAATCTCTTCATCTATAACAATAATAATAAATGTTTTTACAGGTGACTTTGGAATGGATGATCGTGAGATGATGAGAGAAGGTAGTGCATTTGAAGATGACATGTTAGTGAGTACTGGTGCTTCCAATCTCTTGCTGGAACCTGAGCAGAGCACTAGCCATCTTAATGAGAAAGCTAACCACCTAGAATATGAAGACCAATACAAGGATGACAACTTTGGAGAAGGGAATGATGGAGGAATATTGGGTATGTTTGTAGTAGTGTAGTAACTTGTTTTTATTTTATATTGCCTCTCCTTGTACTTGAATTATATGAACTTTTGGGATGGGGGATTTTTTTTTTTTTTTTTTTTTTTGAACATCTACATCGTGTTTAGTAAAAGGGCCCCTGGGTGCTATTGTAACCTTGTTAATACTCTAAGGTAAGCACTGACTCTCTTTTTAAAGAGATCTGGATAAAAGTCACTTCTCATATTCAAAATACTCCGTTATGTTCATGTATAATTTGAAAGAGAAGCTAGTATGCAATTCCCCTGGCACATGTAAGCCTCTTGGATGCTTAGCAGTGTCTTTAATTTATATGTTGGGAATATTACTGGATCCTTCCTTCCCTCAAATTCACAGTCACTGTGAAACCTTTCTACGCTGGACTTATAATCTTTGTATGGTACATAAAAAATTTATGTGACTGAATAATAAGAATGAGAGGACTAATAAGGCTGACATAAATGTGTGACAGATAATTTGTCCTTGTACTATTAATTAAACGCCCTGCCAGAGTTTGTTTTGTAAAATATCCCAACCATCTCCTTCCTTAGTTTTTATGCTTCAAAAAAAATAATGTAAAGCATATAAAAACTAGGTTTAACAGCATAAATATAAATGATACAGATTTTTAAGTGTTACCAGAGTTTTGTTCATTTATATTTGTAATTGATTCTCTTACATCACTATTTCAGATGATAAACTTCTCAGTAATAATGATGGAGGTATCTTTGATGATCCACCTGCTCTCTCAGAAGGTGGAGTAATGATGCCAGAACAGCCTGCCCATGATGATATGGATGATGATGATAATGTGTCAAGTAAGTGTTTTTAATCTAGGACTACTTCTAGTTCAAGATTACTCGGAATGTTGTTCCATAGCAAAGCATTTATGTGCTGATAGTGTAAAAAATATGAGGTGAAGCTGTTGATTTTGTTTGGAGATAAGGTAGAGGGCTCGGGGATCTAAATGTTCCAATTTACAATCCAGTGCATCTAATTCCTGGTTTTATTTTGTAGTGGGTGGACCAGACAGCCCAGATTCAGTAGATCCAGTAGAACCGTTACCCACAATGACGGATCAAACAACACTGGTTCCAAATGAAGAGGAAGCTTTTGCTTTGGAGCCAATTGACATCACTGGTGAGTAAGCTACTTGGAAGCTCTTTGCTTGAAATATCTGCAATCTTAACTAGGAAAATCTTGGCTCACTAGAATGGAAATAAGTCTGCTTGTGTTACCACTAACTTAGTTTAACTTTGTCCTGCTTTCCCTTCAGAATGTGAAATTGTTTTTTAATCTCCAGTAACTTTTATCTGCTGCATTCCTTGGAAAATATGCGGTACCATACCATGTACTGGATTGCAATAGTTGGACCATCTTGTCCTTGCTCAGTCCCTTGTTAAAAAAGAACATAAATTTGTCTGCTTATACAAATGCTATTAATTGCATGTTGGAAATATTACCAGCTTGATGTCTCAGACCAAGATAACCTGAATATTATAATTATATGTAGGAGAAAACTGTTTACAGTGTACATAACACTGTTGTGAATTGAAAAACTATCATTCTGTGGACTTCTTTTTGTTCAGATAATCCTTGAAAAACATTGATATTATTCTCTACTAGTTTAGTTAATAATAAAATACTTTAGATTTTCCTAATCAAAATGATTTCATAGATGTCATAGATTTGAGCAGAAGCATAGCTTATAGTAAAGTCCATGGGTAATCAGTGGAACTATTCACTTACGTTTGCTTTCAGTGTATGAATCATTAAAAATCAATTGGTAGTATATTTCAGTTTCAAAGCACTGTTTGTATATTTTACTTTGTTTATTAATAATAATAATAACTGCCTTTTCCTAAATAAGAATCCCTTCAATTTCTATTTTAAAATCATGTATGTGAACTTGTAAGACTTTAAGTCTGATGTAGTAACCAGGATTTTAAGCTTGAATCTTCTATTTCTCTTGTCTCAACAGTCAAGGAAACTAAAGCAAAGAGGAAGAGAAAACTGATTGTAGACAGCGTGAAGGAGTTGGATAGCAAAACTATCCGAGCCCAATTAAGTGACTATTCTGATATTGTCACCACTTTGGACTTGGCACCTCCCACCAAGAAACTGATGATGTGGAAAGAAACTGGGGGAGTTGAAAAACTTTTCTCTCTGCCTGCTCAGCCTTTGTGGAACAATAGATTATTGAAGGTAACCAGTACTTCTGGAAGATTATCTTAAAACATGAAATACAATGGAAGACTAAAGTCAATTAAATTAATGCTCTCTATAGTGAGCAACACGATGCAATAACAGCATCTGGTAGATTATGTATTTCTGAGAACTTGCCATGACTGAAAACAAACTACATAGTTGCCCAGGCATTAAAACAAAAAACCCCCCCCAAAATGTATTTCAGTGCATTTCAGTTGCAGATTAAATCTTTAACAAGCTCTTCTTGAAAGAGAGAAGACTAGAGGGGAGAGCCTCATAAGTAACTCATCTCTTAAAAAAAAATAATTACGAAGAAAAAGTAAGTAGTAGTTGCAGTATTGGAGAATGATCTGCAGTAGTGGTTTAACTTGTTTTCTTACAGCTGTTTACTCGGTGTCTAACGCCTCTTGTACCTGAAGACCTTAGAAAGAGAAGGAAAGGTGGAGAAGCTGATAACCTGGATGAGTTCCTTAAAGATTTTGAAAATCCAGAGGTACCCAGAGAAGAACAGCAGCAGCAACAGCGGGATGTCATCGGTTTGTGATTCATTAAACATGCATTTCCTTTCAAAGATTAATTTTTCACTTGGGGTTGTGCTTTACATTTAAACTACTAAAACGAGAACAAAGTTGTGAAGCACTAGGTCCTGTAATTACTTACTGTGTAGCCTGTTAAACGGTCAATAATCACTTTCTGTTAGAATCTGTTCTTCTAAAAACAGAAGTTCAGTTTGATCCAACTGTGTCCAGTGAATTAAATGGATTCTAAGGGTGGGTCAGCATACATACCTTGACTCTTTATTTAAGTCAGTGCAAACACTATGATGGAAAATTTGGACCTAGCTGTTGTAAACTGCAAATGTGCTGCTGAACTCGAGTCTGTTAGGCTTCAGAAACAGCAGTGTGATCACTTTTTTTATATCCCAGGAAGATCAAAATATCTATAAAACCTTTTTTTAACTTGTCATAATTTGTAGATGAACCTATCTTGGAAGAGCCAAGCCGCCTACAAGAATCCGTGATGGAAGGCAGCAGAACAAATTTGGATGAATCTGTAATGCCGCCCCCACCACCTCAGACAGGAGTAAAGCGCAAGGCTCAGCAAGTGGAACCAGAGCCTGTGTTACCTGTGAGTCAGATTATAGTGCCCCTGTTTGTTCCACAGGTGGATGTTTTTAAATGTGCCTTCAACCCCAAAAGGAGAGCATGTATCATCCCATGCATGGCTGTCCTTATTTAGAAATAAATGGTATCTTTTGACGGGAATATCCTGGTTGTATTGCATAGTGAAAGGGGAAAGATGAGTGGTGTTCATATCACTTTTGTGTTGAACTGTTTTGGGTAACATTTGAAAAATGTTCAGTAAAACCAACACCTTTTCCCTTAAAAATGAAATGGCAAAAAGCCTAGTTTATTCAGAAAACAATCTGCAGAAGATAAAATCTGTTACTCAGGAAATTGTGAAGCCTTTTCATCATGGGAAGTAACGTGCAAACATTTTTCTGTTAAGGAAAAAGCTGTTACTATGCTAAACGGACAAGCTCTTATCTTTTAAATGAAAGATGTTTGGACTCTTTCCATGAGAGATGCTTCTCTAATGACTACATGCTCATGAAGTAAGCTGAAGTAAAAGCAAATACCTGCAGCCATAGTACTGGTATGCCCCTGTTCGGATATAAAGAGGGGTTGGCGGGTTCTTTTAGCTCTGATTTGTCCAGGAAATCTCTGAAAGGAAATTGGGCAGAGCCCAAAGCTTGCTCTTCTTCTCACATACTTAATTTGATCTTTTGAATATGGCTTACTCTTTGCTTTCAAAGAATAGCAGAAGGTAGTGGTGTTGCCCACATCTTACAATGGCTTAGTAGTTAGAGCACTAGTTTTGGAAGTGGAAGACCTAGATTCTAGGTCCTTTTCAAACTAGAGGAATTGGTCACAAAGTTTACTTTCATGAGCTCCAACAGCTTGTGTACTGTTAATCTCTCCTATTTGAATCCATAGTGGTCTGAAGCCATGATGGCAAGTTTCATAGGGCAAGACTGAGAAATTAAGTGTGTCAGTGTAGTTTCCAAAAGTGTGAGGTGATTAAGGAGTTAATGTACCAATTTTAAAAATGGGGATGAGGAGACTCTTGGGGGTGGGAAAGGGAAGAGAATCCTGCATTTTTAAAATTGGTACATTAACTCCTTAATCACTCACACGTTTGGAAAATACCATTGGTTAATATCAGTTGTCCCATGTTTTTTACAAAGGGTACCATGGTGGTTCTGATGTACCAGGGAGGCATTCCCCAGTCAGTTAACCAGGAGTTTAATGCTGCAGTGCATCTAGGATTTTAAAGCCAATGTGTGCATGCGTGAAATGTTGTGTTCTGGAATATGATCAGTAGTATGGATCAAATAGAATCAGCAGTGCTTAGCCTGCAGCGTTTGTGGCACAAGTGGCATGAGCAGTTTGTGGCACGGTAGCAGATTGGGGAGGGAGCAGAAGGCGGAACAGCCGATAGGACATGGAAGGGCATGGGGGGTTTTGGCAGATGTGCCACAAACTAAGTTGGCCTGTACTCATCTAAAGTACTAAGCTGGGAAATCTACTTTTGTTTTATTGATTTCTAGGCTCAATAGAATCTTAGGGGATTTATGGAGAGCAAAGCAAAAATACTTGGATCTTTGGAAAATGAATGAAAGCTAGATTGTTTTAGTTCTGTGCCAAACAGTATTTTATTAATTGACTTTCAATACTAAAAGTATCAGTCACTGAAGTTTATATTAAATATAAAGATCCCCAAATCCCACTTAATTTGATATCTCCTTTATATATTTTCAAAAGCCTCAACCAATGCCACAGCTGGAAATGCCGCAAGTAGAAATGCCTCCAGAAGAGCCTCAAAACATATGTCAGCTAATACCAGAGCTGGAGCTCTTGCCGGAGAAGGAAAAGGAGAAAGAGAAAGAGGAGGAGGAGGAGGAAGAGGTAGGAATTGAACTCTTTAAGACTAATGCAGGCTAAATTTGTTTTTAAACATTTTTTTTCTTTTCTGTTTCAGACCACTAATAAATGGAGGTATATTTGTCCACTTGAGAGATTATAGAAACAGTGTGTGAAAATTGCAACTGAAACTGAAAAATCCATTTTTAACCTTCATTTGTACAGCTTGTACAGACTTAATTACATACGGTTTATAGTTTGAGAACTGGAAAATGTTTCTTGCATTGTATATATTCTGAGTTTAGCGGTGTCTGTTTTCATTTAAGGTGTAAGGTTTTAAGATTTAAACTTTCTAAAAGCAAGCTTTTATCAAGCAGAAGCACAAGTTATGCCTTATGAATCTGAAAATAAGCTCTTCACTAGAATTTTAAATAGAGGTGCACCCATATATTGGTCTCTGTAATTGGTCTCTCTTTTTTCTATCCCTTTCTCCTGCCTCTCCCAAGGCAATCCAGTGTTTTCCTCATATTGTACAAAGTGCTTCTTTGGAATATAGAGCTTCACTTCTGACAGCTAAGCTGCTTTTTCCTGAGAATAGGCAGGATGCTTTTGTAATTGCAGTCCAAAATTGGAAATTGGACAGAGATTCTGTTCTGGTTTTGGCACTTGTAAGACTTCTGTCTCTTAAAGAAACTGTATTTTTCTGTCTGTTTCATGATTCACAAAACAAGAATCATGAATTAGCACGTATGTTTGGAAAGTACCTCTGAAAGGTACTACAAAAAAGTTAAGGGTATTGATCAGTGCTAAAAACTCCACAGTGTGTCCAAAGCCATTCTTTATTTCGTATTTAGATTTATGGAATGCCTATTTGACAAATTCCCATTTCTTGGCATTCTTTGACTGCCAGCTTGGCAACCGTAAGAACAAGGAATAGCCTTTTTTTTTTTTTTTTTTTTTGTCAGTTTTTTATACCTGCAGGATATTTTTATTGAAATAGAGATTACATTAGAAGAAATATATGGATTTCTTATAAGTCGCAGTATCTTAGCCTCACACATTCTTCACTGCCTTGAGGACAGCAGCGCTGTAGGGATACAGAGAAATACAGATTCCACACTGAGGCACCTACAGGCTTGATATTTACGTTTCACATGGCTAGTGAATGTGGCTTTTTTCTTTTGTTGGTTGCAGGAAGAAGATGGTACGGGGGGTGATCAAGATCAAGAAGAAAGAAGATGGAATAAAAGAACTCAACAGATGCTTCATGGTCTTCAGGTATAATGCTACATTTTATAAGAATATAATTAGTGCCATACTGGGCCAGACCAATGGCCATCTAGCCCAGTATCCTTTCCCTGACAGTGGCAGGAATGGATACTTTTGGTGGGGGGAGCATATGAACAGAGTATATCTAGAGTGATTTATCTCTGTCCTACCCTCCCTGGCATCTACCATCATTGGTTTAGAGGTGCCTGTGAGGATAGCTATCAAACAGACCAGATTTAGGGTATTAATGAAGGGGCTGGTAACCCTTGGCACACATGGCCATTTTGCTTAGTGCACTACAGCTGGCCTGAACTGTGGCAGCTGCTGCCGGGCTGTTCACAGCAAGTGATGGGGAGGCTGCAAGCCCTGCTCCAAGCAGCTTGGGTTCTATGGCACGGAGCCTGGATTGGATGTGATGGACAGCCGGGATGCTGCAACTGGTGCACTGAGGTCTGCAGCCCTTGCCTGACTGGTGGTGGCAGCTGCACGTGTATCTCGGGTAGACAGCGAGAAAGGGGCCGGGGCAACGCAGCTGGTACTCCCTACTCTTCTTCCTCCATCCTCCCTGTGTGGAATGTGCCAGCTGCAGCAGCTCTGGCTTCCAGGACTGCAGCCTATGGGGCTAGGGAGGGCCTAGCTCCTGCTGCAGGTGCTGCTTTTGCCCTGGCCCCCCCCCCCCCCCACACACACACACACGTGCGCGTGTTTGAGTGGAGAGACAGCACAGGTAGCAATAGACCTGCCACAGTCCTGAGGGGCAGTGCTGCCTGAGTGGGGGCCCCACAGGCCCTGGACTCGGGGCAGTACAAGAAGAAGTAGCAGTGATGGTGGTGGCAGCAGCAGCTCTGCCCCTACACCATGCTGACCTGGCAGCTGCCTCCTCCCTGTTGCCAGTGCCTACCCTACTGCACTTCCCCCCCATGTCCACCCTGCTGCTGCTGGGGAGGGAGGAGGAGATGTTGCTTATTCATGCAGCAGTGAAAAGCATGTGTGTGGGGGGGCAGGTGGGAGGCATGTCCCATCAGGCTCTGTCCCTAGTACAGCACCCCCATAAGGGGGGCAAGAAGGGATGTGTGCACCCTAATCCCAGCTGCCATGTACACTCTACATGCAGTGGTGAGAGCAGCAGGAGCCTTCCCCTGTCCTGCTTTGTGCCTTCCCCTCCCAGCCCCCAAGTACAGGGGCAGCTGCTTCCCTTGGGTGCCCCCTGCCCTGCTCCAGGTTTTAGTGCCACTCCTTCCTCCCTTTGCTGGCTCCTCTCAATTCCTCCCCCCACCGCCAAACTCTAGTACAAAGGAGTGGGAGAAGCCTGGAGCTTTTTCTGGTAAGACGGATCCGAGAGCAACAGCATCGGGAAGGAAAGAGAAACCACATATATGATTCCCAAACAGAAGCCTTGCTCTTCCCCATTCATTGCCGGTGGTGGCTTCATGTGGGCCTCTGGGCAGACGGCAGGGAAGGGATTGGGGTTGTGCTGCCACAGCGGGGGTCAGGCCCTTTTCAGCTCCCTTGACCATCTACCCCGGCATGTCAACATCTTCCAAGTTGAGGTTGTATGTTTTTTGGCACTCAGCCCAAAAATATTGCCAACCTGTATATCAATGGATCCATGAATGTTGTCTAGACTCTTTTGAACCTAGTTGTACCATCTGCCTCTACAACCTCTTATGGTAATTTGTTAATTATATGCAGGTTAGTTTTAAAATCTTCTCCAGCTAGTAAGAGTGGGTGCCCACTAGTTCTAGTATTTTTCAGACTTTAACAGCAGTTTCCTATTTACTTTGTCCATCCTCTTAATGATTTTATTAGACCTCTATCATCATTTCCCTGATCCCAAAAAATTGTATAATTTGGAAAATGCTAATAATATTGTGCGAATCTGGAGCAAATTAATCCGATTCATCTAGAGTCAGGGATAGCATCTCTGTTTGTCCCTCTGGCCAGCAAAATGCAGGCTCCACATGAGCCACTAGGAAAATATTGTACAGGCAAGTAAAGTATCTTTTTTAAGTTTAGATTAAAGATCACAAGGACTTCAGACTTCTCAGAGCAGAATTTCTGATCCGTTTTGGAAGGCTGCATGGATTGAGTTCTGTTAACTGAGATTTAAATACAACCTCTCCCCTGCTGTTGGGAAGCATAGTTGATTAGTTTGGTCACGTTTGATCATGCACAATCAAACCTTGTTACTATGTCTGTCTGAAATTTAACTCCTGTTCCTCTTAAATGATAGAAATATAGGTTCTGATCCATTGATTAGTTACGGTGGTAACACTTAGCAGTTGTATCGCAGGCAATGTTTCCTCTAAGGAGCAGTGGTCTATGAGCACGGCGCCTCGGTCCGGCATGGGACACTTACCAAAGGGGACTGGGACCAGGTGCTGGGGGCTGGGGCCGGGAGGCAGAGGCCAGGGGCAGGAGCTGGAGCCTGGCATGGGCTCCCCAGCTCTGGGGAAGTGCTCTGCTCCCCTGCATCAGAGCTGAGGCGTGGGGCACTTCCCCGGAGCCGGTGGAGCCTGCGCCAGCCGTCCACGCCAGCCTCTATCCCTGCCTTGCCTCACCTTGGGGAGGAGCCATTTCCTGCCCTAAGTGAGGCTCTGCCGGCTCCAGGACACTGCTCTGCTCCCTTGCCCTGATTCCACATGCCGCCTCGCTCCCTGAGGTGATGAGGGGGGAGCGGAGCACTGTCCCGGAGCCTCACTGGGTCAGGCAGTGGGCCTCCTCCCTGAGGTGAGGCAAGGCAGGGATGGAGGCTGGCACAGCCTCTCCTGGTGTGCGGCCACACTTCTGGTTGTGTGCGGCCACATGCACCTTAGAGGGAACCTTGATCACAGGCATTTAGTACACAGTGGTCTGATAGTACTACTAGCTGAGGCTTGAACTGCTTGATGCACCTTCAAGAAGAAAAAGAAATTGTTTGTGCTTTCCTTCTCTTGATATGAAATCTCTAATTTGTTCTTCCTGGCAGAAAAGTAGCACTCGGATCTGTAGTAAAGACCACTTCAGAACCACCGAGTACTGGGATAGAGACTTAATTTTTCCCATAATACTGAATGGAGCCTCGAAGCTTGGAAACCACCATTATTCCAGACTGGTTGTTGCCTATGCACTCAAGGCTAAAGCTGCTAAAACTCTGACAGTGTTTGAATGACTTGCCAGCATTGGCCCTTCTTGGTGTGTGTGTATATATAGAACTTTTACTTTTGTTTGGCATATTGACTAACTTTGTGTTCCTGTTTGTGTCGTCTTTTCCAGAGAGCTCTTGCTAAGACTGGAGCAGAATCTATCAGTTTGCTGGAGCTGTGCAGAAATACAAATAGAAAACAAGCAGCAGCAAAATTCTACAGTTTCTTGGTACTTAAAAAACAACAAGCTATAGAGCTGACACAGGAAGAGCCTTACAGTGACATCATTGCAACACCTGGTCCCAGATTCCATATTATTTGAGTGGTGAGATACAGCAGAGCTAGTGTTAATTTCACTAGTACGTACATATTGCCCCATGTGTAGGGCCTACAGATTTAGAAAATTTTGGATTTTATTGTCTGTACAAAGTCCTTTTTCTTTTTGGTTTTTGTATTTTACCACTTCTGATTTTAGTGACACTGCTGGGGTGGGTGATTTTGAGTTTCAATTGCAGGAGCAAGACGAACAACTCAAGGACCCAGAGACGAAGATTGTTTTAAAGATTCAGAGCAGATGTGTGCAATATTGGTGCATGTCATATTGAGTAACAATGGAAATGACTTGCTATAATTTGATTTGCTTTATTCAGTAATGATATTTTAACCTGCACAAGTAAACCTGAATAGCCAATCTATTGTCTCATTAAAAATTTTGCCAAATTTGTCCAAAAATGTCAGTCTGCTTTCCATGCTAATGGTTTTTTTTTTCCTTGCCTAGATCTTTGTCAGTATCTTCCTTTGTACTATGGGTGGTGTTACAGCTGCCGGTATGAATGGTAGTGCCTCATATGTTGGCTTGTTGTCACTGCATTTTTTTGCAGTAAGATCTCATAGCCTTTGATGCTAAAGGGAAACGGGTGTCTCTGGAAAACACTTCTTCTAATTGATCTTATTGCTTACAGAAAGGACAGACCACATAATGAACTTTTTAAGACAAAACATTCCTTTTTACTTATCGTTTTCACTGCGGTCCGCTACTGGTAATGGCTAATTACTATTAATAGGCAGCAAATCAAAGTTTTAGTCATTTCATTTAAACTTTAAAATATCAGTGTTGTAAAGCTATATACAAAGTCCATACTTTTAAAAACAGTCTTCTAGATTGTAAATTATCTGATCTTTTTTTAAAATTCTTTTTTATTAAACAGTTAAAGATGAACATAAGAGAAATTGGACAAGTTGCCTTATAAAACTGTTTAATTTACACACCACCTATATTGAAATGGCAGCAAACTAAATATACCATACAAGCAGGCATAGTTCCATTTAATAAAACTAATATTACGTAAAGTGTACTAATGGCTCTTCAGATATATTTATGGTTTTAGTATCAGTTTTCCAATAATGCACACTCGTCTGTTCAAAATGTATTTAACAGCTTTGCAGAAGTCCTATTTGGTTTTACTATAAGGAATGAAGCTTTACTGTTAGGACCAGATAGCACAACAAATTATGTGAATATGTTGATTATGGAAACACGTCTTAACTTTTTTTTTTTTTAAGGGCAAAATTAACACTGAAAGTTCTGGTTTTAATGTTGGCACTTTTGTGAAATGATTCTTTTTTGGGACTGAAATTTCAGTGTATAATCAAGTGTAAAATTATGTGAATGTTTTAAAAATTGAGACTACATAATGACCATGTTTTAATAAACCTTGAAAAAGTTAATTGTATAAAATAGTTATTGCAGCTTTATTTTCAACATGATGTGCCTGTAAAACCATGGTTTTTCCCCTTTGTAAAAAGAGACATTGTAGATAACTTGAATGTTTAATTATAGAAAAGGTCATTAGTTTCTTGTTACACATTTTGTTAGTCTGTTTTGTTGCTTTTCAGGGTTAATATTCTTGAAAATAGTTGATGCTGTTATGTATAACTTTTCTAATAAAAGTTGTGTTATAAGCTGTTATATATTAGTGCTGTATCTTGTTTGAACACCTTTTTTCCATGTTATATTAAGGAATTACTATTTATGGCTGGCTTATTTTTGTATTTAGAAAATGTAGCAATGATGTAGTCCTTTACATAAGAAAGCTGAATGTTTTAAATAGAGACACCTTGCCACTAAGAAGGAAGATGTTCTGTCTTACTAGCCATGCTGTCTGTGTTTTCCACTCGGGTATTTATGCCAGATATGTTTGAACTCTAGAACTGAACAAAAACTGAAAAAATATTTTACCTCAATTTCTATTCTATCTCCTTACCCCAAAAATGAATCCAAAGTTGAATCTACCTGCTTTAAGAATTGCCTGAATTTATGGATTGTGCAGTACAAATACTCCTTGTAAACCTGAACACTTGGATCCAAGCCTATAAAAGAGCAGGGCTGCCCAGTGCACTTTGTGTATTTCATTTCCTAACTGTCTCTACACTGAAGGGACTTCACTGTACCTGAAAAGCTTAATTTAGGTTAGGATCTTTGCATGTGCAAAACTTACTTTCTCCATGTTGCACTATTATGTAATCTCAGTTCTATCAGCAATAGCTATATCGTGCAAGATGCAAATGCTGTTGTCTTTTTGGGAATGTTTGAGCTGCTGGTTCAAAAGTATGGACTAACATAGCTAGATAGCCAGGAAACTTTATAGCTTTATTTAATTGGCAAACAGCAGCAGCAAGCCGCTTAGATCCATTCCCTCTCTTGATGAAACTCAGAATATACTGACTTTGGGAGTATGAGGGGGAAGAATCTTGCCTCTGAAGATTGCAACAGTTCTCCTCAGACTTTGATGCACCAGTGCAAGCTGGAGGTCTTTCTGCATTGTCCTGGATCCAAACTCTTCTCAGCAAAATCACTGGGGAAAGTGGTAACCAAGTTTCAAAAAAAACATTTAGGATGCTAAGTGATGATCATTCTGACTTAAGACTAGAATATACTTTCCTCTTGGCATTTATACATAGTCTTGGGTAATGGATGGAGATCAGAGTCCTAGAGAAGTGTATTCTCTGTTCCTGCTCATTACACGAGCCTGAAATGTGGTGATATGCAATGAGGTTACCTTATTAGTGTGGGTTATGGCTAGTATTCTTTTCATTTTCTAAGACAGGCAGTAACCAATGCTGTCACAAAGATGTCATACTTGTAGGAGTTAACCACCTAGATCATTGGTTCTTTTTAGACTCAAGGCACCCTTGGACAGACTTTAGACTCCATGGACGATGTCAATTTTTAGTTTTCACACTTTTTTTTGCCTTTTTGAAAACAGTTTTGCTGTTGTGAAGACCTCAGAGAATCCAAAACTATGGATTTCTATTTTAAATTTCTGGGTTTATCTTTTGGATCATGGTTTTTAAACCTAACTGCTAACAGTGTGGCACCCTTGAAAGAATCTCAAGACACCCCAGAGGGTCACAGCACCCTGGCTGAGAACCACTGGCCTAGATTTTGTTCTGTATGAGTTCATAAGTTACACTCCTTCGTATTTTCTTGGCTTGGCTGAAGAGTATCCGCTTTTAAAATCAATAGTTTAAAATTTGTATATATGCTGTCTCCTATCAAAGGGAGTTGGTTTGTTCTTTTAGATCACTGAAGTAGTATTAAGTGTTCTTTTCTATCACCCTTGGAAACATCCTTTTTCTTACCCAAGAGCATCCTAGCCATAATCTCTCCAACTCTTGTTGAGGTGACAAAGAGCCATCCACCAGATGAAGGACAAAGTATCTACCTGGAGCTCATGCAATCCCTGCCAAAATCTTCAAGCAGGGAGAAGAGGAGCTCACATGGCTGCATGCAAAGAAATCCCAGATGACCTCAGGGACACCATGACGTGAGTCTTCAAGAAAGGAGACTGGTCCAACTGTAAATTAGAGGGATCACCTTGCTGTCTACCACAGGAAAGATAATTGTGAGAACTCTCCTGAACCCCATCTCCTTCCATTTCAGAAGAGCTCCTGAAATTTCAGTGTGGATTTAGGGCATCAACAGGCATATCTGACATGATCTTCACAGCTCTCCAGCTGCGGGACAAATGTTGGGAACAATATAAACCTCTCTACATGTTTTTTGACCTCATGAAAGCCTTTGACTCTGTCAGCTGAGAAGTGCTGTAGAGGATCCTTATGAAATATAGATGCCCACCAAAATTTATCATCATTCTTTGCCTGCTCCATGACAGCGTGCAAGGGATGGTTCTCAGTAACATGTCTATCATAGATCCCTTTTTAGGTTAAAACAGGAGTTAAGCAAAGCTGCGTCATCACTCCAACACTTGATGTTCCTTGCTGCAGTGCTACATCTGACCACCAACAAGCCTCTAGTTGGAGTGGAACTAAACTACCAAATGGATGGTAAGCTGTTTAACCTCAGCTGACTGAGCCAAAACCAAAACCACCCCAACCTCAGTCACTGAGCTCCAGTACATTGATGATGCTGTAGTTTGTGCTTACTCAGAAGCAGACCTTCAGGCAATTGTTGACATCGTATTTATTGAGGCATACAAGAAAAGGGGACAGGCTTAATGTTCACAAGACCAAAGTCCTTTGTTGACAAGCTCTTAATGAGCAGTCCTCAGGTCTTGTAATTCAGATTTATGGTGAGACTGGAGAAAGTCAGGTATTGCCTGTACCTCAGAAGCCATCTCTCAGCAGACTGTCGTCATCACTAAAGAAGTCCAACATTGCCTCAAATGTGCAAGTGCAGGCTTTGGAAGCCTGAGGAAATGAGTGTTTGAAAATCATGACATCAGATTTGAAGCCAAGCTCATGGTTTATCAAGCAGTCATCATCCCCACCTTACTGTATGGAGCTGAGATGTGAACAGTGTACAGGAGACGCCTCAAGTTGTTAGAGAAGTACCATTAATACTGCCTGCAGAACTTGCTGAGGGTGCACTCTATCCTATCTTCTAGATCATTAATGAAGATAATGAGCAAAACGCCCAAGGACCAAACCTTGCAGTATTACATGATACCAGCTGCCAACTAGACATTGAGCCATTGATCACTACCTGTTGTGTCTAGTACTCCAGCCACCTTTCTATCCACCTTTACAGTCCATTCATCAAACCCATACTTCCTGTGGGAGACCATAGCAAAAGCCTTGTTAAAGTCAAGGTATAATCTCCCATCTCCATAAAATAATAGCTGGTATCCTCCTAGTGGGAAGCTATAGTAGACTCTAGTAGCGGGGCTTCCCTGCAGTGCATTGTTCAAGTCCACACCCTCAACTACAGACTGCCTTTTAAGGTGATCTTGGCCCACAAGAGGCTGATGAGAATAGGGACTACACTGGATCTAAGCTGGAAAAAAACCCTACACCATCTGAATAAGATATGGTAGTGCCCATTGCACTTAGTCCCTCTCAGCACCAACTTTTTTTCAAGCCATAGTGAGCCACTACATTGAATACGCTTCAACTTCCGCTTCGTTCCCTGAGCCCAACTGTGCCTTTTTCTTTCCCCTTTCCAAATATTCCTGTTTTTTCACCAGCCTTAAGTGCCTGGCAGTTATGGAGCAGGCTCCCAAACAGTGCACCCAGAACCCCTCCTGCCCTCTGAGCCTGTTGCATATTAGTGTGGACCTGCCCTCTATGAGCTGGAACTGGACCAGGTTACCTTGCAACTTATCTGCATAAACTTTTGGAGGATCTCTGGAGAGAACCCCTGCCCTATTTTTATTTTTTTATTTTAAAGGCACATGCGCACACCCCCTTCACCCTGCCTTACCTTCCCATCGGTAAGTTTGCCCATTACAGGCCACATGTGTTATAGTCATTCTTAGTCTTGTCTGCATTTTATTCAACTTCATAGTTGACTTCCATTACTGAGCATGTGCTGCTTTTGGCAGCACTTTAACGATAGTTTAACGTGGCTTCATTGTATGCAATTGTAAGATGAGATGCTAAAACCTGATCTTGTATTCCAGTAATGGTAGGTTCTTTTATTTCACAAACTCAAACTGTTTCTTATGTTACTGACTGCAGGACTTTAATCTACAAAATATACGAAGTGATTACATTTTAGGAAAGCATAAAATGTTCCAGCTAATAATGTGAGAGTTGTAATGAATGATCAGATTCAGCACCTGAATCAAGTATATCAGTGCTTAGTGTAGAGTGTTGTCATGGCTAGTCAAACAGCTGAGGGGAGACCAAACAAACTAAATGTGAGCCCACAACTGATCTTGAAATCTTCATTTCAGATGTGTCTTAAGATATTGAGATCTGAGATTTGGGAAGCAAATATGCAAATGTATAGATGGTTAATAGAGGGGCTGATGGAGGGAGGTAGCAAGAAGCCAGAAAAGTATTGTAAGACTTGTTCCTGGGAGAAGTGAGATAAAATACAGGCTGTCTTGACTGCTCATCTAGACTGAACTGATTGCAGGAGATCTTGGTTGCTTTTAGTACTGAATTACATTTTCATGTCTGTCAGCTGCAGAACCAGTTTAATTGTCAGTCTGCTCTGCATCGTGAATGGGAGCAGAGCATTGATAGCAGGATCCTTCTCACTTTTTGACCCTTGATACCTGTGAAGTAGCTGAGAGAATCTTCATTTCTTCAGTTGGATATGTGAAAAAATTGAAATCTGGCCTACTGAAAATATGCCTGTGTATAAACAGGATGTCCAAAGAATTCTCAAGCTGTTCTTCATTTCAGCAATCAAGCTGTTTGAAATGCCCAATCAACTTGGCATTTTGCATCACTCCACTGTCTCATTTTTATAGTCCTATCTGTGGGGAGGGTGGCCCAATCAACAGAGCAGATTTTATGCAGTTTCACTGAGTACCAGTAAAGTTCTTTCAATAAGGCAAAATTCAGCAAATGGCATGCTGCATGTGGCACTACAGTAAAAAGCTGTATTTTAATGTACACTGTACTCTAGAGCTTGAACTAGTTGCTTTGACTTGCATGGAGTGAATAATAACAGCTTTATGGTGTACTCACTCACTGGATTCCCTCCTTTGTGGGTCTGTTTGCTGGCATGAAATCTGATAACTGTTTATTTTCAGATTCATATGCAGATGTACATAGCCTAAAACTCTGTTTATGTTTGTCTGTCTTGTCCCCAAACAGAAGCAGATTAAATTGCCACTGTAAAATCAAGGTTAACGTGATCCTTTGTCAACTGGTAATTGTGTCCTGTGGCAGATTTGGAGCTGATTGTAAATGATTATAACCAGAGTATTATGATGTTTACTGTGCATTTATGGAGTTAATTCAATATTTGGAGCATCAGGAAATAAACCCAGGAAGGGGGAGATGGAAGCAAACATCTAGTAAACACTGAGTGACAATGGAAGAGCTACTCATTTTAGTGCCCAGGTCTGGGCATCAATTAGGGCAAGTTTTCCCAGGAATATTTGGTCCCTTTGAAGAAACAAGATCAAAACTCAGAATGATTAGAGAGAAACTCACAAGGAAAAAAGATGGGGTTTTGAGCTCAGGATACCCCATAACCTGCAGTGTGGGGATCTTGGAAAAGTAGGCCTGTCGGGGATCCACATGAAGAATATGATTAAACTCTGGGTAAGGATTTTGCTTTAAACTATTGTTCTTATGCTTCCTTCCTATGGCTAAATGAACAGTACTTTTATTTTAAGAAGGATGTTTTGGCTTACTGTAATCCATTAGGCACAGGCTCCCAGAGAGAAAAACAGTTATGAAATCTGGTCGTAGCTGCTAGGAATAGGTATAGTTGATGAATAGGATGCTTTAGCTTGAAGTCTGGCTCAGACTGGGGGAACTTGGAGGCTCTGTCTAACGTGTGGTAAAGAAACAAGGCCCGACACTTACGGGGAAGCACTCCGAGACCAGAGAAGATAACAGGTTCAGCCAACTGGTATCATGGCACCTATAAGACTGGAGAAGAAATTGTAGAGTTGCCATTGCTTTCCAATAGGGTACATATACTTGAATATGCAGGATGTGTACACTGCCCTGCAGCATACTCACCCTAAGCCTACATATGACAGGTGGGAGTCTTCCAGTGTTTGTTCCACTATCCATCCTATTCCAGGACTGGCGCAAAAAAGTGGCAACCTTATTTGCCACCATAGGCCACTGCTTATGACTCAGCCCTGGCTGCAGGCTGTGGCCCTGTATCCCTTGGAGTCAGCAGATGCTCTGAGGGGAGTAGAAAAAGGCAGATGCTGCCCCTGCTGCAGCAAAGAGAATGAAATAAACGTAGCAGGTGCTAGGAGCCTGGATGCCTCCACTGCTGCTGTCAGTGGAGCAAGATCTCAATTCCCTGAACTGCTTCAGACCAGATCCAGTCTCTTCATGGGTTGGATCCAGCCTGTGGGCCATATGGTGCTAGTCCTTCTACACCTTTCTTCACCTAGTGTGTAGGAGAGGAGCGCGCTACTCCCTGCACCAAATTAGGAAACTAGGTCTCCTGCCTCTCCAGAAGCATATCCTATGCACTAAGTAATTGGCTATTTGAAGAAGAGGGCTTGTTCAATATAACCTCCTGCAGCTTTTTCACATTGTATAGAATAAGTGTTCACGGTGTGGGATGAGAGACTTAACTCTATAGCCCTGTAATTCAGTCTCCTCATGGGAGATGTGGAAGACTGCAGTTTAAGTCCCTTTTCCATTAAAGACATTGAAACACCTGCATTTTTTTTCAGGCTCTAGCTTTGACAACCTTGAGAGTGACCTCTCTCTGGATAGAAACAAGTGCAGGGACAGAACAGTTATACCACACACTTTTAAGCTATAGCTTTTCCCACATGTGAATAGCCTCCCAGCCCCTGGCTGAACTTCTGGTCACTGCATCAATATTAAATACAGAGTTCTGTACCTACTGCAAGATGCTCAGACACCCCAAGGATGAAGGCCATACGATAATCTAAACAGAGTACAAGAGAAATGGTGTTTATATATATATATAATCTCACCACTTTTATGTCTTATCTGTCTTATTCATAGAGTCATAGATGTTAGGGTTGGAAGGGACCTCAATAGATCATTGAGTCCAACCCCCTACGTAGACAGGAAAGTGCTGGGTTCAGATGACCCCAGCCAGATGCCCATCCAACCTCCTGTTGAAGACCCCTACGGTAGAGGAAAGCACCACCTCCCTTGGGAGCCCATTCCAGACCTTGGCCACTCTAACTGTGAAGAAGTTCCTCCTAATATCCAGTCTAAATCTGCTGTCTGCTAGCTTATGGCCATTATTTCTTGTGACCCCCAGGGGTGCTTTGGTGAGTAGAGCCTCACCAATTCCCTTCTGCACCCCCATGATGAGTTTATAGGCAGCCACAAGGTTGTTTCTCAACCTTCTCTTGCGGAGGCTGGAGAGGTCCAGGTGCCCTAGTCTCTCCTTGTAGGGCTTGGTCTGCAAGCCCTTAACCATACGAGTGACCCTTCTCTGGACCCTCTCCAGGTTATCCACATCCTCTTGAAGTGTGGCGCCCAAAACTGGACGCAGTACTCCAGCTGCGGTCTTATTTTCTCTGTATCGTTGCCCAGGTTTTGCCATAAGTGGGTAAATCCATTTTCTTTCCAGCAACTCAGTTGTGCAAACCTACCTCCATTACCTGCTCAAAAAGGTACCTAACCAGATACCTAATGATCACATTGGTGTCATTTTATTATGCAAAATAGAAGATGGTGAGTTTTTTGGTATACTTTGTGCCTTGATCTGGGAGTGACTTAGAAAAGCAAATCCTGCAGGGGGGGATGAAGAGGGAAGGTTTTATTAAAGATAAACTATATGCGCTCAGTTTACTTGTGTGTATCAGGTACATTATGAGCAGCCGATAAGATGTAAGTAAAATTAATGAAGAAGGTCATTACTAAAATTGAACAGATAAAAAATGTTGTAGCTCTGGAAAGTATGAAAATGTAGTGACTGGAGGTGACACCATCCCCAAGCCACCTCCAGGGATGTACCATATAACATTAGGGTGCATCTCAGGAGGTCTGCTCAGATTCTAGCCGGCAGTAGAATACCAAATTCTGAAAACAAAGCATTTTGGAGATTCCTGGAATATTGTGTATATATTTTCCATATCATGAATTGGATGTGCTGATTTAGTGTGTAGTCTCTGTCGTGTATGCTGATTCAGTGTGTAGTCTCTAATATCAAGATTGTGTTGAGAGTCACTATGCTGTATTTGGTATCTATTTGTAGTTAATGATAAGATGCTTTTATTCCTATTACTTTGATGTCTATATGGATTACAGTATTTGATATTAATGTATTTTGTGTGTTATAGTACAGCTTGAATGTAGTAATATGGTAGTAATTGAGTTACTTCTCTCAGCCATTTAGGTGTGAAACTAATTGCTAAGAATTTTCATTTGCTGAGGGTAATGATGCAGGGGTAAGATCATATATTAGTCGTCCATTTTGTCTCATCTCTGTCTTAACATACAATTTTTGTTCTTATGATGTCTCTTCTTTCTGTAGTAAACCTTTGTGCTAATTCTTATAATTCACTGGTCAGTAGTAAGTGTGAATTCAGAGCATTTGACCATACAGATGGGTCCCTCCTGCAGGGACTAGGACCTATAATTTCAAAGACAGTGGGACAAAAGGGTGTGATCCTTTAAGCTCAGAAAAGCTAAAATCTATCTCGGGAAACTTCCATCCTCTCCAGGATTAAAACCTGCTATAGAGGCTGCCTTTTACTTCAACAGAAATAGATAACCGTCAAGGTGAAATGTATTCAAGGGCATGCATTTTACTTGACAGGTAACATATATAGCTAATTCACAGACTAACAGTTTAGTTTCCCTTGCAATATGTTACACTATGTAGGCACAGCTGAGCATCTTGCATCATTGAGCTGCTGCTTCTGCCATTAAATGATCAGATGTAGCCGGGTCCAAACCTCAAGTCATTCCATAGGCTTTGGTCCATCATCCATATGTTTTTTTTCTAGAGAGGGTATACAGTTTCTGGGAGGGTCTTCTTGCTGAATTTCCAGTATATCTTTCTGTAGAAAGCATGGTGTTTACCCTCCAACAGAATGGCTATGGAATTTAGTTCCCCAAACATGTGAAGCCCTGAAGTTTCATGCAAATTTTGGAGGGTTCCTTGGCACAGAGGCAGCTTCACAGATGCTTCCTTCTCTCTTCATAGAGGTCTGCCCTACCTCACCTGTCTCCTACTGTTAACCCTGAACTCTGCCATCCCCGCAGCTATCAAGGAGGTTTGAAGCTGTGAGAGAAATAAAAGGATCAGCATCAACTCATAAAATGTCATGTAGTAATATTAACTGGGTGCATCTACACAAGGTGTTTACTGCATAGTAGACTAATTAGCTGTGCAGTAAATGTCACGCATCTACACATGTGCCCCTCTTAGGTCAGAGTAAATGAATTTACTCCGCGGCAGGATAGTACTTGGAAATACAAGTACCATCCCAGTGCTGAGTGAGAAACTGTACAGCAGCGCACATGTAGACACTGGAGGGGCTGGCTGGGCCGCAAGGGAACTGCAGTGTAGGGGCTGCCTGCCTGCCAGCAAGCCCTGCACTAAAGCTCCCTGGTGCCCCAGCCAGCCCATTCGCAGCACATTGAGCTGGGGGGAGCAAAGCAGACCCCCAGGGTCCCCTGCTAGCCAGGGCTGTTCCAACCCAGCTCCATATGCTGCGCATGAATAAACACTCTGAAATTAATTGCTCCCAGGCCCATGTTCATATGCATAGGCATTGACTCCATGGGTGTCGGGCTCAAGCACCCACTGAAAAAAATTAGCAGGTGCTCAGAGTCGCTTGTAGATATTTTTTTAAAAAGCTTTACCAGAAGAAGCAACTTGTAACTTCAGCCCAACTCTGTAGCATCTGTAATGATCGGGCATTTTAACAGGGCTTTTTGGCACTTTTAGCTGAAGCTGATTTAATCAGCTATTAGGTAAGTGTCAAAAAAAGCACCTGGTCTTTACAAATGCTGCCTCTTCTGGGGCTTACCACAGGAACATGTTGAGTTAAAAGTAAAGTGCTGGGGGGCTTGGAGGGGGTGGGGGGGTTAAGCCTACAAGCATCCACCAGCAAAACAAAAGAAAAGTCATCACCTATGTTCAAGTGGCACAGCCAGGAGCACTAAACTCCAGAGCAATAAGGGCCAGAACTTATTCATACACAGTAATAGCACACGGAGACACGTCCTCTCTCTGGTATTTAGGTCCTGTGAGATAGTTGAGGGGGAAAGCCACAACAAGTGGCCATTCCCCTGTACTGCCAGCTTGCCTTCTGTCCTCCGTGCAAAGCCAGAATCCACTGAGGCACGTTAGAGGGCAAGAGGAAAATGGAGTAGCAGCAGTACTGTGTTACCATGCATCTTAGGGATATTCTGTGATGTATCAGCTCTTGCTCCTATGGTGATAAAGGTGATATGCTTCCTTGTTCTCCCTTACTCTGAGCATCTTTGTATATAACCTTATATAATCTTTCTGTTTCTCTGTATGGGCCCGATCCTGGAATTCAGTGGTTTTATATGTAACCTAAGGGGGAAAAAAAGCCTGGCTTCTCCTTGTCAGTTGTATAAACGGATTAACAAGAGTAATGAGTTCCCTTTCACTTCACTATGATTCTGGGGTCCAGCAGAGAACAGCTGATAAGTTAGCAGCAGATTTTAAAACAGAAAAGATGAACATAAAATGCATAGTAAAACTGAGAGCAGCACTTAGGCAAGGGTGAAATAATGGCATTTCAGCTCTTTGTAACAGCCTGCTGCAAAAACGGCATCTTAAATTAAATCCCTCTGTTCTAGTTAATGCCATTCAGGATCATTCTATTCTGAACACTAAGTAATTATTTACAAACAATTTAATTGAAAGGTACAAGTAATAATGAAGCTGCCTGTTTATGAAGTTCGAGCTATGCAAATAATTGGTTCACAATTTGGTAAATCATCACTGAAAATATGTAGACTGCACACATGCAGAACATATCCTCTTCTCAGTGGCTTCCATAATGCAATGGAAAAAGCTGGCATTTAAAACAATCTCTTATGAACTGTAATTGCCACATATTTTCCCTTCCAATTAACTAAATTTCAGGCTGATGCTTCAGAGGCACAGTCAGTTTGAAAGATATGAATCCCGGCTGGAAGCCATGTAGTAGTGAGCAAAATGCCAAGGAGCAAAGATTTAAAGGAGTGTAATTTCCTGCTGCTTGAAGGACATCTGCTAGGTCACATTTATTTATCTTTGATGATGATGGCATATTTCCTTGCAAGGGGGGTACATGTCTTTCTGATGCTTTTGAGCCTATGTTTTAATTTTAGAGAACCTTAGAATGACTGGCAGGATCATAAACATTAGTGTGAGGGGAAAGGATCTTAAGCCCTTGAAATATTTAAGGAATCATTTGAGTTGGAGACAGGCCACTGGAGAAATGTCATCAGCTACCTGCCAGCACTCTTCACGTCTGTCAGCATCCCACCAAGGACACATCCTGCTGACACATGGTGACTTTATGCCTGGAATGATATCACAAAGCCAGACACCTTTCTCTGAAGTAGTGCTTTCAGGGAATCACAGCCCTGAAAGTATTTTTCACGAGTCTCCCTGCCACTGTTATCTTGGCTCTTATTTTTTCCAGCATTGACAATTTGTTGTTTTTATCAAGTGATTATTAGTCCCTCTTCTGCTTAACTGTGAGGTATCCCAAACATCTTGCATTAATGAGCTTCTACATTGGTACCATATGCTTTCATCAGCATACAGAAGTTTGGTGGCTGAGATGAATGAACAGAACCTGAACTCTGTGTTCGCAAATGCACTGAAGGCATTGATAAGTCGTAGATGAAAAAGACCAATCAGTTCTTGACCTCATTGCTATTTCCATGGGACCAATCTTAAGGGCCTTGCTCAGTTTTTGCTGATGATGTTTCACAAGGTTGTGTGCCTGCATATTTATGCATAATGTCTGAATGCACTTATCAGTGGACAACCCTTTTGTAGGATATGATTACATCTTTCATGATTCAGTGCAAGGGGTCATATCTTTGTGTATACTCTGTGTATTCCCCATTGTCTGCTGTCATCCATACTGTTTAAGAGTGGTGGCAGCTTCTGGTAACAGGAGCAGCTGTAAATCAGCACAACAGGGATGTGACCTTTTCCAGCTATGTTTGGAGTGACGATTACAAGCCTCTCTTTTGAAAGGTGAGTTAGATGCAGTTATCTAGTCACACTGGACTTTTGTATTGTGCTCCACTCAGGACCAACCCCCAGGGATCATACCAATGCAGCAGCTAATGCAGACTGTAGTGCCCAACTGCTTAAAGACTGCCGCTTGGTGCAAATCACACCAATGCCCTGCAGGTTGCACTGAACCTCCATTCCCACCTGAGCACCATTGATGTCATTGATATTGAACTTCCAAACCCTCTTGATATGAAGCCTATCTACCAGATAGATACCAGGCACATCTACACAGGGCATTTACTGTGCAGCTACCTAATTTGCTCCATAGTAAATGCCTCAGTGTCTATACATGCGTTTGGCTGCAGTAAACTAAAAAACAATAAGCTAATAAACTCCGCAGCAGGCTAATAAACTACCCTGCTGTGGAGTTTTTAGTGCACGGCAACACGTGTGCAGATGCTGACGGGGCTGGCTGGGGCATGAGGTGTTTCAGTGCACAGGCTGCCTGCCAGTTAGCCTCCACACTGAAGCACCCTCAGGCCCCAGCCAGCCCCTCCGCAGCATGTTGAGCCAGGCAGGCAGACCCCCAGAACCCTCTGTCAGCTAAGACTGCTCCAACCTGGCTCAACGTGCTGTGGTCCCAGGCACACATTCAAACGGCACACCCAGAAGCAATAAATGCCAGCATGATGCACAAGATATGTGCCGGATTTCATTGTTTCGCATTAATTGCATGTGTAGATGTGCCCACCACATGGGTGCACTTTAGGGATGAAGTTTTGCCTCTCAGTCTGCAAGTCCATTGTTAGGCAGTAGGGATGTTAACTTCAGCGGTTGGCACTTGACCCTCAGAAGTTTAATAATAGTCAGGTCATGGCACTTGACTTTCAGATGTTAGCTTGAGGGGCAAAGGGTAGAATATGTTCCTTGATCCAGGATTCTGGAGCCGAGGCCCTTGCTGAAGCTGGCGTCGCTACGCTCCTTTACGTCAGCTGAGGATCTAGCCATATAATTCTAACTGACATTTGTTCTTGGTTGTTTTGCAATTGCTTGAAAATATTGCAGGTGTCCAAGACACATTAAGATAAATGTTGCATTCACAGGTTGGCTTGGAAAAATGTCAGTTATAAGACCTCAGATTTTTCAGAAGTCAAGCAGCTTCTTCAGATCTTCTGAAGGTTGGAGAGCAAACAGGTGAAAGCTGCATTAATGCGTGAAAAATCTGCTGTTTTATCCATTTCTGATAAAATGCAATTCTCTTTAAACCTTTGTCTCCAAACCTGAAATGTCTTTTAGGAAGCAATACACTTTTGCATTATACCTGTGAAGTGCAAATTTTGTTTTGGTAAACAGCAGAACTCCCCCGTATCTCCTGAGATAGCTATCCTTTATGAACTTGACAAATGACTATTTGATGAGTAAAACTAATCCAAGCAGTATCCCACCTGCACTGTAGGATTGCTGCTAAATGACACAAGGAGAATGGCTATATAGTAATGCCAAGGAAAAAAATTCCAATCTGTTCTTAGTGCAGTTTCAAGTCCCACAAAGGTCTGGTTACACAAATAGCCTTATATGTGGAAATTGGGGGTCTTGATTTGTATCTGTTCTCTGCGAATGTGTGTGTTTGCTACCTCTATCACCTATGCAGAAATAAAATGTAGGTGATTTGACAAGGCTGTGTGAAAAATAGCAGAGCCATGCGATAATTCAAAATGCAACTTTGGTCTTCTCTCCACTAATCTTCAAATACCTGCTTTTCTTTTTAATTAACCCATCAAAGAGATGTTTCTTTCTCTTTCTCCAAGTGTGGAGCTCTCTTTCTCCCCAAAGCATACTCACCTGAGGTGCAGAATGGGTCTTGTATCAGTGTACTTTGAAAATGTCAGCCATGTCAAATTTGATTTCTTGTGGCCTTCATAGCCAGATGCTAGAGCTGAACTCCTGTCCTTGAAGAAATCAATAGAGGTTTTCCATGGACATTAGAGGGGCCAGAATGTTACCCAGGATATTTATGCCATTGGAAAGGGCTTCTCAATGGCATGCACAGCACTACAAGGAGCCAAGACAACAAGAGAGAAGATTTTACAAAAGAGCAGAAGAACCCCCTGTAGCAGGGGGCTATGGACCCTCTTCCCTGGATCTCTTGAGCATTTTTTGACAATCCTTGCAGCAGTAAAACACTGACTGCCATTATCCCCCTACTTCACCTGTGACTGCTTAGGTGGTATGACTGAGTTGATTGTATAGGGTTCATTTTTATGGGGTGGTTTGGATATGCATGATCCAGCCTCAGGTAAGGGATTGGACTAGGTGACTTTTCTATCATTCTATGACTGTTGAATCAATTTTGTGTATCATTCTCTAAATCTCTACTACTGCTGCTTCACCAATGGTAGTAATGGCAAAAGCTGTCACATGGAGAGGTCTTGGCTTTTATTATATTATTCATCACCTACTGGAAAAAGCATCCATACCAGCTCTATTTATTCCATCAACATTTGCACTGCTGTAACTCTATTGGCAAAGAAATACAGCTACAATTTATCAGCACAGGCACCTTCAAAAATGGTCTGAGCTCTGGAAAAATATTAGCTATCTTGCCCACTTAACCTCTTTAAGCTTCTATTTATTCTTCAAGCCATAAAATCAGTTGCTAACTTGGATCCCAAGTATCCCTTCAGATAATATTTATAAACCAGATCATGTTAAAACAAAGCCAAGTGACACCTGCAAGAAGCTGAAGGGCTGATTGTGATTTGTTAATGGGGAACCTAGGGACAAATTTTATACTAAAAAAAATCATGCATTCTCTAACATGGCCAATTATCAACTTGATCAATTTGCGTATCACATGCTTTTCCCCTTTTAGAATATGTAAGCTCTGGGGACAGAGATGGTGCCTTCTCTTTGGAAAATAATCCATGTTGTGAATCTTAACAGAAATAAATAATGATAAGCACATAATAATACTTGTATCTTCCTGACTCTGAAATGTTGTGTGTTCCCAGCTCCCCACAAACAGCAAAGATGGTTAAAAAAATTAAGGAGATATTGATGTTTTACACCCTTTAAGCTTTTGTTAGTTGGACAAGTTGGAACAGAATGATCTGTATCCTGCAGGCTTCAAAAGATCAATGGTTGAGTGGACTTTTGATCTCAGGTACCAAATCATTCCTGGGATGACTGAAGAAGGAAATTAAATACAGAAATGCACTGTACTTCCATAATGACCACATAACTTCATTTCGGCTTGATATTTTCCCCCCTGATTATTTCAGCTGTTCTCTCCTCTTTGTGTCTGTTTTCAGGTATAATCTTGGAGTTGTATCTGCTGCAGAGATGTTTAACTTGGTGGATGGAGGATGAGTGGGAAGCTAAAGAAACTTGTCTCTGATCCTGCCCGTACCTCCTTTGATATAGATATCCTAGAATTATTTTAATTACTTAAGCAATTAGTTGTAGGAAATTGGCCAAACCCTGTTTCCCAAGACTCTGGAGACGTTATCCCCTGTGTGTATGCCTAGGCTTGCCTATAAAATAGACACGAACAAAACAACTTCTACCTTGACCTCTTTTTTGGAAATATCCCACTCCAAAGCACAGGTTCATCTGTGGTGGGAGCTCTAGGCTGACTGCCAGTGACAGGTATCCATTCCTTTTTTCCTCTCTAAACTACTATAACTATGAAGAACAAGTGTTAGAGAACTCAGTGATGAGAGATAATACCCAAGTATGCTACCTGACTTTCAATAGGAGAAAGTCAACCTAAATGATCATTACTATCCCCTTAAAATCTATGAACTAAGATGAATAGATAGCAATCCCACCAAGTACCAGTCATCATCCAATGGATTCTCCTTATCTAGTGTACTACAGCAGCTGATAGTGTTTATGTACTATGAGTACACATCTCATTAGTTCCTAGAAAGACTTTCTTCTAGCCTCAAGGCATTAGTGCCTGCAATGGGAAGTACAAGCTAGACAAATAGTGCCCAGCCTTTCTGGGCTGTGGGCTGAATGAGTGGTGAGGGATCAGTTGACAGGCCAGATCCAATACAGAGTTGGAGCACAGCCCCAGTCCTGCGTGGACCCAGCACTGTGTGCCAGTTTAGGGCTCCAGCCCCACCCTGGACCTGTGTACCAGCCTCTGTGCTAGCCTGACGCAGCACACAGGGCAATGCCATCTGGCCATGAGGCTTGGAAATTGGGTGGTGGGGGAGAAGTAGCTGTTTAATTACTACCACTCCCCCACTGCCAAATTTTCCCACAGGTTAGATGACACAAGTGCATGGGCTGGACGTTTATCACCCCTGAGCTAGATAGGCTGCTAGATACCACAGGCGCAAGATCTGGGGTTACAAAAGTCAAGGTAGTTGCAGAGAGTCTTGAGATGTTTCTTACCCAGTAAGAGGTACAAATGGCAAAAGGAGCAGGTAAGCCACCCATGCTAAATACTTTTCTTACTTGGCTATCTGGGGTGCTCAGTGCTTTATTGTGATTACTGGGGGGAATATTTTAAAATCCATTTGCAGGTCACCCCTAGCAAGTACTCAGCTCTGATTTTACTGTTTCATCTCCACTCTCCCTTTTTAACACAGAAAGACCCTGGAGTACCCACACGAGTTATCTGTTTGCATCTATTTTCAAATGCCACTTATCTGAAGGGAGGAAATTTCTCACATATGGTTGATTTCCAATTATCACTTGTTGGGTGCGCAAGCTTCCCCTGGTCACATTATAAAGAAAACAACATTTTCCCAGTCAGGTGGCAAGTGCATATTTATGAGCCTTTATTTTAAGTCGGGGGACTGGCTTATTGATCTAAGCATTGGGTTTAAAATGTATGGACTCCCTGGAACTACATTTCTGACTGCTGTCAAGCCTGACTCAGCCTCTTATTCTTTTGCGGGAGATACAGGAAATTAAATTCCATCCAATTTACTGTGTGTGAGGTGGGGGCAGTCCTGGGATAAGACCTTAAAAATGAAGGTCTCTCTTACTATGGATATAAAAGATCCCATTTCACTTCACATTAAGCAGGCTTTTCTCCAGTGTCTACTGAATAACAAATAGTGACCTGGCTGCTGCCCGTGCCCCAACATAAAGCATTTCTTTGTTGCTGCATAATATAGTTTGTAAAAGAACTTTGCCCTTTTTCATGTCCTGTATTAATAGAAAACATTGTTTAAAACCACACAAATTAATATCTTGACACACATCTCCATCTCTGTGTACCATACAGTGCAGCCATTTTACCTTTGCCCAACTAGTATTCATCTACCTTCTTAATTCATCATTCACTGTATGTAGAAATAATTGCAGGATTCAATAGAATGTTGATAGGGGAAAATATTGTGAAAAAGTCCCTTTTTAAGCTGGCTCTGGTTTCCATCCTTTCTTTCCATGTTGCTCTCACCCGCGAGGGATTTATGTATTAATTTGAAAGCAGAGCCGAATGGCTTGGACATATTTTAAATTACATATGCCCTTGGGCTTGTGACCCATGCTGCAATCTGATGAAATAAACCAGTCCTGTGTACTTTTTATGGATTTTAATAAAAAGGGTAAGCAAACAAATACACATTCAAGAAAGCCTATGGCTGAGCTAATTTGCTATCACATCACCAAGCTAATTAAAGATGGGACAACTGAGTGATCAAATTAAGGTCACAATTAAAATTGAATCAATAAATCAATGGGTTCACATTATCAAACCACCAAGTTAATACAGCAGGTAATCAAATCAAATTAGGAGGTTGAAGCCACAAAGAATTATTTGGTTTTCATCTTGTCTTGGAAGAATGTGAGGAGCCTGTTTCCTTTCAGTCCAAGACCCCAACTCCTCTTCTGGCCATCATAGTGAATTGACCTGGCCGTTGAAGGACACGATGCCTTTAGAGTCAGGAGTGTCCACCGTGGGACCCAGTCAAAGAGAAGCTGACCAAGCAGTTGTTAGTCCCACCTTGGTTTGTCTTGAGGAGATACAACAGTTAGAGTATTCTTGGCAATTCTATGTTAGCAATTTCTTCTTAAGTCTCGCTATTATGTGCTACTGATTCTTAATTCTTTTCTTTCCTTCTCATTAATAGAGAATCTCTCAACAGACTGACCCAAAGGTGCTGGTTGAATCATACACAGTAGCAGCTTTTGGCTAACCCCCTTTTTTAAAAAACAGAGAACCTCTGCAAGCAGAGATAATGGGCATTGAGGTTTGGTGTTCACTTCTGGGAATGCTTCTCCTTAAGCCTACATTTATACATTAATGAAAAATGAAAACATCCCTCAAGTAACGCCAGCAAGAACATAGACAAACAAGGTTCTTTGGGTAAATCTGATATCTTTTATTAGACCAACTAAATAGGTAGAAAACATGTTCTTAGCAAGCTTTCAGGTTTAAAAACCCTTCCTCAGGCTGAGGGAGTATCTGCAGTTGGTGTGTGCTCTTCCTGGATGGAATGAAAAGTAAAGAATGGAATGAATAGTCAATAAAACTGCACGCCTAAAGAAGGGAATGAACACACACTGGAAATCTATCCAAGACAAGAATACCTAATTACCAATGGGGGCACATTTCTCACTAGACAACCACTCTCTCTCCAATCTCTCAGTCCTGATCCTCAAAGGGAATTTACAAAACATTTTTCACATAAGAGCCTATGAACTTCATTTCATCAACCTGTAGGCTACAAAAAAATCATGGACTAAATATAGACATTGGATTTATGGCACATTATAACCTGCCTGACATCTGATTCCTCAGGTACCACTCCACTATTTATCTGCTACATTCCTCACCCTTCCCCTCCCCACCTGTCTCTCACCCACTGCCTCCTCAATTTACATCTTCACAGACTGGCTTTCTTGAATGCAGACCAACCTCTCGCTTCTTTACTATTCATTCCATCCAGGAAGAGCACACACCAACTGCAGATGCTTCCTCAGCCTGAGGAAGTCTTTAAATACAAAAGCTTGCTAAAATCTTTTTTCCAACTATTTAGTTGGTCTAATAAAATATATCAGATTTGCCCCCCACAAAAAACTTGTCTGCCTATGTCCTTAGATCAACACGGCTACAACCTGCACCCCACCAACATGAACAAGAATTTGAACTTCTCCTGATTTATACGTGGGGATTTTTAACATATGTGTTTCTTGTTAAATGAAACCAGGAAATAGAGGCTTGATCAGGCCTTGTCATTCATGTGGGATTTCTGATAAGAATTTCTGACCAGACTGGCAGGGCTGAGTCTTTCACCTCTTCCTAGTCAGGATGGTCTCTGCAGGAACAGTTTCTGGTGCTGCAGATGCTAGCCAAGAAAGATCACTTTTCTTCCTTTAAAGGGCCACTTCCCACTTGTTTCACCACCGGTGCCACCTTTATAACTTGAGGGCCATGGAGATGGATCCAAGTACTATGGGTTAGGTACCCTAATTCTCTCAGAGAAGAGAATGTTTAGGTCAATGGGAAGTCCCATCATAGGGGCCTCTTGTTCTTGAAGGATCTGTTGAGTAAATTAATGGTAGATATTCTGAGAAATATGACAAACAGTATCCCTGTGAATTCTATCTCAGGAAGAATGATGCTACTAAAGTACACGTGTATGTGTATATTTTAGTGCGTGTATATTTTAGTGCATGTATATTTTAGTGCATGTGTACTTCAGTAGCACATGTGTAGTCTTTGCATACTAAAGACTTTAGTAGCAAGAATGATGCTACTAAAGTGCAACCTACAGCAGAGTTAATTAGTTTACTGTGGGCTAATAGGGCCACACATGTAGACATTGCTGAGACTTAACTGTAGAGCTAATTAGGCAGCTCTGTAGTAAGCGTCTCGTGTACATGTGCCCCGTCATTAATTTTTCTCCTGCCAGTTAATTCCAGGGTTTGTAGCTCCCTGGCGTGAAATGCAGAACTCAGAGTTGTGTACCCAGGAACCTATAAAGTGCACAGGGAGAGTTAGATGCCCCACAAAGGGCATATATAACACAAAGGCACCATGTACACAACACAGCCTTTGTTTCAAATAGGACTCAGTTAACCTAGCCAATTAAAAAATAGGTGTTATGTCTTAAATCTCATTCCTTTCTTGGAATTTTGGCACTTAGGGTGTTTTTACACATGCTCCAGGGTTTGGGCAGGGTGGGGTGTTTTAATTAGACTAGCTCTGAGAGCCGCTTTAATTAAAGTGCCCATGTATCAGCGTCCCTGTGCTTCAAAATGGCAGTGGGAGCACTTTCTCTAAAGCTCGTCTAATGAGTTTAAGTTAAAGCACCCCCCCCACCATTTTGAAGTGTGAGCATTTTGATACACTACACGTGGAGGCTGGCTGCAGCACGGCAATTACCACACTCCAGCAGACTTGATTAATTGAGTCCACTCTGACATGCCAGAAAAAGGAATCAGAACTCCTGGCAGAGGTGATAGTCTTTATTAGACCAACTAGATTTTTGCAACAACAAAAAAATCTTTATTTGCAAGTTTTCAGGCACAAGCATCCTTCTTCAGGCATCAGAGAAAAGATTGTAAAAGTTCTCCTAGGTAGAGATGAAAGTTCATATTTCAGAGAAGAGTTGAAGGTGTGGTAAAAATCTCCTGTTCTGGTAGTTCATTTTATGCAAATTAGGCTCAGAGAAAGCCAACCGATTAAATAGGTACTTTGCGTCAGTCTTTCATCAGTCACACGGGATGCCCATGCCTGCTATAGGACAGGGAAATCTGGGTGAGGGGGATCCCCTACCCTCCATCAATGCTGACCTCGTGAAGGAACACCTTGAGAAGCTGGATACCTTCAAGTCAGCCGGCCCTGACAACCTGCACCCCAGGGTACTCAAGGAGCTGGCGAGCGTCATAGCCCAGCCCCTGGCACGGATCTTTGAAAACTCCTGGCGCTCTGGTGTAGTGCCCAAAGACTGCAAGAAGGCCAATGTGGTGCCGATCTTCAAGAAAGGGAGGAGAGTGGATCCAGCTAACTACAGGCCCATTAGCTTGACTTCTATCCTGGGGAAGATCTTAGAAAAGTTTATTAAGGAGGCCATCCTTGAGGGACTGGCCCAGGCTAACATCCTAAGGGACAGCCAGCACGGGTTTGTTGCGGGTAGGTCTTGTTTGACCAATCTCATTTCCTTCTATGACCAGGTGACCTATCACCCGGACAAGGGAGAAGAGATTGATGTCATATATCTTGACTTCAAAAAAGCTTTTGATCTGGTATCCCATGATCACCTCTTGGCCAAACTGCCCAGTTGTGGCTTTGGCTCCACCACGATCCGCTGGCTGGAAAATGGGCTTCGTGGTCGGACCCAGAGGGTTGTGATTGATGGCAGTCACTCATCATGGTGCACTGTGACCAGGGGGGTCCCTCAAGGCTCTGTCCTGGGACCCATACTGTTCAACATCTTCATTAACGATGTGGACATCGGAGTCAGAAGTGGACTGGCCAAGTTCGCCGATGACACCAAACTTTGGGGCAAAGCATCCACGCCAGAAGATAGGCGGGTGATCCAGGCTGACCTGGACAAGCTCAGCAAATGGGCAGACGAGAACCTCATGGTGTTTAACACCGAAAAATGCAAGGTTCTCCACCTTGGGAGGAAAAACCTGCAGCACCCTTATAGGCTCGGCAGTGCTACGTTGGTTAGCACTACAGAAGAAAAAGACTTGGAGGTCATCATTGACCACAAGATGAACATGAGCCTGCAATGCGATGCTGCGGCTAGTAAAGCGACCAAAATGCTAGCGTGCATCCATAGATGCTTCTCAAGCAAATCCCAGAACGTCATTCTCCCCTTGTACTCGGCCTTGGTGAGGCCGCAGCTGGAGTACTGCGTCCAGTTTTGGGCTCCACAGTTCAAAAAGGATGTGGAGAAGCTTGAGAGAGTCCAGAGGAGAGCCACGCGCATGATCAGAGGTCAGGAAAACAGATCTTACGATGACAGGCTGAGAGCCATGGGACTCTTTAGCCTGGAAAAGTGCAGGCTCAGGGGTGATCTGATGGCCACCTGTAAGTTTATCAGGGGTGAACACCAGGATCTGGGGGAACATCTGTTCACCAGAGCGCCCCAAGGGATGACGAGGTCGAACGGTCACAAACTCCTGCAAGACCGTTTCAGGCTGGACATAAGGAAGAATTTCTTTACTGTCCGAGCCCCCAAGGTCTGGAACAGTCTGCCATCGGAGGTGGTTCAAGCACCTACATTGAACACCTTCAAGAGTAAATGTGTTGCTTATCTTGCTGGGATCCTATGACCTCAGCTGACTTCCTGCCCTTTGGGCAGGGGGCTGGACTCGATGATCTCCCGAGGTCCCTTCCAGCCCTAATGTCTATGAAATCTATGAAAAGTTGGAACAGTCTGTTTACCTCAAGGGTGTTGGTGGCAAGCAGGGTGTGGAGTCATATTTCCTTCTGGTTATGATGTTTCATATTTCACAGAAGAGTAAAAGGATGGAATGCTTTTCTGGGCTCCGAGATAATGCAAATTACCTCGAACAAAGCACCTATGACATGCTCTCATTACAGCGCTTTGGAGCAGCCTCCTGGGTCATGTACAGGCACCCTTAGATACTTACATAGCAGGACAGGCAGACATGTCCTTCTGCTCAAGACGCACAGCCTTGAACCCTCCACCAAAGCTAAGCACCTACACCGTTTCTTTCAAAAACCAATCCACAGTCATTCTTGTCTTTTAAAACATGAATGAAGGAAGAGAAGATGCTGTCCAACTTTCATCCAGTACCTCAGTGATCAGAGCACTCATTAGAGATGTGGAAGAATGAGATTCAATTCCCTCCTCTGCCTATGGGGATGCAAACTGTCTCCTACTTCTCTGGGGTATTCCGAACTATTAGGCTGCAGGTTATCTGAGGGGAAAAGTCTCTCTCTCTCCAATGTAAATCCTGCACAAAAGAATTCAAGAATAAATAGTGGAGCAAGGTGATTATAGCTGTCTAACTTAATGGTTGGAGGACTTGTCTACAATCTGAGAGTCCCGGGTTCCACTGCTTACTCCAGGAACTCCCTGATTCAGAGAATCAGAGAAAATTAGGGCTGGAAGGGACTCTAGTCCAACCCCCTTCTCAAAGCACAACCATCCCCAACTAGATCATCCCAGTCAAGTCTTCATCTAGCTGGGTCTTAAAAATCTCCAAGGATGGAGACTCCACAATCTCTCTGGGTAACCTGTTCCAGTGTTTTACTACCCTCCTAATGAGAAAGTTTTTCCTAATATCTAACTTAAACTTTTCTTGCTGCAACTTGAGGCCATTGCTCCTTGTTCTGTCATCTGCTGCCGCTGAGAACAGTCCAGCTCCGTCCTCTTTGGAACCCCCTTCAGGTAGTCGACGGCTTTTATTAAATCCCTTCTCAGTTTTCTATCCTCCAGACTAAATAAGCCTAGTTCCCTCAGCCTCTTCTCATAAATCATGTGCCCCAGTCTCTTAACCATTTTTGTTGTCCTCTGCTGGACTCTTTCCAATTTGTCCACATCCTTTCTGTAGTGGGGGGCCCAAAACTGGACACAGTGCTCCAGATGTGGCCTCACCAGTGCTGAATAAGGGGGAATAATCACTTCATTTGATATGCTGGCAATGCTTCTCCTAATGCACTTTGCATCTAGAAGCTAGGTGGAGCAATGTATAAGTTCTTTGGCAGATGTATTCAGGTCATGCCTAGCACACACGGACAGAACCAGGCCCTGCATAAGCTGCCATTGCAACTACTTATTTTTTTCAAATGTGGCTGGGATAAGATACTACCTATCTTTCATGTAATAGATGAGTGTTTATAGCACTCACCTAAGAAGTGGATTTTAGACTCTTCATAGTCTGAGGTGATTAAAACTCACAAGATTCCTTTCCTAAGACTGTGCCACTCATCCTAGGCAACAGGCTGGTACTTAGAGCACTTTTCTGAGAGGTAGGACATGTGGGTTTGAATTCTATTAGGCTAAGAAGGGTAATTTTCTGTGTGAATGCTCTGACCACTAGGGAAGAATGTAACTGGCCATCATAGAACTATTGTGGCCTTTAACAGTATCCACATTTTAAGAGGGAACAGTGAACCTCTTTGAAATAACTGATGTAGATCCCTACCTCAAGGGAGGATTCTAGGCTCTGGATCCTGTGTGGCAGGAGATACCTGCCAGTACCTCTAAGACACCTAAGCTTTGCAGAGGGATTGGCACTCTGTTCAACAAATAGAAATGACCTTACCCTAGAATACTTACTCCACTTCTGGAAATAGCATAGTTACTCCAGAAGAAAGTTACTTTCATCCTGAAATATAACATCCACAAAATAGCTAAATTATACTGGATAAATTATTCTGGAATCCTTATGCCTGTCAATTTCCTCTACATGGACAAGGCTGTACTTCTAGATTTCACAGTACATCCCTTCTATATATCTTTCAGATTCAACATCCCCCCAGCACAAGGTCTGCCTTCTCTATACATACTAATTGTTGTCAAATAAATAGTAAGTCTACTCCTTAAAGGAAAAGATATCAGTGATTTACCAAAAAAAAAAAAAAAGAAGAAAAAAAAAAAGACGTTTTACCTCTCCCCCCATCTTTTTTACAACATAATATCCCTGAAGGAGAGGTCATGGGCATTTAGTTTTATTCCTTAATATGGAAATCTGAGAAGTGGGTGCATCTCTATTGCTGCTTTGACTTCAGCTGGACAATTTCAGTAGAACATAGCATATACAAATCAATTATGTGCCCATTTCAACAAATTTCATGCATGCTCTTCTCAAGATGAAGGAGAACAAGGAAAATAATTAATTTTTATCTGTGAAAAAAGTAGATAAGACTTTATCAGTGAAGATCTAACAGAATTTTTTAGTATTTGCCTAAAGATGCAGATAGATGTCAAGTGAATTTTCAAAAGCACCTATTGGCCAGAAATCACTGGATGGTGGGGTGCCTAAACCCCTTTAAAAATTCAGGTGATAGATTAAGAAAATACTTTTGAAAATCCCTCTGTATTTTCCCACCTGTATCTTTAGTGAGCTAAATATCTTTAAAATTGTGGCCCTAAAATCTACTTTGCAAAGTTCTTAGCAAAGCATGTTTGTCATCTACAGACAATTTCAGTATCGTTGGCTTATCTACATAGCGGACTCAATTACACGTGCATTTACTCTAGCCTAGATTTACTGTGCAGTAAGCTACTGCACAATGGGCAGTCTATACATGTTTTTAAATGCGCCTAAACTTAATGTGCATTAGCCTAATACATATTAAAGCAATTTAGGTGCACTTCTACACATGCACATGCTAAGGCGCATTAATGCAGGTCTGTGGACCAACTTGGGACTGAAGTTGGTCCCAAGTCAATAGACTCTCATCATATTAATGTGCTTTAGCATGTCTACACAGTCACTAATGAAACTTAGCTATTCATGCATAAATTTGATACCTGCTTTATGTGGGTATCAAATTTAGGCTCAAATAGCCAAAAATTGCCATTTTTAAGGCATATTAAGGGTGAGTGCATGTAGCTACATGTCCTTAATGCTCCTTACATTGGGCTAATGTGCATTAAATGTGCATGTGTAGACACACCACGTAAAGGTTTTTAGGTAGGTGTCTACACATGCAGGTATTAGGGCAATTGCTGCCAAGTCCCTGCAGCCCTGCAATGCACCCTTGTGGCCACCAGGGGGAGCTCCAGGCTCCAGCTGCAGCTGCCAGCACCTGGCAGCCATCTTTAAAAACCAGTCCTGCTCTCTGGTCAGCCCCTTCCCTGCCCAGAAGCAGTGTGCCAAGTGCAGGGCAAGACACGGCAGCTCCCTCCTTGCCCACTCTGCCTCCCTATGCAATGGCTGCTCCAACACCTTCCTCTGGCAGCAAAAACCAGCGCCCCATGCTCCTGCTTGCTATGGTGCTGGCGCAACAGGCACCCTGCACCCCAGCCCCAGGAGAGCTGCACACTGACCAGTGGAGGCCAGGGCACCAGGTGCAGGAGGACCTAGCCAACCACCTCTTCCTACACTCCCCACTCAAGCCCACCTGTACTGCTGCCCACAGACTGCTCCATGCCTCCTGCCTACCCCCTGCACCACGCTCACTGCAGACATCCCACAAGAACACATCTTTATTTCCTTCATGTCCAACAGACCTCCCTCCCCCTCACTCCCCAACACAAAGTCTCCCTCCCTGCTCAACAAATAAAGCCCTTCCACCACCCTCCTCGCCTACCAAAAATAAAAATCCCTCTTTCCAGTGTGAGAACTATTTACAAAGTCTTTATTTCAGTGTCCTGGAGGTGGGGGGCCATAGGGTGGGGTCACCTAGGGGGCAGAGGCTGGGGGCAGGTGGCCAGAACCCTGGGCTTGTGCTGTTCCCTCATGGGTTTGCACACACCAGTACATGCAGCAGCCAGGAAGCTTGCCTGGGACAACAGCTCCCTGTGCTCCTCTGGGGCAGGTGGCTCCCCCTCCACCTGGCTCAATCCAGGCCCACCAGGACTGACGTCTGGTGCTGGCAACTCCAGGCAGCTCTGGCTCCGTGCCCATGTGGAGCTAGGGTGAGAGGTGGGCCTGGACCTAGGCAAGGGGGATGGGTGGTGGTGGACCCAGGGTGGCAGAGGGCCTCCCAGGCCTAGATGGTGGCCTGCTGTGGGGTGGTGAGCTGCTGCCATGGGGCCTGCAGGGTGGCATGAATGCCATGCCAGGCAGCAGTGGGCATGAATGGAAACTGCCAGGCCCAGGACAGTATCCAGGGTCCAACAGTTACTGTCTGTGGCCTGCACGGTCTGGCACAGAATAGTATTTTGGCCCTGAGAGACTTGGAGCCACTCCCTGTCTAGGGCCAGGAGGTCAGCCTGGAATGCTTCCTTCTGGGCAATGTCCTTTGTCCACCACGTCTCCTAGTGAATCAGATCCTCCCCCCACCACCTCTCCTCCCAAGCCAGGTCATCTTCCTGCCAGGCTTATGTGGTCTCCTCTCACTCTTCAACCACTGCCGCCTGCCACTGGAAGAGGAGGGTCCTGTCCATGGTGTGCCTCTAGTGCAGCCAGTACACCTAGAGGGCACAGGAAGTGGGCAGTGACATCCCTGATCTGGCATTCCTACTGGCCCTTGTGGTCTCTTCTCCAGGAGACAGACACTGGGCAGCTGAGCCATGAGACAGAAGCCATTTGTGAAAGTTTGCAACATTTCAGAGATAAGATGCTCTGCACTGGGGCCATGTGCTGCCTAGCCTCAGATCATGGGCCGGCCAAGCACAGATGCCCAGGGCCCATGGTAAGTTGGGCCAGGCATGCCCAGGCCAGACAGCCACTGGCCTAGCCACACATATCCACACACTCCCTTGGGGTCAGCAGGCTCCTGGGTGCTGACCACAGGCAGTCTGCCTCCCCTGTGCCATCCCCAGGCAGGGACAGGCCAGGATCCTGGCAGCACCTGCAACTTCAGACCCCACTTCCCCTCCTCTCCCCCTGCAGACCATCCGCTCTGTTATGCTGC
The DNA here is from genome assembly GCF_052110815.1 of Crocodylus siamensis. Lineage (NCBI taxonomy): Eukaryota > Metazoa > Chordata > Crocodylia > Crocodylidae > Crocodylus > Crocodylus siamensis. The sequence goes on along the minus strand of NC_143397.1, from coordinate 236,023,616 downwards.
TACCCAGCCCACAGTGCCCAAGTTGGGGGGTGGTGGCATGGGGCTTCTGGACAAGTGGGATGAGGATCTGGCCACACCCCCACCCTCCCTCCTGGGGGCCTCTCTGGGGAGGCATTCCAGGGCCAGCCCCCTGCTGCACTGCTGCTGTGCCCCAAGTGTGCCCCTGCTTTGTATGTCCCACAAGGTGCATGATGAGCTGTTTGTGCAAGCTGAGGGGTGCCCAACCCACTATACCCTGCTGATGATAATCCCCATGGTGCCCTGGGTGCACCTGTGCTCCTGGTACATGACCATGAACTACAACAGTGCGGGGGGGGGGGCAACCCTGGGCTTCCCCGCAATCTCCACTGCCACCTGGAGGGCTACCTGTGGCAGCGCTACACATCCCTACCCCCTGCAGCTGAAGAGAAGATTGCTTCTGGCATCAATGCATGCCTTAGGGTGTGAGAGGCCCAGGTGTGAGAGGCCACCCAGCTGCAGGGGCTGCTTAATAAAGTTTTGCACTGTGTCCCATCTCTCTGCATGCTGTGGTGAGGAGTCCGGGGCCAGGCAGGGAGGCGGGGCAGGGGCTGGGCCCAGAGCAGGAAGGGCCTCCACCCAGTGTGGGGCTTACCATGTGTCTGGGACTAGCATGTCTGGTGGCTTGGCACAGTCCTCCCAGCAGGCAGACATCTGGTTGTCCCCAGTCTCCCTGGCTCATGGGGAGCAGTGTGCAGGCACCCAGTCAGGCATCCTCCCAGGGGGGAGCTGGTGCTGCTGATGGCCAGTGATGACATGGTCAACCATTCCTTGTGGCTGGCCAAGGCAGGCGCTGGCCAGGGCTCCCCAAGCTGCTGGTGGAGCAAGAAGCTGAGGAGCTGGGCAGGATAGGATGCTGAATAACCTGAGGGTCCCTCTTCGAGTGCCATGTCATTAGAAAAAGCACATTTCCTCCTTCTGTAAAACATTACAACTCAGACCTTCACCCAGTAGAGGTTCAGTCATTGTAGCAGAGATTCAGCAATTGACAGTAGCAGAGCACTTGGCCCCATGAATTTAAAATCATGCAAGAACAAAAATAACATCCCAAGTTGCTCCTCATTCTGTACAATCAAGTATCCTAAAGTTTCCTGCTCCATGTTTTATAGAGGGATTTAAACTCAGGTCACTCATATCCCTGGTGAGTTTCTAATCTTTAGGTTATTTACAAGCGTAGGCATGTTTTGAGCACATGTAGGGGACTGAGTCCCCTAGTGAGATAGGGGGAATGCCTAATTTGAGAATCTTCCTTGTAGGCTTTGCCTTGAGCATTGAGTTGGAGTAGCATCCGGGAGTAAGCAGCTTTGTACATACCTACGAGTGGATGCTCATGTACCAGTGAGATAAAGCAGCAGTTTTGAACATATTCATGGCACTTAAATGGTAGACTTTTGTGTCTAAGCACCTTTAAGAATCAGATTTGGAGGCATACTTGGGCATGTCTACATGTTCATTAATACACTATAATCACAGGTTCTAACTTAATGTGCTACTCTGCACTACAGCAGATGAATCGTTTTTTGTGATGCTACTGCTCTTTAAACTAGATCTACTGCTGCACAGTAGCACAGACTTTGCCCACCATGCTAATGTGCAGTAGAATTAGTCTTCTGTGCATTAGGTGTCTCGTGTAGACACACCCACATAGGTGTATATCTGAATCTTTAGGGACTTAAGTATCACTTTTGAAAAACCCAGTAGGCACTAGTCTGCTTCATTAGGTGACCAATGCCATCAGACATCTGGCCTTTAATCCCTTCTAAATTCTAAAGAATTTTTCCACAAGGCTGATCACTGGTAGGCATCTATTTCTTTCAGGGCTGCTGCAAACAAACATAAGGCTTTCTGCAAAGCTGTGCAGTAGGGACCCAGACAGAAACTGTTGTGGTATTCCTCACAGAGGTACTGATGGATCTCACTCAGAGCTCTCTATTGTGTTTTCTGCCTTTTAGGATGTTTCTTCTGTTTGTAGAGGGAACACCAGGTCCAAACCTGACCCTGCGGCCTTTACTCGGAGCCTTTGGAATGAATTTGGTGTTTGTGTTTATCTCTGCAGTAATTAATACAATGGACCGTATCTTGATTCTTACACAGCCCATTCATCATTTCTGCTGAAACAGACCAAATATTTGTATAGCATTTTCTAAGATTATCACCCAACCTCCAGGATTTGTCATTTTGCATTACAAATGGTGTTTCAGTGAGCTCCTCAGTTCCCAGTGGGCTGTAACCTGTCTGAGTCAGAGTCAGATAATGTTGAGATAGAGGTTTCCCAAGCGTGGGCTTATCTGTTCCAGATTGCATGATTATATAAATTGGATTTAGATATGGAATATAAATGCAATTAATTCCTTAAGGGTTACATTTGATAATGCCATAGAAATTAATCTTCAGTGGCAGAAATAACTGCTTTGTGTTACTCTTATTTTTAAGCAAAGACCTGTGGAAATATCCATTACAAAAAAAACTCCTACTTTTCCCCCTGTCTTTTAAATGAATGTCTATTATTATTATTCTTTCAGTCCACTGAGGTTAGAAACAGATTTCTTAATGCAAACCATTCTCAGTAATTAATTCATTAGCAAGTGAAAGAAAACATATAGCAACAGCAACTTGGCCTATGAACATGATGGTTTACTGAGCAGAAAATCAGGAGTCAGGGCTTGTGGAATCTGCTGCAGCTCTGCCTTGCTATTTGATTTTCATTTCCTTGAGAGATTTTACAGGATTACGCTTTGTGGCTCCATTTACCTATATGTGAAATGGAGTTCTCACCAAATGCTTGATTGAGTTTGAATTCCTTATGTAAGAGTTGTAATAAAAGTACTATTTATCCATCATACTCTTTGTTTTTCTGTTCTGTTGCATCTTTCAATCAGTGGTTCTTAACTGTTTTATTAGACTCAAGGCTCTCCTTGTTAGACTCAAGACACCCCTTGGAAAATGCCAACTCTTAGCTTCCACCTGTTTTGGGGAAAATGATAGAGTAATTCTTCTGTTCCAAGGAACTTGGGAAAAACCGTAACAGGTCAGAATGTTTTTGACACTGTGAACTCCCATGTGAAATCTGGGTTTATCAAGTGAATCATGTAGACATTTGCACACCTAAGAGTGTTAACTGTGTGGCACCCTTAAAATGCTATGCTATCATGGCACCCCAAAGTGCCATGTCATCTTGTTTAAGAATTACTGCCTTTGGTCTGCAAGTGTATAGATTTTGGTTTGCAAGTGTATAGCCTTCTCTTTTCAGAATAAGGGTAGCATTCATATTACCACACCAAGTATTCCTTCAGTTTCCAGCTCTGGAAGAAAGCATAGTTCAGGAAAGTGTTGTTCATTGCCAGAGGCATAGATGTAAGACCCAGATCCTCAAATAATTGATTCAGTAGTGCTAAACAGCTTTAAGGGTCCTAGATAACTTAATAGATAATTTCCTATCTCAGGGATGTCAAAAATATGGCCTGGGGACTGGATCCAGCCCACAGAGCCCCAACATCTGGCTCGTGGTGTTGCCCATGGTTTCAGAATGGGACCTGTGAGCTGTACCCAGCATGTGAGGCCAGATTTTGTGATAAGAACTCTGAAAGACCCGGCCAGCGCCTTCCCAGGCCAGCACCTGGGGGCCATGGCCCCCTCCTGTCCCCCCTCATCCACCCCCCATCATTCTGCCACTGACCTACACTTCATTCACTAGATAAACCAAGAACTTTTTAATAAGAATCCACAGTGTCAAAAACCTTCTGACTTGCTATGGTCTTTCTCAGTCTTTTGTAATAGAAGGACTGCTCTAGTATTTATCTGTAGTCAAAAAATGAGTGAAAGTGAAAAGGTGGCATTTTCTATGGGGTGCCTTGAGTCTAAAGATGTTGAGAACCACTGGCCCATGCAAACAAGATTGCTTGCATTCATACTCCCCTTAATGGGAGTTTGGAAATCTGAGCACCAACCATGCCTTCAGTAACCCAATGAAGCTGAAGATTGCAGTGGTTAGAAAAGGGGACTGCAAGTCAGCCCCTATTAAAAAATCCTAGATAAGTAATAGGGATAGAACCCCTAGGTTCTTTAAAAGTTATTCCAGAAATCAAATAGAAACTAAAAGCCTTTTGGTTGGTACTGTAAATGATCATCCTATGCCATTCTACTGTGCAAATATCATTTTTATTACATTCTGGGTGTGCCTACATGTGCATTTAAGCATGCTTAAATTTAATGCACATTGTCTTAATGTGCATTAAGCGGGTTTAGGCAGGTGTATACATGTGCAGACATTAAAGCACAAGCATGCTGTGTATGGACTGATTTGGGATTATAGTCCCAAGCCAATTGACAAACACAGCATTAATGTGCTTTAATGCATCTACATGTTCATTAATGTGCTTTAACTAGTTGTGCTTAAATTTGATTCCTGCATTTCCAGGTATCACATTTAGGCATGAATAGCCTAAATTCACCATATTAGTGCACATTAAGGGTGTGCACATGTAGACACGTGCCATTAATGCACATTCATTTAGGCTAATGTGCATTCAAGAGTCATGTGTAGACACGCCCTCTATAGAATGATTCAAAATAGGCACTGCACAGATATCTTTTCCACCAAATGATATAAGTTTTCCACTGGGGCTAAGTGTCCTATGCTGTAGTCATAGCTGTTGTATATGAATCTTGTAGGGCTAAAAGCAAGGCTTTGTAATTCTAAAAGTGAGGCCATTTCTTTGTCCTTGTCCGGGAGTTGCCCGGACTGGGAGACCCCGGGAAGCCCCTTCACCCCAGATCCAGGGGGCAGAATGAACACTCACCTGCTATAGGTCCCTGGACGGCACGGCCCGCTCAAAGGATGGGCCAGAGTCAAACCCAGGAGAGAGAGCTGCGGGACCGGAAGTGCTGGGACGGATGCCGGCTGCTGGCAAGAGAGCGGAGGGGTGGATGCACACCACCCGACACGGAACCCGGATGTTCTGGGGCACCGGTAAGACACCCCTGGGGCGATCAGCGGAGAAGCTGGGGTTCGGCGGTGAGTCGGCTGTTGAGGGTGTGCAAGGGCACCAGGCTCCGGCGGGGGAAGGGCGGAGGAGAGTCTTAGAACCCACCGAGGTGCAAGGACCCCAGGCAGCGACCCAGCTAAGGGAGGACAAAGGAGGGGCACAAGGCCCTTCCCTGGGAGAGGCACCAGCGGTAGGATCAGACCTGGAGGAGGAGATGAGTGGAACTTCTCACACAAAGACCAGAAGCCTCTGGGACGTCGTTCCCCAACACTTCTGGTAGGATTGGATTGACGTTGACTTATACAGCGGACAGGACATTTACCCGGAGGCATGGGCAAGGGTGTAGGGGTGGAGGAGCCCATAATTAGCTCAGGGACCACCACTCTCAATTTTGGACATTTTTGCACGTGCCGCACAAAATTCCACTGAACTGTGGAAAACATCAAAGCCGTGGCAGGTGAGCTCAGTGCATGCAGACTGAGAAAGAGGGGGGACTGGCTATGAAAAGAATGGACCTTTGAATAACACGGACAGACGATTGATAGACGCATTCACAATTGGTGCATTGGCCAGGAAGGCTTATTGTCTCAGCAGTGGCCTCCCTGACACCGTTACTAGGGGCCAATGGAGCACCAACTGAATTTAGCGGGGACAGAGACTTTGCAGCAGGTCATGAGCCTGCTGGTACAGGTATTACAGCAACAGCAGCAGCAGGCCATGCACCAGACAACGCTGCAAGGGCATATGTTGCAACAGCAGCTGTGGGCACACAAGGGGTTCGGTGAGTGCCGGATGCCCAAAATGACGAAGGAGGACGACCCAGAGGCCTTTTTGGAAATATTCGAACGAGCAGCCTTAGCGGCAGGTATTGAGAAAACTAAATGGGTGGGCCAATGGGGCACTTTGCTAATTGGTCAAGCACAAGCAGCCTATAGGGAAATGTCACAAACTGATGCACTGGATTATGATACAGTGAAAGCGGAGATATTACACCGGCTAGAAATTACGCTGGAAAAACACTGCCAAGCCTTCCGAGCAAAGAAGGTGGGGGAGAAGAGGTCCCCACGCACATTGTGGCAAGGCTTGGCAGACCTCCTGAACAAATGGCTTAGGCCAGAGCTGTTGTCTAAGGAGCAAATGTATGATCAAATCCTCCTTGAACAATTCATTAATGACCTAAGGGAGATACTCAACAGTGGGTAAAGTGCCACTGTCCCACATCATCGAGAGAGGCTCTACAGCTAGCTGAACAATTCGATGTAGCTCAAAGCGATCATAGGCATACAAAAGCCATGAAGGGAATGGAGGCCCTGGTGAACAGGAGCACAGACTTTAAAATGGGTCGGAAGAAGACCCCACTCAATCTAGCCTGTTTTACTTGTGGGCAAAAAGGGCACATAGCTAGGAACTGCCCCTGAGGGAGTCAAATTGGCCTCGCTAAGGAACCCGGTGTGCCCAAGGGGCGAGCGGGACAGGGACTCCCCTTGGGGGTTGAGTCCATGGAGTGTGGGATAGGCAGCCAGGGACAGGACCTCGTACAACCATTGCCACAGGTCCAGGCATGGGTGGAGGGAGTGCTGGTTCAGGCAGCAGTGGATACGGGTTGTGCACAGACTTTGATCCGGCCCCCTCTGATCCGCTGGAAAAATACACCCTGATGTCCCGGGGTAAACATGATTTGTCTGCATAGGCAAAAGAGTTACGTAGAGCGGAGATTGCTGACGGTATGGGTGCAGGACATTCAGTGGAGCCTACCCATAGGCCTCAAAGAAGAGATCCTGTACCCAATGATCTTAGGCAGAGACTGGCCAGAGATATTTGACCTGATAGTGACGCTACAAGAGATTGGAAAACTTAGAGACAGGCTAGTGGGTGCCGAAGATGATGAACCGGAGCATCTGGCACTAGAAGATGTGGCTCCGGGCAGCCAATTCCGGGCAGCACAAGAGGCCGATCCGGAACTTCAGTCATTTTGGGAGACAGAGGCGACAGACACCAGGGTTCAGGTAAGACACCCCGAACGCGGTGAGGCACTCCCCAGGGTAGAACTCCGGAATGGCTTGTATAGGATCTGACGGGGTGAGCCTGAAGGGAAGGAAATAGCACAGTTAATTATTCCCCAGGTCTATTGGGAACAGCTGTAATAGTAGGCCCATAAGAACCCACTGGCAGGGCACTTAAGTAAGAATAAGACTGAGACACGTTTGACCCGGTGGTGTTTTTGGCCACATTTATACGAGGATGTGGAAAAGTATTGTCAAACCTGTAAAGAATGCCAAAGGGTGAGCACTCATAAACCCCCTAAGGTGCCATTGATATTGATGCCCATGATAAGAGAACCTTTTGCGAGAATAGCATTAGATGTAGTGGGACTGCTACTCTGGGGGGTGGCAGGCCTTCAGTACATATTGGTCCTCATAGATTACGTGACCAGGTTTCCAGACGCAGTACCCTTGAGAACCGTTACAGCCCCCAAAATTGCAGAGGTACTGATGCAGTGGGTATCTAGGTTCGGGATTCCCCGGGAGACTGTCACGGATCAGGGGTCCAATTTCATGTCAGCCGTATTGGGGGCACTATGCAAAGTACTGCGGATACGTCACCTAAGAACAGCAGTATATCATCCGCAGACTAATGGTTTAGTTGAGCAGTTTAATGGCACTCTAAAGGGCAAGTTGAGGAAATGTACCCAGAAAGGGCCAAAAAAATGGAGCTCAATGATTCCCCCTCTTATTTGCTGTGAGGGATGCCCCACAGGCCTCGATGTGATACTTCCCCTTCGAATTAGTCTTTGGACACTGGCCCCGAAGCTTATTAGATTTGATGTGTGAAGGCTGGGAGGTTGACCCTAGCCCAGGCCGGAGGGCACATGAGCTAGTACGGGATCTCAGGGAATGGCTACAGACAGTACGCGAGATAGCTCAAGACAGGCTGGGGCAGGCGCAAGGTAAGCAGAAAAAGAGGTACAACGAATCCACGCAGGAAAGGGAGCTCGTAGTTGGGCAGAAGGTACTCGTGCTATTACCTGATGCCACTAGTAAATTTCTGACGCAATGGCAAGGCCCATTTGAGATCACGAGACGGGTGGGACCCATAGATTATGAGGTGAGGTGCCCAGGAGCCTGGCGAGAGAAGCAAATTTACCATGTTAATCTATTGAAAGAATGGCGTGAGCTGGAAGGCCTCCTTGTGTCTCCGGATCCCGAGAGGGAGGGATGGGAAAACAATCCCGAGGGTCAACCAGGACACCAAAAGAACAAAAAGGAGGTACAGCTAGGGGAACAGTTGAAAACGGCCCAGCGCCAACAACTGGAGAGGGTAGTGAAAGAATTCCAAGATGTTTTTTCAGACCAACCTGGAAGGGCCCGTGGGGTAGAACATAAAATTATTACTAGAGAAGTTCAGGTAGTACGTGAAAGATGGCGACGTATCCCCTATTACAAATGCCAACCAATTAAGAGGGAGCTAGAACAGATGTTAGAACAAGGAGTTATAACACCCTCTTGTAATCCTTGGCGCAGCCCTCTAGTGCCAGTAGAGAAGCCGGATGGCACTCTGAGACTCTGCGTGGACTTTAGAAAGCTCAATGCCTTTACCTGGTTTGACGCGTTTCCAATGCCACAAGTGAACGACTTAGTGGAGCGCATCGGCCAAGCGCAGTTTATTTCGACTTTAGATCTGTCCAAGGGTTACTGGCAAATTCCTTTGCACCAGCAGGATCAGCAAAAAACTGCTTTTGGCACCCCTTGGGGGCTATCTGAATTTAAAAGAATGCCCTTTGGACTTAATGGGGCGGCGGCTACATTTCAGAGACTAATGGACTGGGTTCTTGCACCACATCAAGGGTATGCAGCTGCATACCTGGATAATATTCTCATCTATACTGATACATGGGAGCGACATTTACAGGCCCTCCGGGCTGTCTTGCTGGAACTAAGACAGGTGGGCCTGACAGCCAACCCAGGCAAGTGTGCCCTGGCCCGACAAGAAACGAAATATTTAGGGTTCCTGGTCGGACAGGGACGGGTGCGTCCCCTGGTAGAAAAAAGTTGCAGCTATTAAGAGCTATAAACTCCCACTCACCAAGAGGCACATGCGGGCATTCCTGGGTTTAACGGGCTATTATAGGCGATTTATTCCCAAGTTCGCAGAGTTATCCAGGCCACTGGTGGAGGCCACGAAGGGCCAACAGAGAGGGATGGTTGAATGGAATGAAGAACGACAAAGGGCATTCGAAGAACTAAAGAAGGCCCTGTCTCAGGAAGTAGTACTACACACGCCCAATTTCGCTGCCCCATTCACCTTACAGACGGATGCCTCTGCGTATGCCTTGGGTGCGGTATTGTCCCAAGAGGTGGATGGACTGGAATGGCCAGTGGCGTATGCCAGCAGGAAGTTGAATCAACAGGAATAAGGTATTCCACTACTGAGAGGGAGTGTCTGGCAATTCGGTGGGCGGTCAGCTACTTCAGATATTATTTACTAGGAAGAGAGTTTAAATTGGTCACAGACCATGCCCCACTGAAATGGCTTCATGCAGCCAAAACTGATAATGCCTGGATAATGCGTTGGGCATTAGCCCTCCAACCTTTTTGCTTCCAGGTAGCATATAAACCAGGGAAGCTAAATGTTGTGGCGGACTTCCTGTCAAGGTGTGGAGAGGAAGGGCACAGGGTGGCAGGGGTGGAACAGCAAGATACAAGAGCGCTAAGTAGCATCTTGAGGGACGGGAAGTGTCTGGGAGTTGCCCGGACTGGGAGACCCCGGGAAGCCCCTTCACCCCAGATCCAGGGGGCAGAATGAACACTCACCTGCTATAGGTCCCCGGATGGCACGGCCCGCTCAAAGGATGGGCCAGAGTCAAACCCGGGAGAGAGAGCTGCGGGACCGGAAGTGCTGGGACAGACGCTGGCTGCCGGCAAGAGAGCAGAGGGGTGGATGCACACCACCCGACACGGAACCCGGATGTTCTGGGGCACCGGTAAGACACCCCTGGGGCGATCAGTGGAGAAGCTGGGGTTCGGCGGTGAGTCGGCTGTTGAGGGTGTGCAAGGGCACCAGGCTCCGGCGGGGGAAGGGCGGAGGAGAGTCTTAGAACCCACCGAGGTGCAAGGACCCCAGGCAGCGACCCAGCTAAGGGAGGACAAAGGAGGGGCACAAGGCCCTTCCCTGGGAGAGGCACCAGCGGTAGGATCAGACCTGGAGGAGGAGATGAGTGGAACTTCTCACACAAAGACCAGAAGCCTCTGGGACGTCGTTCCCCAACACTTCTGGTAGGATTGGATTGACGTTGACTTATACAGCGGACAGGACATTTACCCGGAGGCATGGGCAAGGGTGTAGGGGTGGAGGAGCCCATAATTAGCTCAGGGACCACCACTCTCAATTTTGGACATTTTTGCACGTGCCGCACAAAATTCCACTGAACCGTGGAAAACATCAAAGCCGTGGCAGGTGAGCTCGGCGCGTGCAGACTGAGAAAGAGGGGGGACTGGCTATGAAAAGAATGGACCTTTGAATAACACAGACAGACGATTGATAGACGCATTCACAGTCCTTTCACCTCTATTTCATAAAAGTGGACACAGCACTTACGAGATGGCTGGGGGGGAAGAGGGGTACTGGTACTGTGTGAGGGTTACTGATAAGATATGAAGCCAGCTGAAGCCAGTCAACCGGGCAGTCTCGTCAACAGGGAAACCTTGAAAGTCGGGCATGGATTGTGTTTGTAAGATAAAGAAACATCTTGAAACAAAATATATGAGGCATATAATTCACGAGAGTTAAACTTTGGTGTTCACGCTCACAGTGCCCTTGATTGGATAGAATAGTGATTTAGTTAATAGATGATTGGGTACTTTTACAAGCACAAGCTAATCACGAACTAACGCTGTTGCCTTGTTAAGTATAAAAAAGTATGATAACTAGTAGGTGGGGTCCCTCTCTCAAAGAGGCACCTTGCTCAAGCGAATAAAGATTCTGTATTTGATTATTCCCCCAGCCTAGAGTGAACTGCACATGGCTTTAAGAGAGTAATTCATAACATAGCTTTGCCCTGCTCTGCCATGAAAAGGGATAATGCATAAAGGTGCAGATGGATAATCACTGGGGTTAAATTATAGACATATTTGACCCAATGACTGTAAAATGCTATGAGAATCATCAATAAAAAAAAAAACACTGTACAATATAGTATTGTAAGTGTGCTCATTAGAGTAATATCAAGTTTGCTTATGAAGGAAATAAGTTTCTGTATGACATGCTGGGCAGTATATAAACATGTGATAAATGTTGAGATACATATTATCTAAAGAAGCTAAGCAAAAAAGAAGTTTTAGCCATTAACAAATCTTGAGATTATTTATATTATATTAGCTTTGCCATCTGCAATTTGAGTCAGCTAGGTACTGTTGAAGCTTTTGGAAGACAGAAGTGAGCAGATGGTTTGTTTTCGACACCATCAGGTAGTGGGTAGTGGATATTAGTAAATTGGCAGGTATCCACTAAAAATTATTCCATAGCAGATAATGAAATACGTTATAAATAGTAGAGAAATTATGAGTAGCTGTAAAGAAAGAGGTGAGGGGAAGAGAGATTTTCCAGAGAAATTGTGTACATTCATCCCCTATCTCATTTTTTCCATTATGCTCAGGAACTAATTAAAAAGCTAATAGATGTCCTTTTAGGTAACATACATACATACATACGTTACATATGTGATTAGCTACAGTTATATATATATAGATTTCATAGATTTCATAGACATTAGGGCTGGAAGGGACCTCGGGAGATCATCGAGTCCAGCCCCCTGCCCAAAGGGCAGGATGTCAGCTAGGGTCATAGGATCCCAGCAAGATAAGCAACACATTTACTCTTGAAGGTGTTCAATGTAGGTGCTTGAACCACCTCCGATGGCAGACTGTTCCAGACCTTGGGGGCTCGGACAGTAAAGAAATTCTTCCTTATGTCCAGCCTGAAACGGTCTTGCAGGAGTTTGTGACCGTTCGACCTCGTCATCATTTGGGGCGCTCTGGTGAACAAACGTTCCCCCAGATCCTGGTGTTCACCCCGATAAACTTATAGGTGGCCATCAGATCACCCCTGAGCCTGCACTTTTCCAGGCTAAAGAGTCCCATGGCTCTCAGCCTGTCATCGTAAGATCTGTTTTCCTGACCTCTGATCATGCGCGTGGCTCTCCTCTGGACTCTCTCAAGCTTCTCCACATCCTTTTTGAATTGTGGAGCCCAAAACTGGACACAGTACTCCAGCTGCGGCCTCACCAAGGCCGAGTACAGGGGGAGAATGACGTCCCGGGATTTGCTCGAGAAGCATCTATGGATGCACGCCAGCGTTTTGGTCGCTTTACTAGCTGCAGCATCGCATTGGAGGCTCACGTTCATCTTGTGGTCAATGATGACCCCCAAGTCTTTTTCTTCTGTAGTGCTAACCAACGTAGCACTGCCGAGCCTATAAGGGTGCTGCAGGTTTTTCCTCCCAAGGTGAAGAACCTTGCATTTTTCGGTGTTAAACACCATAAGGGTCTCGTCTGCCCATTTGCTGAGCTTGTCCAGGTCAGCCTGGATCACCCGCCTATCTTCTGGCGTGGATGCTTTGCCCCGAAGTTTGGTGTCATCGGTAAAGTGTGTGCATGTGTACAAGCATGCTTGTAATGTGCATTAAATTAGGCTAATGTGCATTAATGTGTCTCATATAGATGCATCCATAGATGCTTAAAATCAGGTCCTTCAGTTACTAGTATGCACCCATATAAATGACTCCACTGTTCAATTGAGAGTAGAGCTACGGATTAATGCCATCTCCCCATTTTAATTTTATTGTTTTAAGATCAGATATTACAAGTGGTCCAGACTTTAAATTAATCTGGTGATTTACTTTGATTTATAGCCTATGTGCCAATTTATTGCTGGTACAGGCTGTGACAACAATAGAGTTTGCTTTGTTTGGTGATCTCATCTCTTCATATATGCAAGATGAACGAAAATGCTATGATACTATATGGACTGTAAGCCTGAACAAACTGGATTGTCTTGTGAGAGAATTATTTAAACACATTGTCTTTATTTCATAGAAATATAGAAGAGCAGATCATCTAGACCAACCCTCAATTCAAAGAAGAATTGTTCCTGTTTAAGTCAACCCACTCAAGTTTCTCTCTAGCCTGCTCTTAAAAACTTCAAGGGATAGAGATTCTACAAATTCTCTGGCTAGCCTGTTCAAATGATTAACACCTGCCCTCACCTGGGGGAGAAAATTCTTCCTAATCTCCAAACTAAATTTTCCTTGCTGCAGTTTAAGACCATTGCTCTTAGTCCTGTCCCCATCAGCTACAGGGAATAGTTTATTACAATCCTCTATCACTATGAATGTCCTTCAGGGATTTGAAGACTTCATAAGTCTTTGCAGTTCTCACCCCTTCTTACTCTCCACTGGACTCTTTCCAACTTCCTTATATTTTTCTTGCCCAGAACTGGAGACATTACTCCAGATGAGGACTTACCTGTGCCAAATAGAGTGAAAGAATCACTTCTCTTAACTTGCAAGTGAAGTTCTTATTAATATAACTCGGCAGGCTTTTTTTTTTCTTGTAACGAGAATATCTTGCTGGATCATAGTCTGTGGTCCACTATAGCCCCAGGTCCTTACCTGCACTACTGCATCCCACCCAGTCATTCAGCACTTTGTAACTGTGCATGCAATTTCATGCTTGTTCTTATTTAATTAATTTTAGATAATTTTTCCAGTTTATTGAGTATATTTTGAACTCTAACCCCACCCTCCAGACTGTTTGCAACTCCGTGCAGCTTGGTGCCACCTGTAATTTATACCACTGTGGCGAGAAACACTGCTGGATGAGGTCTAGAAATGGATGAAAAACATATTTACAAATTTTGTGTTGTGATTTTTAATTATCATTTCATTGTTGGTGTCAATGGGGCATACCGTATAGAGCCCCAAGACATTTCTTCTGTCAGAGTTCCCATGTAGAAAGAAGCCTTGAATGCTGACAGCGTTCTGTTCAGACATGTCCAGTACTGGTCAAAGTTTAGGTTCTTGTAATGGCACATATCAATGTCATATCCAGTCATCTCATATGTAAATAGTCTTATCCTCAGAACTACATCTGGACGTTAGAGAAATATTAGCATCACCATTTCAAAAATGGGAAATAGAGGTAGAGGGCTATTCAGTGACTTGGTTCAAGGTTACACAGGGTGCCCTGGGCAAAACTCCCTTCTTGACAGCATGGAGGCAGAAAGGGATCTTGGAGTCATTACTGACTCCAAGATGAACATGGGCCGACAATGCAAGGTCACGGTTGGCAGGGCTAACCAGACCTTGTCATGCATCCACAAGTGCATCTCTAGCAGGGCCAAGGAGGTGATCCTCTACATGACACTGGTCAGGCCACAGCTGGAGTACTGTGTCCAGTTCTGTGTGCCCCACTTCAGGGGGGATGTGGACAACATTGAGAGGGTCCAGAGGAGGGCCACCTGCATGATCCGAGGACTACAGGGCAGACCCTACAGTGAAAGACTGCGGGACCTAAACCCATTCAGCCTTCACAAGAGAAGGCTGAGGGGGGACCTGGTGACAGTCTATAAACTCACTAGGGGGGACCAGAAGGGTTTGGGAGAGACCTTGTTTCCCCTAGCACCTCCTGGCATAACAAGGAATAACGGCCATAAGTTGTTGGACAGTAAGTTTAGATTAGACATCTGTAAGAACTACTTCACAGTTAGGGTGGCTAGGATCTGGAACCAACTTCCAAGGGAAGTGGTGCTGGCTCCTACCCTGGGGGTCTTTAAGAGGAGGCTTGATGCCTACCTGGCTGGGATCATTTGAGCCCAGTTTTTTTTTTCCTGCCCTGGCAGGGGGTCGGACTTGAAGATCTATACGGTCCCTTCCAACCCGACTTCTATGATTCTATGGTAAAACCAGATATTTAATCCATAGTTTTAGGCCTGTAACTTTGACCATCAGACCTTCCTTCCCGCCTTATCTTCTACTGCAGAGAACACTGAATAGAAATCAGGGATTCTCTTATCTTCTGAAACTGGCCTTTAGAGACATGAGATTTGTCCTACTATTGCTAGTTGCTTCTTGGGATCCAGAAAAAGGGGAGATGGCAGGAAGGACAGAGGGGGAGGATTAGTCTAACAGCTTATCCATTTGATGCGGTCCCTGCTCAGGAGGTGCGCAATTGCTCTAGTATTCCTTTGAAACCTTCAGTCTCCTCTGCCAACAGAACTTTACTGTGTGGAAATAATTGTTCTTAAAGGAATTAAAGCAATAGGTTCTCTGGAGTGGAATGAAAGACAAAAAAAGGCAGATGATCTTGGAACAAATGGAAGTAAAGACTGCAACAAGTTGGAAGTTCTGTCATCAATTTTGGGAATAAAGTGAGGCTTAAATAGTAAAATAGTCATATCATTAGAGATTTGAAGTTCAGAAAGAACTATAAAGATCATAGTTGCTCTGTTTCTGCCCTGAGTATCTTTGGAGCAATCCACTACATACATGCTCCCCTGTCTATGACAGCACACATATGATTTTTCCTGGAGGTAATATCTGCATGTAAGGCACTGAGACATGTTATATTATGAGATTTGGCAAAGAACCTACCAGTGTTGTAGGTTGTATTCTCTTGGAAAATTATGATCACAACAAATATATTTATCTGTGTTAATGAACTTACCTGGTAAGGAAACTGCTTGATGCTACGCTAGAAGTGCCTGTTACAGGCCTTCACTATGCTCCACCTGAGACTAGCTTACCAATTATCCTCTTTGTTTTAAAGATGCAGAAACTGAGGTAGAAAGGCTTGTGTGACTCTCTCAAAGCCACTGAAGGAGGCAGCATGAAAAACTGACACTTCTGGTTTTCTGTTCCATCCCTTGCTTTTAGTGGAAGTCAAGCCATTCCTGTCTCACCTCCTATTGGTCATCTGATCCTTTCCTCTGCTATCACTAGGGAACCTGGGTTTCTCTGATAAAAAAAAAATCACAAATTCTCTGATAAAATCCCCCAAATCCACAATTAAAATGAAATGCCACTATGTATATATATAAGTATTAATTGAACACAATGTTTTACTGAACTATTTACCAGAGAGCTCTTTGCAGATGTGCAAAATCCATGCATTTCTCCATTAAAATGAGATATCCACTTTTTTATTGGGTAAAGGGGGAAATCTGCATTTTTCTCCATTTTCCTGTGGGAAATGGAAAACCCAGATCCCTGGCTATCACACAGGATCCTTACTACATTTTTCCATTTGACTTTTTCTCTGTTTTTTAAATGCAGATGCCTGCATTTTTAAAAGTGTAACAGTGTAAAAAATGGTGTAACCTTAACCGATTGCCATAGAGATGTATTCTGGGCACAGTACATAGATATAATTGTCAAACATATAGCTTATCCCCTCTCCATCCTGCAAAAAACAGTTATTCTTGTCTTGAATCAAGAGGTACATCATCTCTCTATCCGTCCTATTCCTCTAGATACCAAAATATTACTTTCTGGCAGTTTCTCTCTATAAAATATACTCTTTTCCTCTGAAAGTATATAGAACCTGCCATTGGCTATTATATGCTCATTCTCCCATATCTATAACTGCTGTGTGAAATATCACACTTGCATAGTGGTATGAAATATACAGTAGCTTCTCATCAGTTGTGAGAGATGTGAGATAAATATAACTCACATTGTTCTTATGCTCTTCACCCTTAGCATCCAACAAGATATGTTTACGAACCTTCACAAAGCTCTCCCTGTTGATCAAGTAATCATTTGTAGACTTGGGGAAGAGAAAACAAATGCGCCAGAGCTCTAGAAATCCTGTTTTCTTTCATGGACCCCCCCCGGCCCAAAAAAATACATAGCTGGGGAAAGTATTACCAAACACACACAACCAGAATGTATTTATTTTTCAAGTCATACCATATTCATATTTACTTTAATGATTCATAAACATCACAGGTTCCAGTTCTCCTAATTAACTCATCTATTTAGTGTTGTTAACAGCTGCTCAGGGAATGATTTATCATACAATATCACATCACACCAACATATAAATCCAGCCAGTTGAATTGGCTAAATATCTTTCATTGCCTAGATATGTGAATTCTTTCCCTCATATTCAGTATTAACACTGTGTAGACTGTAGCTGTTATCTTACTGTTTTATTCTCCTGCTAATTTGTACAAGACATAATGTATGGTAGCCTAAAAGTATAGTTACTCATTTTTGTTCTTTAATATTTATCAAGGTACCTGCTGAAAAAAGGGATCTATACATTTATTTTGAGACAACAGGAACTTCAGAAACTTTTCTCTGCAGTTCTTGTTTTACTGCTTTGGTTTTCTGTTCTTATAAAAATCACTGAGTGTCCCAGAATGATCATCTTTATTCAAAGTTGCCATTAGGGTCCTATCTACCCTGAAAGCATGACCAAGTCTGCTAAACCCTTTACAATAGTGATACGCATGATGGGACATCATGTCATAGCCTTGGACAATCAATGCTTTAAAACAGGCCTGTCCAACTTAACAGCTGGGGGCTGTAAACTGCAAGGACCACATACTGTGGGGGCCATGCCCTCCCCTCATTTCCCTGGCTGCAAGCTCCTCTGGCACGGGTGGGCAGCTCCTCCCTGCACTGCTGCACCGTATAGGCTGGCACCCCCTACTCCCAATCTCCTTGGCTGCAGCTCCCCTGGCACTACAGGCTGTGCTGAGCCACTCCACCCTGCCCTGTGTCACCACCTGGGACAGGGGCAAGAAGTGAAAGCCAGAGAAGAGGGATCCTAGAGACCCTGGAGCCAGAGCAATCAGGGAAGCA
Organism: Crocodylus siamensis; assembly: GCF_052110815.1. Taxonomy (NCBI): domain Eukaryota; kingdom Metazoa; phylum Chordata; order Crocodylia; family Crocodylidae; genus Crocodylus; species Crocodylus siamensis. Next base: position 236,005,752 of record NC_143397.1, on the reverse strand, counting down.
GGAGCCAGGAGAAGCCTGGGCTCTGCAGATTAACCCCTAGCAGCATGCAGCCCACAGGCCACCAGTTTGCTAGTCCTCCTTTCAAACAATTTGACTCAAATTAAATGGTGACGTGCTTGGGCCCCTGTGCTGTTTTACTTGGAGGCAGGGTGTAAATCTCTTAAGATAGTGCTTTTTCCCATTCTAATTTGGCATGAAAATGGCAACAGCAAATGCTCTGACAAGCTGTCTGGCTTGTTGAGCAAACCAGGTGCTCAAGGTCATCTCAAACAGGAGTTGCTTTCAAAGGCAGAGTGCATCATTGTTTGAAGTTGTAATATTGTGCCTTCTTCAGATGGTAGAGATGGTCTCTAACATTGGAAAAGAGAGCATTGATCTGGGAGCAGGAAGGCCTGGATTCTGGTGCATTTGCTAAACCTCCTGGGTACAAAAAATCATGGACTAGATATAAACGAACTATAAACATTGAATTTATGACACATTATAACCTGCCTAACATCTGACTCCCCAGGTACCTCTCCACTATTTACCTGCTATATTCACTGCCCCCTCCCCAACCCACCCCACCAATGCGTCTCTCACTCACTGACTCCTCAATTTCCATCTTCACTGCCTTGTTTTCTTGCATGCAGACCAGCCTCTGGTTTCTTTACTATTCATTCCATCCAGGAAGAGCACACACCATGTGCAGATGCTTCCTCAGCCTGACAAAGGGTATTTATACCTGAAAGCTTGCAAAGAAGAATTTTTCCAACTATCTGAGTTGATCTAATAAAAGATATCAGATTTATCCGAAGAAACTTGTCTTGCTAAACCTATGGCTTTCCAGTGTAAAATGCATTAACAACCATGGCAGCAGGGAGCAAACAAACTCCTTTCCATGGAAATATCCCCAACTGGAGTACAGACACATGCTGCCTCTCACTTGCTCCTAGGGGTGCTTATGCATTTTACATTGAACAGCCATTGGGTTAAAATAAATCAGTAAGACTCCTAGCAGCTGAGACTGGAACCCAGGACTCACTACTCCCATGAGAGTACAAGAACCAACAGGCTTCAGTCCCCCTTCCTCTTGCCTGCTCTCATTCTAGTCCCATGAAACTTGCTTCCCCAGTGGGCCAAGGTCAACGGAAGGGTAGAGGCTTTTTGCTTCCTCCCTCCTCCCCTGAACACTGATGTTCAGGGCAAGCTACAAGAGCATAAAACATGGGTCTGATCCCATGAGCTGGGGAGTGGGGGGAGGTGGCAGGAAGGAGGGACTATAACCCAGGCCTCCCACTTCCTGAGTTAGTGCTGTAATAATCAGGCATTGGAGCAAAGGGAGTTCAAAAGTTTCCAAGTTCAAAAATGAACAAGGGGTGCTGTGCTCCATCTCAAACTCAGGTACTTTGAGGACTGCTTGTCTAAAAATGATAAAACACCTAATGTGCTGCTCTGTAATAGAAACTAAAGCACCAAGGTGGCAAGTTATGACAACCCTGTGCCCACCCATATCCAGGTCCTCCTCTACCAGGGGCTTGAAGGCTTGTAACAGGTTGCTTTCCCCAGTGCCATCTTCCGTGTTATCCGTGCCCTATGTGGGGCACCCTTGAAGTCCCCCTTAAGGTTTCTTATGTCCCGTTCTTTACTCGCCTGCCATGTCTTGATGGAAATTATTATTGATGTTCTTGAAAACAGGAGACTGCCTATTGTATTTCATATGTTGGGGTCTTCTGCCTCCATAGGCCTTGACCCCGGTCTTTCTGTATCTAAGCCTCCCTGTCTAAACCCACCAAACAAGGTACGACACGGAGGCTCTAGCCATCTTTCCTGCTCTAATCTGGAGCCTGGCCTAGAGGTCTAGCCACCAACCCCATAGCCGGGGTGATGGCGCAAGTTCAAAGGCCAGGGGAGGGATTTGCTTAGTCCCACAAAAAAACCCAAAATAAAATTGTACCACAAGTGCACCAGACTTCCCTGGCCTTTTAGGATTGTGGCTTCAGGTGCCAGGTTCCGTGCACCCCCAAAATGCCACACCCCCACTGACACCAGGGTTTATGTACCTCCAAAAGCCACACCCTTGCTGGCACTGGGGTTTACATACCCCCAAAAGCCACGCCCTTGCTGGCACCAGGTTCTGTACCCCAAAAGCCACGCCCTCGCTGGCACCAGGTTCTGTACCCCAAAATGAGGCCACCTCCTTCCCGTAATAGCCTCCCCCAAACCACCGGGTGTTCAATAACCAAAAGAAATATGACTGCTGTCTCTCAGAGCTTCTGTAGTTCCCTCTTCCAGCCTTTGGACAGCTCACCAAGCCTCTCATGGAGCTCTGGGTTACACTCCTGGCCCTTACTGCTGCTCTTCCCAGGGTTTTTATAGTTCTGGCCTGCCCCTTCCGGTCAGCTTAATCCCCTCCTTACCAGCATTCCATGCCCAAAAAGTTCTGGCCTTAAAGGGGCAGACCCATCTTCTAGTAACAAGGCTAGGGTTCCCTGTTACAAGGCCATATACAGCCCAGAGGCCGCCAGTTGGACAGCCCTGGGCTCACTCAACATGCCTCCCTGCTCAGCATCTAGGCACAGTTACTAGATTGTCTTTGGGAGGCACCTGGGATTCCTATATAATGGCTGCATATACAAAACATGCTGACTGTGCAGTTTATTACTTGTATAAACAAGTACTAAATGACTGTGCAGTAACCCAAGTTACTGTGCAGCAGCGCCAACAAATGGCTTTGTGACGCTGACTGTAATAGCCCAAGACTACTGCTCAGTAGTGTACCTTCATGCGGTTTCTGCCATGTGATGCTAATGAGCAGTAGTCTCAGGCTAGTGTGCAGTCAGCATCTCATGCGGACATGGCCAATAAGTAGCAATATCTGAAGACTTAACCCTTTCAAGACATGACAGTGCCCAACTGGAGACACCTGTAGGGTCAACTTGGATCCAGCTTGTTCTGAAACACACAACTGCACTTATAAATGCAAGAAATTTAACTCTGACTTCATACTTCACCATGGGAAAAATCTTTGAGCACTGGATTTCATATTATTACTGTCTTTTTTTCTCATGGCATGAATGAACAAGTTAAGAGGTACAAAAAACAACACATGTCCTCACAGTGTTTGTTTTCCAAGGATGGGTATTACTTTTTTTCATAAAAATATGGTTCAGTATAAACACATAGTTATTTTCATATTATTTTTGTGCAAAACGAATCTTTACAAAAACTCAAGCAACACTGAAGTCCTGCATGGTTTATAAGGACAGCTTTATGCTTCTGCACACTGTTGCACTGGCTGCAGTTTAGTCCAGCTTCGTTTTCTTTTTCGTTTCTTCTTTGCAGCAGGAGGCTGCTTAGTCTCTTGCACTTTTTTCTTCTTCTTCAGGCAGCTGAGGGGATTGGGACCACCCACTCTCTTACGTTTTCTTTTTTCCTTTTCTTCCTTTCCTAGTCCCTCTTTCTCTTTGAGTTGTTTAAGACTTTGTTTCTGGTGCTCTGGAACAAGCTGATTTGCTTGCACTGCTTGAATAAATGCCAGAGATTTTGGAGACGGTTTGTCAAGTACTATAGTGTTCTGAATAATAAAGAGCAGAGGAACTCCAGGCTTTTTCTTCACTTTTTTTGCCAAATCTTGGTCCTGTCAAATCAAAATGCACAGTCAACAATTTGTGATTAACTTTTCTTTTAGAAATGATTGCACTACAATTGCAAATATTATTCAAAGAGCTGAATTTTATAAAAGATGTCTATTAACTTAGTAGCTAGTAAATCTGAATAGGGGCCTGTCTATGATAAACCAATTTCTGCATGCCCATCTTCTGTATTACCCCTCAGGCAAATGAAATATATACTTCCTCTTTTTGTACATGTGGGGAAGGAGAGGAGAGGGAAATAAACTAAATCTATGAAAGTGTCAAATGTCATCATGGAAGATGCCCTTAAAAATGATAGTGAAACACTTTTTATGCAATGCAAAATATTCAAGAGATTGAAGTCTGTACAACAAAAAAAAATTGCAGTAACCCTGAATTCACTTTCTGATTGAAAAGTTTAACTAAAAAGTTTATTCTAAATTTCCAGTGTAGCATTTTAATCGAAACTGCAGCCTGGTAAACAAATATAAGCAGCTTGTGATGAATGTTCAGAGTGAGGGCACTTACAATATTTTTGTTCCCATTCATCATGCAGGAAATCGTATTCAGTGATACTTTTAAGGCTGCAATTCTGTTTCAAACTGAAATTTCCCCACTTTGTAATCTGATAGTCGTCACATGTTGTATACATGCAGATCTTATACACTTAATTCCAACAAGTCACTCAGATCTTGTGTTTATTAGGAATAAAAAAACCCAACCATTTTAAAATAAAATTCAGTTATGTTTCCTAGGAGTATTTACCTGTGTAGCAATAAAATAGTGATGTGGATTGCCATCCTGAATCATGGATAGAAGACATGCCGAACCACTTACTGGATCTTTGAAGTGAGAACAGTGTCGAACCTGAAATCGTTGGGCAATTAATTTTGCTCCATATAGTTCCTTCCCTAGTGATTCTAATTCTTTTAGAACACATCTAAAAAAAGCAAAAATAAGACAAAATTATAGAGGGAAAAATCCCTAATTTTATTCCTCATATTAAACTCTCTATAAAACTGCAAAGAGGTTTCAAATATTGAATTTTTAACCATGTTTGATTAGAGATAAACACTACCTGGTCAGACTATGTCCATTTTACAGGGCACATAAATATGAGTTAAAGTACAGCTTTTCTTAGCATTTCAACAAAATTTCTAAACGAGACGAATAACAACATTTGAAATATTAAGTAACCTGGATCAATTCAATGGCAATCCCAAATCTTTGAGACTACTTCAGTAAGACTTGTAATTAAGTGAAAAAAACCTTTGCAAATGTAATTACAGCTATTATGAAGAAAATCCAACTTCTTCACTGTAACCCAGGGGTAGGAAAATGCGGCCTGGGGGCTGGATGTGGCCCACCAGGCCATTCTATCTGGCCTGCAGGGCCCTTAAAAAATTTAGAAAAGTAGTATTTATCTGCCCTGGGCTGCCTGTCATGCGGCCCTTGATGGCTTGCCAAAACTCAGTAAGCGGCCCTCTGCCCAAAATAACTGCCCACCCCTGCTGTAACCTGTTTGAGTAAAAGGTTTTCTATATAAAATCATAGGGTTGGTAGGTACCTCCAGGATCATTTGATCTAACCCCATGCCACTCCTAAAGTTCATAGACTTCACCTAGCACACAGATTAGCTTTAAAAAGATTACACAATTAAATAAACCTCCCCCACGAATAAAGCAACTGGTGTAAATGCATAATAATACCTGTATGTAGTGTTAATTTAGGACTGAATATATGTGACTACTAACATGCTGAGATTCCATATTTGAATTATGTGAAAAAAAAAAACACAGCAGGAACTACAACAGCTGATGTGCAATTCATTTGCATTTTAGTGGTTCTGTCTCAGAGAGTGTTGTACCCAACAGTGCCTGTGAAATTTAAAATAGCAGGTGCTAAACATAGAAGTTCTCAGAGATTTATATACTAAAGGGGTCTTTTGGTGAACACATTTCATGGCACTGTAAAACAGGATAACCCAGCAGGATTTAGGACAGGTTTAGAGTCTTCCCATTCAGACACCACACATATTGACATGGATATACATGAAGAGATTAATTAACCTCTTTGAAGAAAAATGCCACCTGAATCATTCTTAAACCAATGTTCCAGTGACGACCCACTCAATTATACCATTAGGGAAGTGCAAGTCCTTTTGTTCTATCTTGCACCCTAAAAATTCACTACCCAACCAGAAGATTAAAAAGGATTGCAACTGTGTCATGTGATGGAATAATTCAGAAATTAGGCAACAAGATTGGAAAAAAAGGTTAATAAAAAATATATTAATTTACAAAACAGGAAGCAGTACGTAACATACAGAAAATACTTTTGTCAAAAAAAAAATTGAAGAGCAATATCTTCCCAGAGGATATGATTAATAAAAGAAGCAATACCCACGTTGAAGAATCAGTAGATTTCAATGTTATAGACTTGTGAGACTAGACGAAAGAATCTATCAAAAATGTATACCAAATCACTTATTAGGAAGCGTTTTTCCAAGAATGATGAAAAACATCCAGATGAAGGCATGAAATATTCAAGACTAATCCTTCTACCCAGTGGGTGCATCTAAACAAGACGCTTAACTGCACAGTAGTATAGTTTACTGCACAGTAAGGATGTGCATCTACATGTGCACATGCTTACTACACAGTAAACCTTGCTAATTGCAAGTAAATTTGCTACCTGCAAATGCAAGTAGCAAATTTATTTTAGATTAGTAACAGTGCAGTAGCACTTGTGTAGATGCCTGACCGGAAGCAAGTCTGCTCCTGGCCAGCTGTCCACTGGGGGCAGGAGATTTCTCCCTGAGGCAGGTTCCACAACTGAAGCCTGGGTGGGGATTATGTCCCCTTATCCCAGCAGCAGGGAGCTCCAAGCCCCCACTCTGCCATTGCAATGGGATAGCTGGGAGATCAGGGTCTCCCAGTGCTGGCGCTGGGAGCTGCCTGCTGGCAGGGGCTGGGGAGCCTATTCCCCGCCCATCTACATACTTGCAGAACTGAGTGGGGAACAAGCTCCCAGCCTGTTCTGCACTCATGTCGCTGAGTGGGGAACAGGTTCTCCAGCTTCAGTCCCATATGTGGAGCACAGGCTGGGAACTGTCCTGGTCAAGGGCAGGTTCCAGCTCCAAGCCCTGATCAAGGCACAGGCCTTAGAAAGAACTGCAGGGATGGAATAGGTCCCAGCCCCCTGCCCTGATCTGCCAGTGGGGCAGCCAGCAGCAAGCCCTACCAGCAGATGGGGCAGAGGGCTAAAACCTGCCTCTCCTCTGCAGCTCTTCCCAAGTCCCCAGGCTCTGATCCAGGGAGCTGGTGCCAGGAGCTTCCTACTGATGTGGCAGGGGGACACTGTCTCCACCCTGGAAGCAAGCACCCTCCTGGGGCAATGTGTAATGTCCCAGCTACTGGCCAGGAGACAGCTGTCTCCTGGCCCAGTGCTCCCTGCCAGCCCCTGGACTATCACCCATGGGGAGCCCAGAGCTCCCCCTAGTGGAAGCAGAAGCCCATTGCAGGGCCCCAGGAAGTGGGAGCAATTTGTTGCCATTAGCAGCAAATCTATTCTCACTTCCCTGCACCTGTAGATGCTTGCTTGGAAGCGTTTACTCATGAGTAAACTGATCCTGGATCAAATGCACATGTAGACACACCTGGTATGTTACTAAGACTGAGGCTGGCCTGCGCTACTTGACTTTTCACTGGGCATATCTACACATGCAATTAACATGACTGAATAAACTGTGGAGCAATTTGTGCTGCAGTAAACTGAGCCAGGGAGGAACAGTGGAGGCCAGGGCTGCTCATGCCATGCTCTGCCCCCCTGCAGCAGTCAGAGGGAGATCCAGGCTCCACCCATAGGTGCCCAGGTGCCAGTCCCAGGCTGGCAGAAGGTACAAGGATCAGCCTCAGGCTCCAGCTGACAGTGGCAGTGTGGCCTGGAATCTGGGGGCAGCCCTAGGCTGGCAGGGCCCAGGGCGAGGCGGCTTTGGAAACAGACTGCTGTGTTGGATGGTGAAGAAGCTGGCTGAGCCACGAGACTCTTGTAGCTGCTGAGCCATGTGGCTAGACAGTAATGTGGCTCCCTGCTGGCTGGGCTGACCAGGTGCAATTTATGCCAGAGTCAGCATTTACACATACTTTGCTGTGTAGTAAATAATTCTGCAGTAGGATAGTACTTTCATTTACAAGTACTAGCCTGCTGCAGAGTTAATTAGTTTCCTGTGGCCTACCAGGGCCACATGTGTAGATGTGTGATGTTTACTGTGGAGCAATTAGGCAGCTCTGCAGTAAACTTCTCATGCAGATGTGCCCATTGCTATTTTTCTTCTGTGAAGCAAATGTAAAGGTTAGCACATACATGCATCAGAATTGGTATTAGTTTTTTGTGTCTGCAGTTCAATCTGCTCTCAAAGTAAAGGATTATTTTTTGAAGCAGCTGCTCAAGATTGAAACCAAAGATGGGTTAGGAAAGGCAGCAACAATCGAAATGGAGCCTCCCTTTGTGCAATATTTTCTTCTTCCACAAAGTAGCTCTATTTGTTTTTTTAAAATCACCCAAGTTCCTGCACTTACACCTCAGCTCCACATCTTGCAGAGAAGTAAAAGCAATGGAGCTTGAGCTCTTTATAATGTCACAGTAATATCTGTCCCTTCGCTGGACAAATTTCAAGAGACTCTGCTTTGGAAGCACCTATAAAATAATCAGGAAGACCAAGATTGAACATGATGGGGAAATATGTTTACAACATGAATCCTCTGCTACAATTCAGAGTTTTATTTTTCAAAGCAAGATAGCAATATTTTCCTCAAGGACTCAAAAGGAACAAGCTTATGAACTCAGAATTTAGAACAGGAGCGTCAAACATACAGCCCGTGGGTCAGATCCAGCCTATGGAGCTGTTTGATCTGGACCGCAGGGCTCTGGCTTGACCCCACATGCTGACCCAGCTCTGCGTACAGCACATGGTGCATGGGCTGGCCCCTGCAGCCTGGACCCCCTGTTCTGAGTGCAGTGCCAGTTCAGGTCCTACACATGCACCAAGCTCCAAGGCTGGCACACGCTGCACAAGGCTTGACTCACCATGTGTGCTGCATGCAGTACAGAGGACTAGCACAGGACATGCACTCCATGAAGCACTATGCCAAACCCAGAGCCACCTTGCAGGGCTGGTCAGTGGGGTGCTGCACAAAGCGTGCACTGCCTGTGGCAGGCAGGCTGAACTGGGCACTGCATGTTTAACACCCGTGACTTAGAACATCTGGGAAGCCTAGTCAGATTTCAGCTGTGCTTTCAACATCAGGGGGGTGCTGCTGTAACCAGGCCCATCATACATTTGACTGGAGTACAAATGGATCCACCCTTCTACACTTTCTGCAGATCTGTGCTGTTTTTTCTGGTAGAGCACTAAGTGCCTCATGGCACTACAGCTATTTACCTAGATGGCTCCTGACAGCAGCAGTGTCTCTGCACGCCAGCCAGTCAGTATTTTCCATTTGCTGTTGCCATGAATGAGAAGGGCCAGAAGTCAGGCCCAAAATATGAAACACGTGACTAAGTGTTTCACCCCAAGAAACTGTGAACAATGGGTAGTCACCAGCCTGAACCATCATAACTTGCTTAGAAAGAAATGATGTTTGGAGTAGATTTGGTCTTCAGAGCTTCGGCTATTGCAGGATGGCACATCAGTGTTAGGCTGTGACCTTGAACCTGGGGCTTCAGCCTGCGTGGCACAGCCCCTCAACCCAGTCTGCCACCTCCTTAGCAGAACACTGAGGTGGACACAAGGGGCCAGAACCCCCCAGCTAGGCCCAGCACCCCCCAGCTAGGCCCAGCCACCTGCCCACTCAGCAGACCCCTCACTGGCTACCCTTTCCTACTTACATCCCTGACCTGGAAAAAGTATCCAAGTAACAAGGCTCAACCTTGCACCCAGGCTGCTGCACCCTTGGCTTGTGCTGCTACTGACTGATGGAGTCCTCAGATCCCAGATCCAGCAAACATCCTGACCTCGCTCTGCCTGACCCTCCACATCAGTGTTTCTCAACCTGTGGGTTGTGCCCCAAAAGTGGGTCGCAAGAATATCTGAAAGGGTCGTGAGCAAGTGCCAGAAAAGCGCAGGTTTCCCTGTGCAGGTTGGCAGCGTTTCAGCCTGCGAGGGGCTGCTCAGGGCAGTCAGCAGGCAGGGTCGTGGGAACAGCCCGGCAGCTGGATGAAGGTAGGTGTATGGGGAGTGGGGGTTGGAGGGCCGGGGCTTGGGGGCTGCTGGGGTGGGAGGAGGGCGGGGGAAGGTGGCCGGGTGCCGAGGCTGCGGCAGGGCCGGTGGGGAGAGGCACCAGCAGGACGGGGGGGTGGGGGGGTGAGTTGGGACATCGACGCCAGAGCACACGTGGGGCAAGCCGCCCCGCCCCCTGCAGACAGGGCGGGGATGACGTTGGTGGGAGCGCCCCGCCCCGCCCCGCCCCGCGCTCACCGCGTGGTGCAGAGCTGCGCGGCGCCCCCCAGGTAGCCGGGCAGCTGCTCGCGGATCTGGATCTTGTTGCGCAGCGCGGCCTGGCAGAAGGTGCCGTCCAGCAGCAACTGGAAGGGTTCCCGGACCTGGAAGTTGTACTTGTAGAAGCTCATGTGCTTCTTGGCGTGCTTCTGCCGCGTGATCTTCATGGCGGCGGCGCAGGGCCGGCCTCACCCGGAAGCGAAAGCCCCGCTCGCCCGGAAGGAGAACCCGGCCCCTGGCGTCCTCCCGCGTGCGCAACAGCGCCGGCTCGGCGAAAGGGCGGGGCTTGAGTCGGGGGCGGGGCCTGTCCGCTGGCGCGCATGCGCTGAGGGCAGGCGTCGAAGCGCGGTCTCCGTCATGCGCCCGACAGCGTTGCGGGTTCTGCGTCACAGTGCACTCCCTCTGACAGCCAATCGCGCGGGGGGCGTGGCGCACCCTGCCTTTGCCCCTGCTCGCTGGGCAGGGACCAGTGGCGCAGTTATTGCACGTGTTCAAGCACTAATTACAGCTGGTCAGCTCTTTTTTTGTAGCTGGGCAGTCACTTTTATAGCATGATGGTGGCTTAATGCAGCCTAGGTTTACTGCACCCATCACAATCATTGTGAATAATACTGAATGCTTAATTGCATAATAGCTGTCAGGCTAATGAGGACCAAGTGGGCATCCCCACTGAGGGCTGAAGTGGTGCCAAACTTCGCTCCGCCCTTTCCCCCGTCACACTCAGTAACACCATGCAGAGCAGGAGCTGCCTAGGCATCTACCACTCCTATCCTAGAGGTGACAATGCACCCCAAATCAGTGCAAGGGCCCAGCACAGACCCTTCCCTACATCCCTTTGCGAGGAGCCGATCTGACCACGTGCCCTTGCCCATGTGGCCGAACCTGTTTTCTATCCTCAGGGAGGGGTGGATTTTTTTCTTACCCTTCCATTGAGATAGGCCCAGTTCATAGGTATCAACTCTATAGGTGCTCCACCAAAAAAAAAAAAGTGGGTACTCAGCACCCCCAGAGCCACTCTTGTGGATGTTAAAAAAACAAGCCTGAAAAACACTTCATCAGCAGAAGCAGTTCATTATTTCAGCTTGACTCTGCAGTGTCTGTAAAGATCTAGAGCTTCAGCTGGGCTTTTTGGTGCTTTTAACTAAAGCTCAGTCAATCAGATGTTAGATAAATGTGCCAAAAAGGCCCCACTACAGCTATACAGATGCTGCAGAGCTGGGCGGAAGTAAGATGCTGCCTCTTCTGGGCATGTATGGGGCATGATATGGGAATGTGCTGAATTAAAAATAAAGTGGTGTTTTTCGTTTTTTACACCGGCGAGCACCCACCAGCAGACAACAACATGGACAAGGCCAGCGGACTGGCTGGAATAGCATACAGGTGTCCCTTCAATATGACATGCATTAATTTCAGTCAAATCAATAAGAAAAGCTTGTTTTATAATCCAAGTTCTTGTGCATCTTCTTTTGCAATGTCACTGATTTTGTTTCAGGCTCATAGTGGGACACAGCCCTTACTAAGAAAGGTTAGGAAGATGACACTCAAGGAATCTCTTGGTGGACACCAGTGCACAGCAGCTATTTAGCAACATAACTGGGCATCTGTATAAATGGTAGGCAACTCAAAGGGTGGTCTTTCTGCTGGCTGAAGGATAATCAGGGACACATAGCTCTGACTGCGGAGGTAGTAGGAAATCTGTCTCCATCATGGATAACTGGAACCACAATGCCTTTTGAAATAAAAGCTGCAGCAAACATCTGGAGCACTTCAAGCTGCTCTGAACCATGGTTCTGCATATCCCCAGATAAATTACAGACCCTCATCCTTCTGGGGGGATTAGGAACCTAACCTTACAAAGTATCAAGTTTTACTGTACTAGTGACAGCCAGATAATAAATTTTACACCCAACCGAGGTACTGCATGCAGGGTGCAGTTCCTCACCTGCTGTTGTTATCCGACAGCCTAGACCAGTGACCAATTTCATATTCTATCATTTAAAAAGAGTAACAACCCTAACCAAATAAAAGCTTCTTTTTCTCAAAATGCGTACTTCCCTCCAAAATATAGCCAGGATAGGCAGTATTCCCTATCAAGAATACTCAGCCCTTTAATCCTGCAGATCTCATCCTGGGAACCATCAGCTAATAAGCAGAGTCCTCAATAATTACAGTAGTTAGGAAGCAGGGGGGAGAGAGGGTATGAAAATGAGAGAATTTGATCCAGGCAGCATCAGCACCATCATGTTAAATTGAACCTGAACTGAAGCCAGTGTGGGAAGACAGTGCTCTTTGAGTTTAGCTCTATTAGGTGTTAAGCAGCAAACTCACAAAGCAACTGCAGCATTTCTGCAGTTTTTATGATAAGTAGGAGTGCAGCATATTGAGAAGACAAGTCTGGAACTGACAAAGGCTTTGCTTATCATAGCTGCTATTTTCATTTCAGAGAACAACAACATAAATTATTTAGTAATCTTCAGTTAAAAGGATGCTGTCAATTCTGCAACTACACTTCTGCCTCAATTTTTTATCTGCTGTTATTAAAACTAACATCATACTAATAGAAATTGGAGAAAATAAAATCTTTCTTTTTTCACAGTTTGGTTATTTTGTGTCGCTGGCAGTACTTTGTAATCAGATTCACTGTTTTTCTTTTAAATGTGATGAGTTAGTTCTTTCAACTGTTCCCAAACAGATTTCACATAGCAGAAAATAACGGTAATAATAATAACATAGGATAGGACAATATAATTGTAAAATCACAAATATTGGCAGAGGGTTAAGGGAAAAGTTTCTTTCTTATTTATTTTAACTTTTTTAAATTGAGAAATCTGTAGACTGGCAGTGTGCACCAAGGGGATGCTTCATGGTGTTTTGCTTTTTTTAATAGATTTTAATGAAACACTAACTGGCCACCTGCTTAGACATTATAATTAGGCAGCTTTCCATGGGTATCATGATAGAAGTCAATCTTAACAAGCAAGCTGAAGGTGTTAAGAGGAGTGGATTTGTTAATGGACTTGGCAAAAGTTTTCCATGCATAGGAAGCAGAGATGCATAGGTAGCATTTTTATGGGAGACTAGTTTGGTCTGAAAAACAATTCCTATGATTCTAGACATAGTCAAAATTGAGAAAGAGAATATTCTACAGTTCAAATACAAATAAAAATCTGATGAATGCATGAACCTATCACCCAAGTCACAGTCCAGAAAAGCACTTTAAGAACAGGCTAAATGTAATGCATTGTCTTCTCAGTGATTTATAATCTTTGGTAAAATGATTACTGTTGGAGAAGACTGATTTAGTAGAAAGGATTTCAGACTGGTATGCAGGACACCCAGTTTCTGACTATACTGCTGACTGCATGCATCTGATTTAGATTCAGCAAGTTACTTCATGTATCTTCCTGTTTCCCTTCTCAGCCTTTTGTTCTATTAACTGATAATGTGGAGGCTTTTTCTGTGCTAGGACTGTCTCATGGTTTGCGTTTGTCTTGTGTCTTGTAGAATGGGCAGTTATCTTGTTTGGAGATGCTATGCCAGTGATTCACAACCAGAGTGCTATAGAGCCCTTGGGTGCTGCAAGATGATTTTAAGGGTGCTGCACAATGTTAGAATTGATAGATATGCCAAAAACACTCTGACCTGTTGCGGGCCTCAGTTATGTTTCTCTGCCCTTTTCATGCTCCCTGTGACTGCACTCGACTTCTCCCTTCTCCAGAAGCACTGCAGGCCTTGGGGTCCCCATAGCAAGCAGGTCCACCCTCTCACTCACAGATTCCCCACTTTACACACTTGCTACACCTTGTTTTTCTGTCAGTGTGAGGTCTTTGGGGGCAAGAGGCCTGACTGGTAGGCTGTAGCACCTCTCACAGCTGTGAACCCTCAGGATCCCCTGCTGCAAGGTCCCTTACAGCTGCAAAGTCCTTCTGACTACTTTCCTATGTTACTGTCTCCCAGGAGCTCTGTCCTCTACTGCTGGGGACCTTCCCTTATATCCTTCCAAGGCATATTCTTCTTAAAGGGCGGTTCCTCTTCCTTATCCTGGGGAGTAAAGAAGCCCTATTACACTCTCATTGACTTTTAGTGAGAAATCTACATGTTTAGTAGGATCAGAGTAATGAATTCCCCACTGCTCCGTAGATTGGAGTGGTGAATTTTATCTCTAATCTATTCTAATCATTACTGCACCGTGCCTGGAATAACTCTGTAACTTGTCAGACAATGCAGTAAGATCCATGAAGCCTCCTACAGTGGATTTGTGCAAATATCTCTCCCATTCATTTTACAAGCAAAATTAATAGTTTAAAAGTAATTCTTTCCCATCAACTACATTCTGGACCAGGTGATTTTGCTGCTAATACTTGTACCTTTAGTTTCAATCCCTGGATTGCACACTGCAGAATTTGTGTTGTCAGACAAAATGAACCATTAACGTGAAAAATATAACTTGAATGCCTTGAATTTAAAAAGTAGACAAGGATAGAAGATGATTGAAGAAAACAGTTATTGAAAGTTGGAGAGAAAGAATAGAGTTGAGCAGTGAAAGCAATCTGGTTTTTTTCCCAGTGAAGAAAAAACCTGTTTTATTAAAGCATTTTCCTCATGTGCACAAATACTTTATTATGCTACACCATTAAACACTCTATTATTTTTTACTGTGCCACTTTCATATTTAGTCAAATGTTAAAAAGCTGTCAGATCAAAAACGTATCTGAAAGCAGGCTTGGCCTCTGAAACCCCTGTACTATTTCAAAAGATAAATTGTATTTTAAAGCTTACATTCTGGTCCTGTAGCTTCTTTATTGCATTTGATATTTGCCTCTAGGGCATTCTTGTGTTGGTGCAGCTCCCACCTTAGCAATTGTTTTCTCACTAATGCACCTTAGTATTTTTCTTTTCTCATTTCTAAGAAAAAAATCCAGTAAAAATAATTTAATCACTTTGATGCTCTTCAAGGAAAGTGGAAGAAATTTTGGGAGGAATGGAATCCAGCATAGGCACCAATGTCTCTAAGATTCAAAATTATATTCATATAAGTTCCAATATCTGTACTGTGTTGGCGCTAATACCTAAAGTCAGTCAATGGAATGTTATTACTGATTAAAATTGATTTTGTACTTTTGCACTCTATATGGAAAAGAGTAGTAGGAATATTTAAGTAAAATTTCAGTACAGTTTATTTGGATATTATAATTCATTAGTCAGACAAAAATGAGATGCTGTACAAATAAGTAAAGGCAGAAGGCATGGTTCTCCATTGCCTTGTCTGTTGGAAGTCATGGTTAAACAGGAAGGACATTAGGATAAGATAAAAAGAAGAAACAGGAAGGGCAATGCCATGGTCCTTGTCAACTATAGACCACCAAATGAGAACAAAATAGTCATGATTTTTTAAAACAACTAATTGAAGCATCCAAATCATGGAGACTGGAGGCTAGGAGGAACTTTTATTACCTTGTCTTTTGCTGGGAGGCTAACTCAACAGGGCACAGACAACCCAGGAAGTTCTTAGATTGTGATGGAAATAACTTGTTGATACAGATGGTTGAGAAATCCACTAGAGCAGTGGTTGACAAACTTTTAGGTTGAAGGAATAACCCAGCTTGGGGCTGAGACAACTAGAAATGTGAGCACATAGATCTAACCCTCCCACTGCTGCTTTTCCCTGTGGTGACACAGGAAAAGCAAGTGTGCCAAAGCTTTTTGCCACTGAATGGCACTAAAGCTTCACAACAAACTCCACTGTGACAGATTCAGGCTGGACATAAGGAAGAACTTCTTCACTGTCTGAGCCCCCAAGGTTTGGGATAGACTGCTGCCAGAAGCGGTTCAAGCACCCACTTTGCATGTCTTCAAGACACATTTGGATGCTTATCTTGCTGGGATCCTAAGATCCCTGCTGGCTTCCTGCCCCTGGGTCAGGGGGCTGGACTCAATGATCCTCCAGGGTCCCTTCCAACTCAAATGTCTATGAAATCTATGAAATTGTGGGCTGGATCTAATGGCTCCTTGAACTGGATCCAGCCTGTGGGCTGTAGGTTGCCAACCCCATTAGGGAATGCTCTTCTCAATTTGCTAACCCCATTAGGGAATGCTCTTCTCAATTTGCTGCTTACTACTAGAAAGGAATTGGTTACGATTCTGAAGATGGAAGGCAATTTAGGTGACAGGGGCCGCATCTACATGAGACACTGACTGCACAGTTGTTACTGTGCACCCATTTAGTACTTGTATGAACAGCTTTTTCATGATGCTGACTGAGCAGTACCCTGAAACTACTGCACAGCAGTGTTGTGTGACACAATGCTACTGCACTGTAGTCAGGGGCTCCTGCGTAGTCAGCATCTCACGTAGATACAACCACTGATTAGGAAATGGTCAAATCTGTGACTGTAAAGGAGGAGGAGGAAAAAAGAACAATCAGAATAAAAGCAAGAAACTTCCAACTAAATCCAGAGAACTGATTGGCAAGATCAGGGGTGCTGCGTCTAAGAGAAAAAGAGTGCAGGAAACTTGATTGTTCCTTAAAGAGACAATATTAAGAGAATGAAGAAGCATGCTCTCCCTATTTACAGGAAGGACAGGAAGCGTAGCAATAAACCTGCTTTGCCAAACTGTCAGTTCTTCAACAAAAGCTGAGGCTTTCAAAGAAGCCTTATACAAAAGAGAACTTTGGCCATGCTAACAGGATGAATATAAGAGTCTGAACATGTAGGGACAAAATCCGAAATGCCAAACTAGCAAGGGATGTAGAATTAAAAAAAAAAAAAAAAAAAGCATTCCTTAAATGCATTATAAGTAGGAAGGAGATCAAGAAAAGTGAGTTTCTCTTACTGAATGGGAAGGAGAAGCTAATAATGGATGATATGGAGAAGGCTGAAGTGTTTAATGCCTTTTTAACTTCAGTCTTCACAAAAAAGGTCAACTATCCAATGACAAACACAGCATCTAAAACAGTGGAATAGGTACTCAGCCTAGTGTGGGAGAGAATAAATTATAGATTATTTACATAAGTGAGATGTTTTCAATTAGCAGGGCCTGATGAGATTCATCCTAGACTACTCAAGAAATTGGCTGATGTAATTGCAGAGGAGACGAAAAAGTGCATGTATGAAGCTCATACAAAAGGGAAAAAGGATGACCCACAAAATTAGCAACTAGTCAGTCTCATGTTGATACCTGGAAAGATACTGGAACGTATTATCAAACAACTGATTTGTAATAATCTAGAACAGGGGTGGGGTGGCCAACTTGCAGAATAAGTGCCACGAGCGGCACTGACAGCTTGTGTGTGTGGTGCATGGCAGACTGGGGGGAGATGAGGACAGGCAGCACAACAGTTGCTGGGGGAGGAAGTAGAAGACAGTACAGCAAATTAGACAGAGAACAGAGACTAGAAAACAGAGAAGCAAATCAGGCAGAGGAAGGGATCAGAGTGGCCCTCAGGGAGGGTGTGAGGCTAATTTGCAGTGTGCCTGCCAGAAAGGTTGGCCCCCACTAGAGGTCCACCGATATATTGGTCTCATATGGTAGCGGCCCCGATAAAAGGAAAATTGGCATTATCAGCAATCAACTTTTTTTGGCTGATGTGGATGATAATGATGCCAGTAAATGCTGCATGCATGTGCACAGCCACACGTAGCCCAGCAGTTTGGAGAGCAGCATCCAGCTGCTAAGTCTTTTGTGGGGGAAGGGGCATGGTGGGAGAAAAGGGTGTGGTGGGGGGCAGACCAAGGCCTCTGTGGTGAGGGAGTGGGGCTGGGGTAGGCGCTGCCCAGCCAGGATGGACCAAGGCATGGGATGGAGCTGGGGAGTGTGTGGCTCCTACTGCTGCATGTACCCCAGGAGGGCATGGGGGACGTGCCCCCTGGATCTGTGCACAGGGCAAGGGCAAGCTGCCGCTGTGGGCTGGGGCTGCAGGCTTTGCCGGGCTCTTCCTGGCTGGGGAGGCTGGGCTGGGGTTGCGCTTGGAGTGGGCGGTGGTGGTGCTGGAAGGGGGGCTACAGTGGGCTACAGTCACCCCAGAATTCACTGTAGCTCCCCTCCCATGCCACCGCCACTCACCCCAAGCAGAGCCTGGCCTAGCCCCCACATGGGGCCAGTGCCGCCCCCAGCTCCAGCCCACAGTGGCAGCTCACCCTCATCCTGCGCAGATTCAGGGAGGCATATGTCCCCCATGTTCTCCGGGGGCATGTGCAGCAGCAGAAACAGCTCTCTCCCTCCCCCACAGATGACCTGCAGCTCCATCCTGCAGCCCACCTTGGTTATGCAATGCTTGGCCCTGTCGCAGCCCCAGCCCCACTCCATCCCTCACTGCAGGGGCCTTGATCTGCCACCTGCATGGGTCTTTGAGACTCAGTTAGACAAAGCCTTGCCTGAAATGATATAGTTTCATAGTTTCATAGTAGCTAGAGTCGGAAGGGACCTAGGTAGATCATCTAGTCCGACCCCCTGCCTTAGCAGGAAAGAGCCCCGGGGTCAGATGACCCCGGCAAGGTGCTCATCTAACTTCCTTTTAAAAATCCCCAGGCTAGGAGCCTGCACCACTTCCCCTGGAAGCTGGTTCCAGGCCCTAGCCACCCTGACTGTGAAGTAGCGCCTCCTAATATCTAATCTAAACTTACCCTCCGCCAGTTTGTGACCGTTATTCCTGGTCACTCCTGGCAGCGCACGGGGGAACAGGGACTCCCCCAATACCTGCTGATCCCCCCTGACCAGTTTGTAGCAGGCCACAAGGTCCCCCCTTAGCCTTCTCTTGTGGAGGCTAAACAGGTTCAGGTCCCGTAGCCTATCCTCATAAGGCCTGCCCTGCTGACCCCTGATCATACGAGTGGCCCTCCTCTGGACTCTTTCCATATTGTCCACGTCCCTCTTGAAGTGTGGCGCCCAGAACTGGACGCAGTACTCCAGCTGCGGCCTGACCAGTGCCGCATAGAGGGGGAGGATCACCTCCCTGGACCTGCTCGAGATGCATCTGTGGATGCATGACAGGGTACGATTGGCCTTCTTGACTGCCTCCCCACACTGCCGGCCCATGTTCATCGTGGAGTCAATGACGACTCCAAGATCCTTTTCCGTCTCCGTGCTGGCAAGAGGGGAGTTCCCCAACCTGTAAGTGTGGTGCCGGTTCTTCCTCCCCATGTGCAACACCTTGCACTTATCAGTGTTAAACCCCATCCTATTCTCATCCGCCCACCGTTGCAACCTGTCAAGGTCAGCTTGTAGCCTATTGCACCCTTCTAGTGCACCCACATCCCCCCACATCTTAGTATCATCAGCAAACTTGAACAGGGTGCTTTCTACCCCCTCATCCAAGTCACTGATGAAGATGTTGAACAGTGCGGGCCCGAGGACCGAGCCCTGCGGAACCCCACTGCCCACATCCCTCCAGGCCGAGAAGAACCCATCCACTACCACCCTCTGGGTGCGGCCCTCCAACCAGTTGGCGACCCATTTGACCGTGTGGGCATCGACACCACAGTCTCCCAGCTTTTTGATGAGGACAGGGTGAGAGACAGTGTCGAAAGCCTTCCGGAAGTCCAAAAAGACTACATCCACAGCAACCCCTGCGTCTAATGATTTGGTGACCTGATCGTAAAAGGCCACCAGGTTGGTCTGACAAGACCTGCCACTGATAAACCCATGTTGGTTGCCCCTGAGCATGCATTCCCCCGCAAGGCCCTCCTGGATGTGTGCCAGGATAATTTTTTCAAAGAGCTTACCCGGGATTGAGGTCAGACTAACTGGCCTGTAATTTCCCAGGTCCTCTTTTTTTCCCTTTTTGAAGATAGGGACCACATTGGCCCTCTTCCAGTCCTCCGGCACCTCGCCAGAGCACCACGAGTGCTCATAGAGCCGTGCCAGGGGTCCCGCAATGACCTCAGCCAGTTCCTGTAGAACCCTAGGGTGAAGATCGTCCGGACCAGCGGACTTGAACACGTCCAGCCTCTCCAGAATTACCCTAACTAACTCCTCGCTAACCCTTGGCCCAGGCGTGTCACTCTCGGGGCCCGAGGGGGGCCCAGCAGGGAGGTGGCTGAACTGGTCCCTACTTAGGAAGACAGAGGCAAAGAAATCGTTAAATATGTTAGCTTTGTCATCTGGCGTGATGACTAAGTTGCCCATCGTGTCCTGCAGGGGCCCCACATTACCCGGGACCCTCTTTTTACCCCCTATGTATTTGAAGAAGGACTTCTTATTGTCCTTAATCCGGGAAGCTAGTCCTATCTCCAACTCTGCCTTGGCCCTCCTGACTGCCCCCCTACATCCTCGGGCGACTATAACATAGTCCTTCTTGGCGATGACCCCATCTCTCCATTGGGTATATGCCTCCCTTTTAGCAAGGAGACATTCCCGGATGCTCTTAGTGAGCCATGGGGGTTTATGTGCCCTCCTGCTCCCTTTGACCCTTGTTGGGATTACCTCCCTTTGGGCATGGAGGATCGTCTCCTTAAGGAGCAACCACTCACCTTCGACATCTGATTCCCTTCCCCTCTGGGTCCTCAGCGCTTCCCCAACTATCCTCCTTAGCTTGTTGAAGTCAGCCCTCCTAAAGTCTAGGGCTGTTGCCTTGCTGCAGCCCTTTGCCACCTTACGCTGGATGGTGAATTCCAGCAAGCGATGATCACTGTCTCCCAGGTGGCCCATCACCCGCAGCCCCCTCACCAGGTCATCACCCGTGGCCAGCACTAGGTCCAACAAGGCGTCTCCCCTGGTGGGACTGTGCACCTCCTGGGTTAGATGGAGGTCCTGCAGTCTGGCTAAGAACCGACGTGAGCGATCAGACTTGGCTGACTGCTCCTCCCAGCAGATGTCTGGGAAGTTCAGGTCCCCCATGATGACCACATCCTTAGCCCTCACTGCCTCTGTAAGCTGACCTAAGAATTCCAGGTCGAGCTCTTCTCCCTGGTTGGGAGGTCTATAGTAGACTCCCACCGTTAAGTCTCTCTCCCCTGGACTGCCTTTTACTCTAACCCAGAGCACCTCAGAGTGCCCCCCCTCTACCCCCATGCTAATTAACGAGGAAGTATATTCCTCCTTGATGTAGAGTGCTACTCCTCCACCTTTCCTTCCTATCCTGTCCTTCCTGTATAGCCTATAGCCCTTGACACTCACCGCCCAGTCATGCGATGAGTCCCACCACGTTTCTGTGATCCCTACTATGTCAGGGCTGGTGACAGCTAGGAGGAGGGCGAGTTCCTCCTGCTTCTTCCCCATACTTCGAGCATTCGTGTAGAGGCATTTGAGGCCTTCAGCGGTTGTGCCCACTGACCCCCTAGTCTCAGCAATGCCCCGTCCCCCATCGCTTACCTGTTTCTCCCTTTTGACCATTGGTCTGGGCTCGCTGGCTGTTGCTGGGCCTGGTATCTCATCGTCTCCTCCGCCCTCATCTTCCCCCTCCCCCGACGAGCCTAGTTTAAAGCCCGCCGAATATAGTTAGGGATGGTCCTGCTTTGAGGGCCTGAGGTCCCTTCCAACCCAATTTTCTATGATTATAAGGCAGGAAATCCTTACAGCCCATTTTTCTATGACTTACACCCATATATGCCTAACATAACATCAAGCAGAGAACGAGATAACTGTCCCACAAAAATGTGATGTCACCAGTCAGTGGATCCATCAGTGAGTAGTGCTAACTGTATCTTCCTACTTGCATTTCTGGCTTGAGATTGTTTCTCTGAAGTCGTTACTCTGTGGGCATTTATATGCTTGATTCCAGATTAAGAACACCTTTGACTGCAAACTGCACAACATTTAAAAACACCTAAAAGTTAAATCATGTTGAATAACTGTATACATTATGTTAAACAAAATGGCAAAGTTTTCATCTCCTTATGTTGCAATTAGGTGCCCTTTGGCATTGCCTTTTAGCAAGGACCAAAGCCAGGATGGAGGATCTTTCTGTTGCTCTTTTGAACACTGTATTTGCTGGGTGAAGGGAGAGAACATACACATTTTTGGAATGGCCAGACCCTGTGCAGAAGAGGGGGTGCAGTCTTGGGAGAGACGTCTTGGGTACGGAGAGGGAGAGATCTCTTGGTGTGAGGCAGGGGAATGGGAATGGGAATGGATGGGCTTGGGAGGGTCTGGAGTGGAAGAAGATTTCTTATACCTAGGGTGACCACATGGGGCAGCGTGAAATCTGGGACAGTGGGAAATCCGGGACAAAGCCCCCCTACCCTCCACCTCTCTGCTGCTGCAGGCAGAGTCAGGGGCAGGGCACCACTGGTATTAGTATTCAGACAGCGAAGGAGTCAATGACCCATTAATGTTCCACTGTTTTCTTCACAGGTGTTACACCCACCTTTTTTAATGGTCATTTCACTAATCCAGCTAACCTATTAGGGCAGGGGTTCTCAAACTTTGCCAGACCAGGACACTGAGTGCCAGATGGTGGCGGAAGCAGATGGGGAGCTTGCGTGCAGCAGCTGCCGCCGCCATCCAGCACTCTGCACCGCCAGCGTGCACCATTTCCCTGCACTGCTGCGTGTACCCCTGAGAAGTTTGCAACCAACCCCCTTTGAAGTTGCAACCCCGTTAGAGAACCCCTGCATTGGGAAGCCCTAGTAGACAGCAAAATTGCCCCATTTCACAGCTTCTACTGCTCCAGCTTGTGCTCTGCACCCAAGATGTTCAGCTGGCCAGGTTTGGCCTCTGAAATCTAGGACTGTCCCTGCCAAACTGGGACATATAATCACCTTACTTATACCTAAATGCGAATGGGATGCGGCTGGGATTTTCCAGAGGGGCAGGGGCAGGGAAGCAGGAGCAGGTGTCATGGAGTGGCGTTCCCTAGATGCGGAGCATCTTCTGGGGCATCTACTGTTGCTTGTCAGTTACTGTTAAGATCCTCTGTGCCTTTCTAGACGCAGCAGGCTGGATACAGCAGAAATGATAATATAATGAGGGTGATGAAAGCCAAAGTTGTCTTAGGGCCATATCATGTAGTTGGGATGAAGCTAGACAGACATTGGAAGGCCAGGCGCTATGACGTGAGCAGATGCCTAGATGCGTGGGTCACTTCCTAGCACACCCCTAAGTTTGGAGGAACTGACTTTGGCTGCGCGCGCACCCCGCCCAGCGGAGCCCTTCTCCGCTACACGGGGCAGCAGCACAGCCCCCCTCCACGTGCTGCGGGCTAGAAGGAATTAGTCACTCCGACGCATGCGCTGCCGGCACTCACACAAGAACGAAGCCTCCGTACGCATGCACTGTTTGTCCTCGCTCGCAGGTTTCCGCCCGGAGCGCATTTGGCGGCGTCACATCCGGCCGTCCCTCCTCGCTTCCGGTGCTTCCCTTTTCTCTTTCCGGCCGGCTCAGGAGGATGGCGTCTCGTAAAGAAGCGGCTGGTACCGGCTCTGCGGTCGCCAAAGCCAAGGGCAAGGCAGCGCCGGGGGACGCGGCCGTCAAGCAAGTGCAGATCGACGGGCTGGTGCGTGCGTGGGGCCAGGGCGGGCTGCTGCCGGTGGCGGCCGCGTGGGCGCCTCGTGGGCAGCTCCGCGCGCACTGCAGCCTCCCAGGCCCTGCGGCCGGGCGGGACGCTGCCCCCATGGCTGGGCTTTGCGAGGGGGCCCCGCGTGCATCCCCGCGCGTGCCCTGCCCCGTCCCCGCGCCACGAGGGGGAGGCGTGTGCGCGGGGCGAGAAGCATGGCCCTTTTTGAAGCTTCTGATGCCGTTTGGCTGCATCAAGCTCGTAGTGCTGTCCCAGGACCCGGCACTCGTGCCCTGTAGGAGCCAGTCGCTGGGCTGCAGGTTGGACGTAGCGTGGCCTTTAGTGGTACAGCGGGGAAAAAACAGATATGGGAAAAAAATTGTAGGAAGTGAGGGTGGGAAGGGACGTCAGGAGGTCACATCTGGTCCAGCGCCCTGCTCAGAGCAGGATCATCTCCAACTAGATCATCCCAGACAAGGCTTTGTCTAGCTGGGTTTTGAAAGCCTCTGAGGATGGAGAGTCTACTACCTCTTTGGGTAACCTGTGCCAGTGTTTTAGTGCCTGCCTAGTGAGAGAGTTTTTCTTAATATCTAACCTAAACTTCCCTTGCTGCAACTTGAGACCGTTGCTCCTTTTCTGTCATCTGCCACCACTGAAAACAGTCCAGCTCCATCCTTTTTGGAACCAGCCTTCAGGTAATTAGAGGCTGCTACTAAATCCCCTCTGTCTTCTCTTCTCCAGACTAAATAAAACCAGTTCCTTCAGCCTCTCCTCAAGTCATGTCCCCCAGCTCACTCACCATTTTTGTTGCCCTCTGCTGGACTCTCTCTAATTTGTTCACATTCTTGCTGTAGTGGGGGCCCCAAAACTGAACACAGTACAGCAGATGTGGCCTCACCAGTGCTGAATATAGGGGAAGAATCATGTCCCTTGACCTACTGGCAAGACACCTACCAATGCAGCCCAGAAGGCCGTTAGCCTGCTTTGCAATGAGGACACCACTGCTGGCTCATATTCAGCTTGTTGTCCACTGTAGATCCCCAGGTCCTTTTCTGTTGCCCAGCCAGTCAGCACCCAGCCTGTTCTGGTGCTTGGGATTATTTGGTCCTACAAGCAGCACTTTTCACTTGTTCTTTGCATTTGTCCAGCTTTTCTGTGTAGTCCCTAATTTAGGGGTGGCCAATTACTTAAGGACTTTTGGTCAGCTGTTTTGGGAAGGGGGTGAGAGCTGCAGGTGCTGATCCAGACTTTTGGTGACCTGCTGGGGGTGGGGAGGGAGGTGGCTGACCTAGCCTTGACACCTTGTCACACTACCTAGCATGGTGAGGGCGGGGAAATGACAACTGATTCTATCTGGCCCCAGGCCTGTTGGCCCTGCACCCACAGTCAGGGATGCTGGACAGAGTGGGGTGGGCATGGAAACTAGCCTGGGACCCCATAGGTGGGATGTGCTTAGCTGGGCAGATGGGATGGGGTTGCGGGTGAATGGAGAAACAGGACAGGTGAGAGGGGCGAGGGCTGGGATTATGGGGTGGTGACAGTGTGAGGCCAGGGTGTGGGACAGAGCCACAGTCCCTACAATGGGTGCCTGTTCTGTGGGCAGTGGCTGTCCCCTGCCTGCAGACCTGGTGCCCGCTGCATGGACGTAAGGACAGTGGATTACAGCTTGGCCCCAGCCCCACACTGTCGCCGTATTGCAATCTTGGCCCTGCTGCTACCTGCCTGTTCTGCTCCCTAATGCTGCTCCCTGTTCTCCCATGGCCCTATCCCATCTGCCTGGCTGAGCATGTCCTGTGTGCATGTCCTCTCTGCTTTATCTTCCCTCAGTGGTAGGTGTAAGGCAGATGGGCCAGGGTGCCTGGCCAGCGGGGCCAGGTCCAGCAGCGGCAGCCAGAGGGAGCTGCCACTGTGGGGGCTGCCAGGAAGCCTAATCCTGCTGCTGTGCCATCTGACCTCATGGGTTACAGCTCCTGGTGTGCTTGACAGCCATGTGTGGGGATATAGGGTAGGCTGTGCTCTGTGGTAGGTGGCACCTCTATGCCCGTGGCTGCACATGCCATAACCTGGGCTGCTTCCCAGCCTTGAACTGGGTGGGACCGAGGGGTCAGATAAAATCATATTGCTGGTTGGATGCACCTTGTGGGCCATATTTGGCCATCCTTGCCCAAACCTGTTCTCTCTCCACTGTTTGCTGCTCACATTCTCCCCAAATTGTGCTGCCAGGTACAGTAGTCTGGGAGCTGACCTTGCCTGTGAAGACTGAGGTAAAAAAGGCATTGACTACTTCAGTCTTTTCTGTATTATCTGCCACTAGGTTGCCTCCCCCATTCAGTAAGGGAGATTTGTGCCATCAACATTTTCTTTCCCTGTGGCCACAGATGTTTCTTGGTGTCATGGCTACTGCTTTCTCAAATTGCAAAAGAATGAAAACTGAGTAGTTAAGTGCATTGCCTTCAGCTTGGCCAAGCAGAATCAGAAATGTGGGAGGCAGATGCAGGTATTGAAGCTGCTTTTGGAAAAGGAGTATTTTCTTGGGATGCCCAGCAATGTTTCTGGGGTTTGCCAAATTGGATCATGGACCACTCTTCACCTTGGTTCTACAGTGTGCTGAAAACATAAGGTGATGCCTCTTGCATGGAGCTGTGGGCACAGACACGCTACTAGTGCAAATCACTGATGTGGACCAGTGATTCTCAACCTTGTTAGACTTAAGAGCTGGCATTTTCCAAGGGGTCTCTCAATTTTTGCTCTTTTATCACTACAGAGATATAATAGAAGATTTTTTTTCATTTCAAAGAACTTAGAAAGATCATAATAGGTCAGAACATATTTAAAATTAGAGTTTTCAAACAGGAATGAACAGTGTTATCTTGTAAATCATGTTTATACACTTAACAGTACTGACACTGCATGGCTTCCTTGAAAGGAACTGAAGGGTGTCAAAACACCTTGGTTGAGAATGACTGATGTACTGAGTGGAAGGTCCTGGCATGTATTTATGTGTGCTGCACCAGGCTGTGTCCATTTCCTCCTGTCTTCTTCCAAACTTGTTGAGGTTCTGACTGCATTTTTCCTACACCTTTATCATATTTGTCTACCCTATCTGTGACCTCATTTGTGGACTGGAGACCTTGTCAATTTATTTTTGGTACTGTTTAGGATGACCATAGATTAGAGTGGTGGAACTGCTCTGTGTCAAGCAGCCTAATTACATTCTGTTGTTCGTTCATGTTGTCTGATGCTAGGGTTTCTCTGGTGGTTATCGGTCAGCAACTTGACCTTCTTCCAGAAACGGTCTGCACTGTCTAGGTTTCTCTGCTTGGTGTTCCCCCCTGCCCTTGGATTTCTCATTTTGAACATGGGCCTTTTGAACTTGATATCTTTTGGTCCTGTCCTATCTTTTCTTTATTTGCCCTCTGTGCTTACTTGTGGCTTCTTTGTGTCCACCCACTCTCCCTTTCAGTTTTTAGCATACCTAAGCCCATGCACTCCAAAATTTTTCCCAAGAAGTACTAAATGTAATGGCTATCCTTTCTAGGCTGCTGAATTCACCTTATCACTGAAGTGAAGAATATTATTGGTTATAATATTGGTTATAATATTATTTATAATATATAATATTATATTATTCACTCCTTAAAGCAGTGAATGTATCTTCTCAGAAGTGCTTTTCCTTTTACTTGTAGTTGTTTTTATCACGCTTCTTTATATTTCCCCAGATAAATAGGATTCATTGACACACTGCATGTAGTACTTCAGCTCAGATGTACCTTTTGATTTACATAAAACATCTTGTGTTCTATATTCTCCTTCATAGACATTTGGGCTGGAAGGGACCCCGGAGAATTATTGAGTCCAGCCCCCTGCCCCAGGGGCAGGAAGTCAGCAGGGATCATAGGATCCCAGCAAGATAAGCATCCATATGTATCTTGAAGGCTTTCAAAGTGGGTGCTTGAACTGCCTCCGGTGGCAGTCTATTCCAAACCTTGGGGGCTTGGACAGTGAAGAAGTTGTTTCTTATGTCCAGCCTGAATCAGTCACACTGGAGTTTGTGACTGATCTTGTCATCCCTTGGGGGGCTCTGGTGAACAGACATTCCCCCAGACCCTGATGAGCACCCCTGATAAGCATATAGGTGGCCACCAGATCACCCCTGAGCCTGCGCTTTTCCAGGCTGAATAGCCCCATTGCTCTCAGCCTCTCATCGTGAGGTCTGTTTTCGTGACCTCTGATCATGTGTGTGGCTCTTCTCTGCACCTTCTCAAGCTTCTCCACATCCTTTTTGAATTGTGGAGCCCAAAACTGGATGCGGCCTCACCAAGGCCAAGTACAGCAGGAGAATGCCGTCCTGGGATCTGCTTAAGAAGCATCTATGGATGCAAGCCAGTGTTTTGCTCACTTTACTAGCCGCAGCATCACACTGAAGGCTCATGTTCATTTTGTGGTCAACCTTGACTCCCAAGTCCCTTTCATCTGTTGTGCTAACCAGTGTAGCACTACTGAGCCTATAAGCATGCTGTAGGTTTTTCCTCCCAAGGTGGAGAACCTTGCATTTTTTGGTGTTGAACACCATCAGGTTCTCACCCGCCCATTTCATGAGTCTGTCCAGATCTGCCTGGATCACCGTCCTGTCCTCGGGTGTGGAAGTTTTACCCCAAAGTTTGGTGTCGTTGGTGAATTTGGGCAGTCCACTTCTGACACCAATGCCCACATCATTGATGAAGATGTTAAACAGTATAGGCCCTAGTATAGAGCCTTGTGGGACCCTGCTGGTCAGAGCTCACCAAGACGATTGGCTCCTGTCGACCACCACCCTCTGGGTCCTACTGTGGAGCCAGTTCCCCAGCCAGCAGATCATGGTGACGTCAAGGCCGCCTTAAGTAAGTGTGATTGATATTTTTTATTAGACCAGCTAAATCAGTCTAATAAAACGTACCACATTTACCCAAAGAAACTTGTCTCCCTGTGGCCTTAGGCCAACATGGCTACAACCAACAACTATATATTTCCCTTGCCACTCCTTGTGCATCTGAACATCTCATTTGTTTTTATTTTTGAGTTCAGTTGCACTTGCAGAAGAGGTTTTAATTGATCTGCCTATATTTGCTGATGCCCTTTTCCTAAGCTGATGCACTACTTTTACACTTTTGAAATTAACTGTAAATGTTCCCTTCACTGTTCTGATTGGGTCTCTGTAATTCTGTCATCACTTCCCCACTGCCAAATTTCCAGACCTTGGGAGGGGACCCACAGATCTGCCCTGTGTGCCCTGGATGATTTGGGTACCACCAATTTAGCCTTTAAGATGAGTTTTCCCTCCTCTGACAGATCTGTTCTGGGGCCTTGCTACCTTACACTAGACCAGGGGTTGGCAGTTATTTGGGCTGGAGAGCCAGGGCCACTTAGGGAGTTTTGGTGAGCTGTTGCCTGGCTGAGTTAGCACTGCTGCTCCCTCCATTCACCAAAGCTCACCACAACTCCCTAAGCAGCACTGCCCTGGGGCCTGGCCCTGCTCTTTCATAGCCTGGTGATCCTGGCCCTGGCCCAGGCCCAGGGTCTCCATGGAGACTGGCCTGGGACCCTTGCAAGGAGTGCATGCTTGCTTGGGTGGATTGGGAGAAAGCTGTGGGTGGGAAATGGCATCTGAGAGCAGGAGAAGCTGGGGCTGGGATCTTGGGGTGGTGACAGAGCTGGGACAGGGCCCAGGGCAGATCCACTTCTGGCATGCCCCTGCCTGTGCAACTGGGACCCATCTTGGGTATGTGTGGATTGTGGTTCTACTCCAAGCTTTGGTCCCGCATGTCACTGTCCCGGGATCCCAGCCCCATCCATTGTGTTCCCAGATGTCGCTTCTGGCGTGCCTGTGCCCCGTACTGGCTGAGGGTGCCCTGCCTGCATTGGTCTGGGGCCAGGATATCTGAAGAGTGGAGCCAGGTGTGTTGGCAGTGGTGACACTAGCTGTGGCAGCTGGAAGGAGCTTCTGCCACCAGGACTGCCAGGAAGCAGAGTCTGGCCATTGTGCTTCCCCAGCTCCACTTCATAGCAAGACCAGTGCACACACTATGGCTCTGGTTGCCCTCCCATGTCTGGGCTGGGCAGGGCTGAGGGCCATGCTGTGGGTTGGATAAAATCCCTTGGGCTGGATCTGGCCTGCAGGCCATAATTTTTCCCACTCCTGTACTAGGCTGTAACCCAGGGGTGGGCAGTTATTTGGGTTGGAGGACCATGTAACAGGTTTTTAGCTGCTGAGAGCCGCAGGCATATGCACATACAGGCAAGAGCTCCCCACAGCTGTCCCTGCTCCCCCTCCCTCGCCCTGAGTCACTGGCATGTAGCCTGCTCGGGCAGGAGCTGTCAGCTGCATCCATGTGGCCCAAAGTGGCATGTGGGAACACAGTGTGGCACTGGTCTGGCCTGGTACTGCACTGTGTTCCCATATGCTGCTTTGGGCCATGTGGGTGTAGCTTGAGCAGCTGGTGTGGCTCCTGCCCAAACCAGCTGCCTGCTGGGGATTTGGGGTTGGGCAGGATTCACTTCAGCTGTGCCCATATAGTGTGGCCTGAAATGGTGCATGGGAACAGCACGGTCCTGTGTTAGTGGCGCCTGTGCCCCTACCAGGCCCTAACTTGGTCTGGCCCAGCATCGCCTAGATAACTTGCAGTTCCTGGCCCTCTTCCTCCTTACACCCTTTTACCCCATCAGCGGGGAGAAACATGCCTGAGCTTTTGACTGTCTCCGGTGGCTGGGATGTCTGGTCTGCAAATGGCTGCAGGGTTAGAGCTCTGCGCAGGTAGCGCTGCCAGGTAGAAGCCTGACCAGGAACTTAGTGCCCTCTGCCTTGGAGCATACACTGGGGCCTGGGATGTGGGGCTGGGCAGGCCAGGGAGGAGAGAGGCTGCTTGGCTGCTGCTGCAGCTGGCTAGGGCATGGGGGAAGGAGATGGGAGGGGGGCACCGAAAGCCAGGGTAGCCATGGGCCAGCTACAGTTCTCCTTCAGAGGTGCAGCCACAGGCTACATAGATTTATTTGGTGGGCTTAATCCTGCCCATAGGCTGCATTTTACCCACCCCTTCTGCAACCCTCTTTGACCCACCTACTTAGCTGATGCACGGTCCTGTACTTGACTGTTCTGAATTAACAAATTTTACTGAATTTTGAGTTTTCTCCTGGTGCCCATTGCTCACCATGCTCTACATGTTTGCTCTGCTCTAATCTAAGCCCATTCTTTTCCATGCTTCTAATACAAATGATATGTCATTGTTGATGAACATGATTCTTGCAGAGTAACTTGTGCAGTTGTGTGCAGTATTATTTGCCTGGTAAATGTTTCCTGTTTAGTACAGTGCCAAAAACAGGCTAAGCAGACCACCTGGGCAATGACAAACGTATGGTGGGACATTAGTGGAGTATGGATAACACTGTTAGTATGCCGTATACATAGTTCAGGATCAGTTTTATCCAGTGAAGGTGTGGTCTGGCTGCTATGCTACCTCAGGCCAACTGCGTGGTGAGCCAGTGCACATGCTATGGCTCAGGCTGCCCTCCATGTCTGGGCTGGGCATGGCAGGGCTGAGGGCCATGGCTGTGGGTGCAGCATATTTTATATTGCATATTCATAGTTCCAGATCAGTTTTATCCAATGAAGGTGTGGTTGTTCTTGCTACAACTTTTGCATGCATCTTTTTTTTTGCGGGGGGTGGTTCTTTCTGGAGCAGTGGTCTTTGATCTTGTGACTTTACCTGTTGAGAGACAGAATTCTTTATTTCTTCCATATGCCCCAGCCTGATCCCCTTGAACATGCCTGAATAGCTGCCTTCCACTAGCAAATATCTCTCTTGGTTCTTGGTTTCTCTGCATTCCCAGGGTTGCCTTGATGGACCAAACTAATTTTGCTAGTTGTCTGGGAAGAAAGAACTTCAAAGCTAACAGTTCCATTCTTTAACAGTCCTCAAATGTTATTGGGTTTGTGAAGATCGGCTTACATTGAACCATTCTTTTACTTTCTGCTCAGTTCTTCCTTACAGTCAGTTATTAACCTAAACCAGCGTAGTCATGCAGCAAACTTATGAACATACAGATCAACATACAACACTCAAATGGTTACAGATCAGGTCTGGTATTGTTGCAGTTTCTACCTCAATATATCTTTTAGTTTAATGTATTTTGAGGTGTTTGAGCAGTCCTAGAGGTACACAGATGTATTGGTCCATATGGAGACTCCCATGGTGAGGGAGGGAGTGGGGCTGGGGCAGGGGAAGATGCTGTCCGGCTGTGGCAGGGCACGGGATGGAGCTGTGGGTGGCTCGTATGGGGAATGTGGGGGCAGCTCCTGCCACTGTGTGCACCCCTGGGGGAGGCATGCTGGGCATGTGCCCCATGGATCTGTGTGCAGGGTGAGGAGGGGCTGCCTGCTGTGGGCTGGAGCTGGGGGATGTGCCTCTTCTTGGCAGGGGGGCTGGGCTTGGGGCGGGCAGGGTGGACAGTGGCAGTGCTGGGGAGGGCGGCTATGGGGAATTTGGGGAGGGGGCCCCTGTAGCCTTCCCTCCCGGTACTGCTGCTGTCCAGCCCCTCCCCCCATCCCCCAAGCCTATAGTGGGCAGCCTGCCCTTGACCCACGCACAATTCTAGGAGGCACATGCTCTCCACATCTCTCCTGGGAGTGCATCAAGTGGTGGGAGCCCTCCTGCTCCCCTGTACGGGTCATCCACAGCTCAGTACCACCCGCTGCCCAGCCCCACTCCCTCCCATCCCATGGGAGCCTCTGTCTGTTCCCCCTCCACGCCCCTTCCCTTCCCCCCCTTCCCCCTCCCCCACCAGACATATGGGCTGGAAACTGCTCTCCAGGCTGCTGGATTGCATATTGGCAATCACCCTGGTATTGGCTGATATTGGCTGGTTAATAAATGGCCATCGGTGTTGGCCAAAAAAATCTTTATCTGTGCACTTCTAAGCAGTGCCTGTGATGTTATGTACTTAAATGTTCATTGGTTTATTTTATATGGCATTATAATACTCTGTTACGGAGGCCTTTATTCAGGTATCTTAAATTTTCAGGTTCATTGGTGAATAAAGTCTGAAAGGTCTGTTGACATTGTTAAACTAAGTCACAAGCTATTTGAGATGAGCATTATTCTCCTTGTTTGTATAATGCTTGGTAAAATGGCACCTTGCCACAGTGTAAATAATGAATGATTATATCCCTCTCATAAATACGAAAAACAAGAAACTGACAGTCCTGCCTATTGTTCACATGGGTAATCAGTGAAACAGAACCAGAAGCACCTGACATCCAGAGCAGGACTCTGATGAAAAGACTAAGTCCTTTTATTCAGTTTTCTGGAGAGAGCACTGTTGAATATTACTCTGTAGCATGATCAGGTTTCACTTTCTGTTGTGGAGGCAGTAGGGAAGATAACTATTAGCCTGTATATTCTTGAATATAAAAACGCTGTTCATTTAGAAGATCGATCTAATTTTGAAGACATCAGTCAGATTAGATAGCTAGATGCATAGACATATAGATAGCTACATAGATATATTCATGTAGAGAGAGAGAACTGGTGTCTTCAAAATTAGATCAGTTTCACAATTTTAAGGCAATCAGTTGTAATCAATGTATGGAAAGGGTGAGCTTGAGGAAATAATTCTGTGTATGCCAAAAAGTGGTTTTGTTCCTTTAAATGTAAAAATGCAAGCCCCTGATAACCTTTCAGCATCACAGATCTTCTAGTCCTACGATGTTTGGTGGAATGTATATTTTATGCTCAATGTATGTGAATCAGTTTATAAAATGGTAATTTTGAGAGTATCTAGCTGATAAATGTTTAGGGTGTGGGTTGTGATTTCAGGTAACTTATACAAGTGCTTGTGGCAATTGCTTCTTTTATAAAATAAATAATACATGAAAACAGTTTTAATTGTTGCAGTCTTGAAGTATCAAAAGGTACCTGGAAAGGAACTTCTCATATTGGTGGCTTCGGGGGACATAATGGATCTTCTTTTTGGTTGTGTGTTTTTTTTGTTTTTTTTTTAACGTCATCATTTGCAATCTGAATGCACTAATAAAGTTAAAAAGCTTCTTAATAAGAAACTAAGGAAGTGAAAAGGAAGACGAGAAGAAAAGCTTTAATAGTATGAGGAATGGATCAGTGGTATGCTAATAACTAACTTCTGCAGTGATCTTTGCTTTGATGCAAACATCTTATCTGTTTTTAAATTATCTGACTTGGGTTGTATTTCTTCTGACACCTGGCTGATTTTAATTTAAGTTGGATCTGATTATTGTTGCTTTCAGGTCTAACTTTTATACTAAAATTCCTATATTGATAGGGAGCAGGAAGGGCTACTGGTGAAAAGCTGCTAATCAGATAGGGATGCCCTCTACTGCCAGTCTTTAAGTATTTTGTAACAGAAATATTTCTGTTGCTTTTTGTTTTTGAGAAAAACCTTACAAGCTCCTGAGGAATGATGATTTAAGGCATCTGATGAATGGATAAACTTTCTTAAATGATTGTATAAAATAATACTTTAACACTTTAATAGTTTTAAAAATACATCCAAGGGACAGTAGAGGAGAAAATTGAAAATTCAACTGTTGTTTCAGCCTCTTGTGGATATTTGGGGGACTTTAAGTTGTGACCTCTGAGGAGAACCAGGTACTGGATGTGTGTGCAAATGTGCTTTTATAGCTAAGCTTGCACAGCATAGCTCTCTAGTGGCTAGAGTATGCTACTGACTTAACACAACATTTATAAGTTATGCTGAACTCCAAGGAATTGACTCTAAATAGCTGTTCTATTTCTAATTATATAACTTTTGTATGCATTTCTGCTAAAGTTAGAGTATTCATTCAATTAGGGTTGCTCATTTTGTCTTTATACCTTTAGTATTGGTCAGAATGCCTGATACTAAAGAAAAGCTTGAGAGAAAAAAACCAGACCTATACATGCAGCTGTGCATATGTAAATCGCTGCTGAAACTTGGCTTTTGCTTGTGCCCTGATATATAATGCAGCGTCCTTGAGAGAAGTCCCACTTAGCCAAGTTGCTTAATCTAATTTAAGTGTGTATTTCCATACCTGCAAACTAAAAATGATTGTGGATGATCCTGGCTGACTGGTTAGACAGTGAAAGTTGAAGTCTGTCTATGGTGTTACTCTTTGGATATGTTGTAGGTAAAAACAAAATCTTTTACTGGTGCTTTTACCACCCCACAGTCATCTGTATATAGTTTTTGTAGTATGATCGAGTAGAAGCTGGCTAATCTTGTTGTCATTGACGTTTTGCAGACCAGACCTTTTTCTTCTACACGTTTCTCATCTAATGCATTAGATATGATTTATAGAGGAAAATGTTTGGTGGCATTACTAAAGAGGTATGATTTCCCCCCACCTTTCTATACTGCCCAAAACTTTAATATGTCTGCAGTCTAGGCTGGCATAAAAGTGATTTTTAGCAAATTCACTTTTCACTTTTAATACTTGTGTTCAGCAAACAAACCAGGTTATTTGTTAGACTGTATATTTAGGCCTCTTCCTGGTTCATAAATGTCACAGAAAAATTGTATCTGTCGCCAAGGTAGCTGTATTGACAAAATTTATGAGTATAAACCTGGTTGTGGTCTATTGAAGAAATATCCTTTCTCTCCGCCCCCAATTTTGAGTCTTCCTTTTGGAAGAGTCAAGACTCTAAATAGCTGTACATTGCGTTCTTATCAGGGGTGCACTGATAGAGATTTTTGGGGCTGATATGCCTCCTTAAAATCTGCTGTCGGTATTGGCTGATACTGATCTGATTTCTCATACGCAGCTCTTCAGCTTCTAAGTCTAGTGTGGTGGAAGGAGAGGGAAGAGGTGTTGGGAGGCAGATCAAGGCCCCTGCAGTGAGGGAGGGAAAGGGGCTGGGGCAGGCGCTGACCAGCCAGGCCGGAGGGGCACAGGACAGAATCACAGGTGGCTCATGCAGGCGGAGGGTGTGTGCATGTTTACCAGATCTGCACGGGGCAGGGTGGGCATGGGATGGGGGCATGGCTTGTTGAGGGGGGGGTGTGGGAAAGGAAGGGGGGAGGCTCCTGACAGTGCGCACAGCTCGTCTGGTGTTCATCTGACAGCTTCCGCTGCGTGTCCGGGAGAGTACAGGGGGGGATGAGGTGCATGCCCCCGGATCTGTCTGACTGGGATGAGCCTGGCTCCACCCCGCCGTGTGCAGATCTGGGGGCACAGGCCCCTTTCACCCCCCACGCCCTCCCGGACAAGCGGCAGGAGGTGCCAGATGAGCATGGGATGAGCTGTGATCAGCAGTGGGAGCTGCTCGCCCCAGCTGGGCAGCTCTACACCCACCCTTGCCGTGGGGGCCTTGATCTGCCCCCCCTGCCCCTCCCTCCTTCTCCTTCCACCACACCTGACTTACCAACTGCATGCAGCACTCCATGCTGCCAGCTCTGCTCTTCACTGCCTACGTGCTGAGCTGCGGCTGTGCGCACACACGGGCATTTATTGGACAAAATATTGGCCGCATTGGGCTGATTTCCAATACAGAAAATCTTCTTTATATCAGTGCCGATCCAATATCAGAACAATGCATCGGTGCACCTCCTAATTCTTATTCTTTCAGATAGCTAAAAATAAAAACTGAGCATTTATAACAGAAGGTCTTCAATAGAACTATTTTAGGGTTTTGTTGTTTTAATTTCCAGCTATGGAGCAATAGATGTAATGAGAGTCTCCATCAAAGTCTCTCCAGTCAAACTGTCTGCAGTGGAAGAATTTGGTTGGAACAGCTTTGCTTGAAAACATTGGAGTAACGAAGGTCATATGGCTAATGCATTTAACTGGGACGTAAGAGAGCTAGGGTCTATTTCTGGCTTTACCACAGGCTTCCTGAATAAGCTTGGACACGTACACAATCTGTTTTCCACATTTGTACAAAGGGTTAACTTTTCCCTGCAGTGCTCAGATTCTGTGGTTACAGTAGCTTATAGGCAAGCTTATATAAAGATGAAATATACAGTGACTGCTAGACTTCCTGGAAGCAATAAAAGTTTTAAAAGTGAGGTCTGAATTTGCTGTGTTAATTGCAAGTATCAGTACGTCTCCTGTTTATGTATGTCTCTGGTTGGCCCAGCCATCTGAAATTGCATTGTAGTTATGTTCAGAATTATGATAGCTTTTCTATAACATTTCAGATCCAAGGGGGTGCAAACATGTTCTCCAATACGCATTGGGTGACTGAGACTAGTGTAATGCATACTTGCATGAAATTGAAGTTGGCTAGTGCCCTTAATTCTGGGATCTGATAAGTTTTTGTGTCTTTAGTTTAGTAGTCTTAACTCTTATAACATAGTGGGAATGTAACTCTGATAGTACTGATAAAGCTCTTACACTTAAACTTTCCTTTCTGTTAAAAGAACCCATACATGGGACTCTTGATCGTGATTTTTTTTTTTAAAGCCTTAGGAAACTGCAGACAGTTTCCTGTGTACTACTAGAATTGAGTTAGAATTGCACTCTTGTTCCCAGTCTGGTTCTCAAGAATTCTAAATGTTCTGTGTGAGCGTTTATCACCCAGCGTGCTGTGAGACCCTTTTCTGAGGCAGCGTGGCATGGACACTGCTGCTGCAACCAGGAAAAAGTGCCAGCCATGCCCAGTGAACAGCCAGACTGGGTAAGGCTGGGGCATATATGTTCACTCCTGCCTCTATTAAGGTTATATGATAAGCCTAAAGCTCTCATGAGTGACCCCTTTAGCCTCAGCCCCTGCTTCTTCTGGTTCTTCCAAGAAACAGGTGTCCATGGGAGAGTTCCACCTGCCCCAGGAAATGCTGTGCAAGGGCAGACAGGGAAGGTCTGCAGCAAGAGTGAGCACTCCTGTCTGCGTTAGGCTTACCAGATAACCTTAACTAGGAGTGAATACATGCATGTCACAGCCCTTCCCAGTCTGGCTGTGCTCAAGAGAGGAACATTTACCTGGTGGTGGCAGTGCCTGTGGTGGCAGTGATAGGACCCCAGTTGTGAAACACTAAGGTAAGCTAAGTCACAACCACAGTGATTCTCAGCCAGAAAAAACCATTGTGGAGGTGTGCCCTGAATCTACAAAAGTTTGAGATGCATCGTTGTGCCTTTTAGCTAATAAAGATTGTTGTCTTAGTACTTATCAGGCTCAGTTGGACTACAGTACCGTGTCAGGGAGGTGCTTGTATTCCATGCCCTCATTGTGGATTTCCGAATTTAGTAGGGTTCTGAATGCAGCTCAGATTTCCTCTGGGTATGTAGAAGTCATCCTCTTCAGCATCTGCGTCTGAAAAATACCTGCATTTTGTTGTTCCAATAATTTCCGTCTATGAGATGCTCTTTAAAGGTAAAGCAGACTACATGCTGAAAAAGTTCCACCTTATAAGCAAGTTGTAGAAGTGCAAGGAGGGAAATGCAACCTTTTATGAGATGCTATCATTGGTAAGCATGTGTTTAATAAAACAAAAACATCTGGTATCATTTGGCACAATGACACTAATGCTCTGACAAAAAGAGTTAATGTTTGGTCTGAGTGTGATGAACAGTGTTACTTTTCAAGGCTCAAAGGCAAAATATCAATTGACAGTAGTTTTTCCTGTTTGGAAGGGGAGTTGGCTCTCTCCTTTTCTGTATACTGCTGTGGTTAGCAATTGGGCTTTTCTGCACTTGTGATGTGTATATCAAACTGGTCTCCTGCATTGTAATTATGTATGCATAGCTGCTGAACAGTCTGATGGATTATGCTCTCATGGTGCCTGTTTTGTTGGCTGTTGTTTTTTACTAGCAAGATAAAGAATGTGCATTTTCTTTTGATTTTTTTTAAAAGTATTTCACTGTTTATGTAGTGCTTTTAATCTTCAGAGTACTGCAAACAATAATTAATCCGTACATCACTGTCGAGAGCACTAACTCCATTCTATAGATGAGGAAATTGCAGCAGTGAGTTTGAGTAACTTGCCTAATACAACAGAGGGATCTGACAACAATCAGGCTTGGAATCTAGGCAGCTAATTCAACTGCCCCAGCCCCCACTCCCTGCCTCGTTGTGGGGACCTCGATATGCCCCCCTTACCCCGAGACTTACTGGCTGGATGCTGCTCTTCAAGCTGCTGGGCTGTATTTCTGGCTGCTGCATGCATGCTGTGGCTGCACACATGTAGCCAATAATGTCACTGATAAATGTTGCGTGCATCAGGCAAAAAAAGATGTTTGCTGATAATATCAATTTTCCTTTGATCAGTGCCAATACAAGATAGACCTCTAAATGTTGCTTAAGTTGGGTATGGAAAGGTCTTATGTGAGGGTCTGTGGTACAGTCATACAGTTTTTATGCCCAAAGGTGTATTTTTTACCTTTTAATTAAAAGTTTACAGACCTGTGGGATGCTCTGTCCGCCCCAGCATCAGCATTCACAAGCCACGTGGTACCTTGAGGTATGTAGAAAAAAAACATTTAAAGCTGTGTCTATGTCCAAATTGTTGAATCTCTCTGAATCAATTTGGAGGGTTCCGATTTGATTTGGAGAGAATAAAGGGTCTCCTGATTCAATTTGGATTTGGAGGTTTGGCCACTGAATCGAGCCGAATCTGTGACTGAACTTTCACACAACCCTAGTGTCTGCCTAAAGTTGTGGGTTTTGGCAAGTCTCTAGAAATCTGTTGGTTTGCGGGCAGTTGATGGACTTCATCTGGTCAAGTGGCGCCATGTATAAAGCATGTCCCCAGGGCATTAGCAAGGCTGCCCTGTGAAATTTCTGCTCTCAAACCTTCTTGTTTTTCAGTCACGTTTTAAAAACAAGTAAATTCTCAGACAAATACTTCGGTAAGGTGGCATCAGGTTTTGAGAGTATTAAGTACTGTGAAGATAAAATTCTTTAAAAGGTTTTTTTGGTTGCCAGAAGGCAGCCACTGAAGTTAGGGAATACATAATTGCTTGCAAATGATCCAAGCAGTTTGGTGCATTTAAATTTGAACTATTTTTATGCCACAAATTATGATGTCTTAAGAAAATCAAACGTTTCTACTGTGTTGGCCATCTGTATGTTTTACTTCCTCAGTGGTAAGATTGTTAGGATACTAATAATGGTATAATGCCACAGTAAAGAGAACTGAAATTAGCTCAGCCCAAAATACCAGTAATAATTCCTGGCCCTCTTAATAGCATTCTTCATCTGTGCATCTCCAGAGTGCTTTGCAAAGGAGGCTGGTATCGTGATCTCCATTTTAAAGCCAGGGAAACCAAGGCACTGGGAGATGAGGGCTGCCTTCCCTTCTCCCTCCCTCCACATTTTCCACTTCATGCCAAAGACCTGACTGGCGATGGAACCCGTTTCTCCTGAGGACTAGTTTAGTCTTTTCTCCGCTGGTCTACACGGCCTCCCATTCTGCTTCCTTGGTCTTTCTTTTGTCTAACTGGCAGAGAGGCAAAAGTATTCTCATATACTGTTCAGTGAGGACAAGTGCCTTGTGACAAATTTGTTTCACAAGTTGAGCGATAAATGATTCAAACTGACATGCTGGTCACGGCCAGCATGTTGCTTTCACGACTGTTCTTCTATAATTCGTGTTCTTAAATGCAGTATGAGTTTTCAATCCTGATGGTGAGGTGAGGATCCCAAAATAGGATTAAGAGCCTCTAACCCAGGCAGTATTTTATAGCACTGTAAACAGACAAAGCGAGTTTATTTTGTTTCATCTGCTCTGTCTTGTTCCATTCATTTCTGAAGGCTAGTAAGTGTGGATAACTGTCTCTGCAGGCTTTCCTCAGCTTCAACATGATGGTAAAAATTCAGTACAATCCAAGTGAAAAATGGGTTGTTGAATGATGTTCACTGCTGCTGCTCTTGGCTGTCATTTTTAAACCTTTTCATATGCAAGTGCTAGAAGCTGAAGCCTGAAAAGTAATCCTTTTATTCACAGATGGCACTACTAGCTCAGTAAGTACTGCAAATATTTGAATGCTGGTAGTTTACTAATATGGCAGAACACATTTCAACATACAGCTGACAGCTAAATGCGTAAGGCTTATTATTTCTGTACCAAGCAGAAAATATTTAGTTGAAAATATTCCTGTATGTAATCTTAAAATGCAGGTAAGATGAGTGTACTCATCTAGCACACGGGTTTCACTCTCCAGTGGTGGTAAAGTATTGATTTCTATTAAACAAATATCATCATAAAATGGTTTTAAATAGTAAATGCTTGTGAAAGATTGAAATCCTCTAATCTATTTGTGAAGATAGGAAAAATAATCTGCCAAAAAGTACTAGTGTAATGCTCAGTCCCAGTTGCAACTAGAAGGATTGTGGGTCCTTAATCTTATTACAGCCCCATCATTGCTTCCTGACGGTGCGGTAATGATATCTAATGCCCTGCTGCTTGAACAATTGAAATCCTGGGGCTGTATTACAGAAACGTTCCTACAAGGGAGTCATTCTGCAGTGCCTGTGGTCTTGATGGTTTTCATAGAAATGAACATGAATCCATGTACTGTGAAATTTATGCTATGAAACTTTCTTTAGCAGGGAAACATTGATATATAGTGTGAACAGGAAAATGGAAAATTAAAGTATACAAACGTAATGGTGTGTTTTTGTTTTTGAAATAGCACCCAAAATATGCTAACTGCTTTACAGACAGAGGAGACAGATGCTCCCCTGAAGAGTGAGCAGTCTAAAAAGATAAATGAAGATGAAGGGGGCACCACATCCAAACAAAGTGATCAGGGTGATAATTAAAACACACATCTTAGTTAAAATTTGATTTCTATCTTTAATTTCAAAACACTTCACTTCCCACCACTGTTTTTACCTACTGCACAGCAATTCCCATTCAGCTCCTTCCTTCTACATGAGCACACAGCTACTTACAGGGGAGAAATAAATGAAATAAATAAGTAGATGACTTAAACAGATGTTCCATGGCACCTACAAGACACTAGCTGATTAACTCAGACTCCTGACAGTGTTGAGGAAAAACACTGTCTATGAAAGATTAACATCCCTGGCTCCTTCAACAAAGGACTAGGAACTCCCACTCCAATTCTGTTTTTCTCCAGAAACAGACTTCATGTTCTTGCTATTTCAGAGGTTAACCCTAAAGCCAAACCTCATCTTTCTCTCTTGTTTTTTCTCTTTCTAAGAAGTTTCTTTTATAAATCAAAGTGGAAGAAATGACAACTTTTTCCTCTTGTAGAACACCTGTAAAGGGATGGGAAAAATATAGGTTCTGGGAAGATGGGATAAAATGTGGCATACTTTGCCAGTTTATTATAACTAAATGTGAAATAAGTGATTCAAGACTTGTAAACTAGTTAATGGTTCTGGACTCAGGGGAAACAAACATGCCGTTCTGCATAAAGCACCCTCCACATTGGCACGCTATTCAGACTGTTCTATTTTTTTAAGTTGCATGTAAACTGAATTTTTGTTTTGTAGGCCAAGCCTACAAAACAAATCAGATCCATTTACTTCTGATTTGAAGATCCTAGTTCAGTTTTTCTCCAGAAGCTGTTGTCACTTTCTCAGAATTTGTGCTGAAAACAGTATGAAAACAAAGCAACTATGAAGAGATTTTTATGTGGTGTCTGGGCTGTTTAACTGTGGGGGCTCTGCAGCAACCAGGTTCCTGGAGTAGCTGGTTATAGTGGAAACTTCTACTGCATAGCATGTCCAGGCAGGTCTCTGTGGCAGGTAGCTAAAGGAGTAGTGTTCAATATAGGAGAAAAAGATTTATTTGGACATACCGGGCAAACTGGACCCTTCTCACTCTGTACCTCAACCATGCCCACCAGTGGTTCTCAGCCTTTTTTGTACAAAGACCCATTTGTAAACATCAGCTAGTACCCCTTGCTCCTGATCCACTGGCCCCAGCCACCCCAGTGTGTGGGGGAGAGGGGCTGTAAGTCATGGAGGGCCCCAGCAGCCCCTTGGAGGCTGGAACTCCGATAGGGAAGGGAAAAGCCATGGTTTCCCGCATTTTTCTCCTTTAAAGGCAAATCCATTTTGTTGATCCATTTTTAAAGTTTGTTCATGAACCTTTATATGTTCTTGCGACCCTCGGGTTGGGAAACACTGACCCAGGGTGTTGAAAAGGTGGGTATGGCTGCATTGGAAAGCTTGCTGAACCCGACAGCATGAGTCCAGCATTCTCAGCTGCAAGTGGGGGGGGGTGCAACCACTCCACCCCATGGCCCTTGGGTTCATCCCTGATATCCACCATTTTCTTTCATTTATCCAAACAATCAGCTTTGGCAAACCAGACTAAGCAAAGGGCCTCTTAGACCATCACTTATTTCAGACAACTTTTCTTGCTCTTTCTAACCAGCTGAGTCATACAATCATAGGAAAGTAGGGCAGGGGGGACCACACAAGATCATCTAGTCCAGGGCCTGCCCAAGGCAGGATCACCCCTGGCTAAAGCATTCCAGCCAAGTATCTGTCTAACTTGCACTTGAAAACTTCCAGGGCTGGAGATTCCACAGTGACAAAAATGGTTGCACAAGAGCTCTTTCAAGCCTTGCAAGGAGCTTTTATAATGTTTCAGGAACTTAAGAATAATTTAAGTGAAGCTTCTAGGTATGACTTATTTCTATAACAAACTAACTAGTGTCAATTTGTAGGTGTTAAACATGACAGGACTGCATCCTCAACATTGGAAGTACTAGGCTTCTTCATGCTGGGATCTGTAGGGTGGGGGAAGGAGGGGTTAAGTGCTGGGGATAGAGCAGTGTGAATTTTCTCTAGTTCAGTACTTTTTCCCTTAGTATTCAGTCTGCTGTTCTGAGACGGGCCTTGTTGTATGATGATGACGGGTCTAGGGCTTCCAGGGACTATAAGTCCCTCTCAGTGGCTAGAGGGAGGCCACTAAATGTACAACTAATTTAATAAGACTAATCAAGATAAAACAGGGATGTGAGTGGAGTTTATAAGTTAATAACTAGGGTGCCAAGGGCAGAGAACTCTGAGTAGCACTTCTTGGACCTGGAGTCCATTCAGTATGGCATTTCTTACGTTCTTCATGACAACATCTCAGGGACACGGAGGCCACTGTC
The DNA here is from genome assembly GCF_052110815.1 of Crocodylus siamensis. NCBI lineage: Eukaryota > Metazoa > Chordata > Crocodylia > Crocodylidae > Crocodylus > Crocodylus siamensis. Next base: position 235,962,148 of record NC_143397.1, on the reverse strand, counting down.
CCTCTAATCTAAATTAGAGGGAGGGCCTGGAAGGCATTACTTCCCAACTAGGAGTTGCAGTCCCATTTGGGGTCATGACGCTACAGAAATTTTAAATACTGTAGATGGTGTTGAATCAAGAGTGAGATCATGTGTGTTTGCAAGCCTAGTGGAAGCAGTATTGTTGCCCAAGCTTGGTTGAGACACTGGGGTTTAAAGATGGTGTTATTGTCACATGCTCATACTGGAATATATATCTTCCAGGGAACAGAAAGCTTTATTCTCTCCTCCTCTTGGTGCTCAAATGTTCGGAAGACCGGCATACGTTGTCTGCTGTTCTGGAACAGTTTCCTCTGGCAGGGAGAGTTCAGGACGGGCTCCCTGAATTCCACCTTAGGAGAAATTTGCAAGAGTATTTTTTTTTTTTTAATTTCTTTTCAGTTCTGCTGCAGAAGACCTATGCAGAGGGGTTGTATCAACTTCCCACATAACTTGTGGTGACTCAGGCTAATGGGCACAGCCATATTTATGAAATGCTTATAGGAACATTACTATGGGCCTAACCATCAAGTTAATCCAGTGGTTCTCAACAATATTAGACTTGAGGCATCCCTTGGAAAATGCCAACTTTTAGTTTTGCAAAACTGTAGAGGTCTTGGTTCAGAGCTGATGCCTTTTATTAGACCAACTATGACATCGCAAAAAAGTTATTTTTTTTCTGCAATCTTTTGGGCATACCCCACCCTTCCTCAGGCTTGGGGAAAATTAAAGATGGTAAAAAGTCCCCATAGTTAGAAATGGGATCTGTTTTATACCTATGGGGATTTATTTTCTAACTGTGGGGACTTTTTACCATCTCTGATTTTTCCCTGAGCCTGAGGAAGGTTGGGATATGCCCAAAGGCTTGCAGGAAAAAGATAATTTTTTTTTGCCATTTCTGAGTTGGTTTTCACTTCTTTTGATTATGAAAAATAATAAAGCAATTCTTCTGCTGGAAAGAACTCAGCCCACAAAAGGTCAGGATATTGTTAATGCCCTTGGTTCCTATTTGAAATTTCTGGGTTTATCTTATGAATAAAGTTTGTGCACCAAACAGTGCTAGTATGGTGTGGCAGCCTGCAGTACCTTTGAAAGGATCTCTAGGCACCACAGGGTGCCATGGTGCCCTGGTCAAGAATCTCTGCTCTAATCCAAGCAGTAGCCATTTCTGACTTGCTGTAAGTGAATACAGGACTGCTGTATTGTTCAGGCATAAGAAATCTTAGAGCTGTCTTGCTTTTCAACTTTGCTTCTCTCAGGAAATCTCCCCCTTGAGGCTTAAATCTCATGCTAAATCTTGTGACCAAGCCTCCCTTTGATCTCCTGGCAGGTGTGCATTTAAAGTTTCTGGCTTTAAGTGTTGTTATCAAAGTTGCAACCACTTTGGCAAAGACCTTTTTTTTTTTTTCCAATGGTAGGGTCTTAACAGGTAACAAGCTTGTTGCATCTCTCCTGGAGGCAAAGTTGTGCTAGGAATTATGTATTTTTCTGGTAATAAACCATATTAAAAGAAATTTTATTTTTTACACTTTTTCAGTCACCTGGAGAATATTTGGTAAACTGTCTGACATGCTTTTAATGTCAGGAGACGTTTAAATACCAATCTTGCCTGCATGTCCAATTTAAAAAATCTCTCTGGTCTAGAATATCCATCATAAATTATTAAAAGAAAAAAAAAAACTTTACTAAGGCTTCTGTCACTAGATGCCTAAATAGGTATATTTCAGAAACTGTCTAGATTTGAAGAGCTGACGTTTTTGTAAGGGATGCCTCGAGACTAAAAGTTGAGAACTGCTGTCTTTATTTGTTCCCTGACGCCGGTGTCAGTTAAGTGCCATGGAAGCATCCCATCCTGAGGGATCTTGTATAACATAGAAGTGAAGCTTATTTACCTCCTGCCATTGGAAAGGAAGCTGTGCACAGTGCTCATTCAGTAACCAGATGAAAGACAGGTGTAATAGTGGCGACCATTGTTTCCCTCTCTCTGCTGTAAGAGGCATTCCACTGTATAGGGCCTGCAGCTTGCTTTATTTATTTATTTAGTGAAGTAGAAGGAAATGTATGTAACTTATTGCAATACTTCCTTTACTTCTAGCTGGGAAATTCAGTGCGAGTTACTTGCAAAAGCATTACAGTTTCATACTTGGCAGTGTATTAGGGATGTGAAAGGCTAAATGATGAATCGTTTGACAGATAAACCCAGTGATAACCGGTTAGTTTACCAGGTATTGTTTAATATGGGGCAGGGTGCAGTCCAGCAGGGAAGTGGGGGGAGGGAAGCTGCGTGGTGCCCCAGTAGGAATGAGCAGGTGGCAGAACAGGCAGGAGGGATGGAGGAAGGAGCACGGAAGAGGGAAGAGAAGGGGTGCGGAAGTGAAGGGGGGGGACTAGTACTCCCATCACCTTTGTGGTTAAAATGGAAAACCGTGGTGGTGACAGTCTATAAAGAGAGAATGTTTAATTTTAATAAATAGCTGAGATGAGGCAGGGGATTGGGTTTCAGTGTTTAGACTTTCCATTGAGGTTTATATCCAACGTTAAAAGGACATCATCTTATTTTAGATTTCTAAATGGGCTTTATTCATACTGTCAAGTCAATGACTGTCCTACAAAATCCAGATTTTTTTGGCTAGTTATCAGTCATGTTTCTGCAAATGCACATATGCCCATATGATTACAGTAATGGCTTTGTCCTCTCCAAGACCCTGTCTATCCTGGAGAATTTAAAAATGCACTAGTGGTGCCATCCTTGGTATAGGAGTCAAAACTGTTTTAGCTTGTATTTTAACTATCACAAAACAATGGGTCTTGTAAACATTAGAGAGATTTTTCTGAAACTATTTTACTGTGGTTAAAACTGGTATAAACATACTAGCATTAACATCTGGAGTGTTTGTGTTGACCAGCAGCTGACATATTTAACACGTCAAATTAGATCTGTTCTCAGTAGGTTTCTATAATGTGGGATTAAGAAACAGAACAAAACAAAACAAAAAGCATGCTTATAGCTCCTGACAATATGCCTGTTATACCCATACTATTAATAATCCTGGTGGATCCAATCTGGTGTTAGTAATAGGGACACTTCATAAAATTCTCCCTGCTGTTTTTATAATTCAAATGTAACACCTTCACTACCGGTAACTAACCTTTTAAAAGGAAAGTAATGGTGCCTCTTCAACTTTATGTATAGGGCCTTGAAAGATTGTTGACCAGTAAGTATTAAGCCAAAAATGATGGCATATGTAGTACTCATAAATGTTAATGGCTTAGGTGCTTATTTCTAATATTACAGGAGGTCTCTCTTCTATGACACTGAAAAAATCAATAAAGCTATTTCAGTGCCGCCTTCACAAGATTAATAGCACAAGTTGTAAACCTAGAAAGGTCCAAAAGACTTTACTGCTTGTAAACTTAGTGCATGTCCCTACAGGAAAAGTTATCCCAGTTTAAGGCAAATTGTGAATTTTGATATTAATATAGGCACTCCCCCTGGACATCCTTATTAACATGTGAATGGGTTTGTCTTAGTTTAAACCCCTTCCAATTTACAAACTAAGTCTATGTTGAATAAGTCTCTGGTACCTGAATAAAATTATCCACAAGGGTTACGCTGGTATAAATTATAATATTCATGTGTAAGATGAAACTCTTATCCGTTTACAGTAGGGATGTAAATATTGTTTAAATAATTACCCGTTTAAACTCCTCTAATGGTATCTGTTAGATGTTTAACTGATAACACAACTGATGAGTACTGGACCCCCTCTCATCTCCCCTTCCTCCCTCCCAGGTGAGTGGCAGAAGGAACTGCGCTGCAGCAGGCAGACAGGGCAGCTGTGTGGCCTGCTTGGCCACCTTCCTGGGGCACTGTGTTGTTTCCCTTCCCCACTGAACTGTACCCCACACTAAACATTAACTGTAGCTTGTTACTGGTATAAATGTACTTCATTTAACCTATCACATCCCTAATTTATAGGAGTGTAACAATAATTCTTGGTTTCAAAATATGGAACTTGTTACCATTGTATGCTCTTTTTACAGCATTTGCATCTTGGAAGAAAAAACTGCTGCACAGGTGGGCATAACAAAATCGATTTCATTGTGCTAATTTTCAGCTTGCTGGAACATGTGCATTAACTCAGTCAGTGCTTTGACATAATGATCTTGGACTTGGATGTGTCCATATGCTTTTCAAAGGAATTCAGAGGTGGGCCTTTTATATTTGTAAGATCCCATGTTTTGGTATTGCTGAATGTCTTGTAGACCATGAAAGAAGCTAGCTGGCTGCAGGTTTAGGTTGTTGCTATTTTTGTAGTTTATTTCAGCTTTTTATAACTGCACCATTACATTTACTGCAGGTTGAAATTTGGCATTCAACTCTTAGCAAATTTGCTTTTCAGCACTTAAGAAAACTGCTTTTGATCATTTTAATAGTTTCAGGAACTCTTTCCCTCATCTAGTGTGACTTAATTTTTTATGTTTTGAAAAGTGTTTTGAAGATGAGAAGCACTGCTTAACTAAGTATTTGTTTAACCGAGGGTTAATAACTATTACATTCTGGCAAGTGACTAGTCTTAGTGATTTCCCCCCCCCCCCAAATTGTTTTGGCATATTAAAAACCTGAGTGTACAAATTTCTAAAGCTGGAGGAGTCTGGACTTTTATTTTAGCAGTTGCTAGACATACATAATTTCTACACAAGCTTCCAGATTTGTATTACTATGTGGACTTAATAAAATCCAGAAAAATAGGATTGATGCACATGTTAAATTAGTAGTGTCACAACTGAATGTAAATCTCATTCACAAGTACTTTGAGGTAGCATAAGTAGCAAAATACTTAGTAATCTTCATAGATACCGTTTTACTTTACAGTTAATTGTGGATACCAGACTTTGGGCACATCTGCATGTTGCTGTACAGTGATGTTGCTATGGTGCCATAAACACAGCACGGTTAGATTTTGCCGCTATGGCAACGTAGCTATACTGGGAGAGCGTGCTGCTATGGCAATGTAAGTGACGATTGTGTGCAGACCCATATTATTGCTGCGTTGATGTAGCACATCACTACGTCGCTGTAGGGCAATGTGTAGGCGCACCCTTTTGGAATTATTAAACTGATCGACTGGTCACAGGGTGCCACAATTTAGAAATCTTCCTGGGAAGTGTAGAAAAAAACAAAGTACATAGTGGATAATGCCCCACTTGTTACAGAAGTTGCCACTAAAGTTCTGAACTTCTTAAGCAGGCGGGCAAGTAAATTGCTTTATTTGAGATGTCCTACATTAGTTCAATCCAACAGTGCTTCTGTAAGTGTGGTGTAGTAAATGTGTAATGATGGTAATGCAAGAGATTTCCACAGGGGAGGCTCTACCTTCCTCTTTGTACTCACTAGAAAATGATGTGTAATACAATCGCAGGTTATATTTCTTTCATTATAACCATTGCAAGAAAACCAGTGTATGGCATGAGCATGATCAGACTTGGGCTCAATCAGATTTATTTCAAACTACTTCTTAAAGTTCACTGAGAACCCTAAACTTTTGTCAAATTTTGAATTATTGGATTGCTTTAGCATTTATTTGTTTTTTGTCTGTAAATTAAGACTGTTTTGTTGTACTTCATGGTAAATAGAACAACTGAAGTATTTCATTTTGAGATCCCTCAGCAAAAGATTGCATTTGCTTAATGAACCTAGAAATGTCAGACTACATAGCACAGAACGTTGCCATTTGACCTTCTCCCTCTTCTTGTCTTCCGTCACCTCCCATATCCCTCACCCCCAAATACTTGTATTTGACACTGGCCTTTAGTTTTGGTTACTTCTGTATTTGAAAGATTCGTTTAGGTATGATGATATTGCATGCTGAGATGCTGCCTTCTCAGTTTTGTAGCAAACCTTGGAGCCCAACTGTAAACTCCGGCTATGCCTTACTTAATTTCAGAAGGTGCTGCGTATTTAGACAATAAGGTATATTAGGATGTAACTATCATTCTTGCACTCTTTCCTCCTCCTGCCCTGTCATGATAAATATAGTCCATAACTAAGGCTTACAACTGCGCTGGAAAGGCCCTTGATACTTTTAGTTTGCTAATGAAAGTAAGAGTTCAGAACAGCCTTGTGTGAAGCAGTGTTGTTTTATCACAATTGTGTATGGGCAGTTGAAGGTGTGCTGTGCCTTCAGCAGCTTTTGAGTTATATAATTACCATTTAAAGAATTCCCAGTCTCTTAACTTTTTTGTCTTTGGTCATTCAGTCAAACGGTTAGTGGATTGCCTTGCGCACTGTTCATTGTGAAGGTCCTTTTCTAGATTGATGTAGGTCACTAGAAGAAACTAAGTAGTTTGTTTCCTAACCAGAATTGTGCAATGAAATTTTGCTATACCTTTTTGTGATAAGTAACAAAGAAGGCAATTGGGTTGCAGGAGTACATGGATCATTGAGGAGCAAATCAGGGGAATATATTGCAAATGCAAAGCTTACAACACTGCAGATGCTGAATTTAGTCTTGCAGTAAAAAAGCATTTTACACCTTGTATTCTTTCTAGTTTCTTGACTTAGCAGGTTTGCTGACAATGCAAGAGAGAGATTTCCACTGCAAATTTTGTGTTTTTTCCTCACAGCAAAACATTAAAGATTGCATCCTTATGCAAAATGAAGGTGGAAAATTGCTGTTAATTAGTGGTACATAGAGCACATATTTGAACTAAACCTTTTTAGTTTGTTTTCAGCAAAATTATGTTGTTATACTTAACTACTTCACTCTTCAGTAGTGGGCTTTTTTGGGTTTTTTTTGGTACTTTCTTTATATCACTGCTTTTTTTGGTCTTTTGGACCAAACTTTAAAAGTAGCTTCATTTTGCTTTTTCTACATACTCCCATAATTTTGTACAAACTAAGGAGCTAGACATAGCAAGAGGTGTAAGAAATAAAAAGTTCCATATCTCATTGCTAACCTCCGAGTCATGCAGTCTCTTACAGTATGCTGTGTGGCTTGTTTCATCCTGTTTAATATTTATTATGACAATTGGTGAAGACATATCACCCCCCCATTCACTTCACCCCAATTTCTTCCCTTACCTCAAATAAAAGAAAGTCCCTATACATATACAGCTTTAACATTTTTCGTATTTTCCCCAATAAGGGTAAATTGTATGTACGGTGTACATGCAAAATATTTTTCTCCTTGGTGTATTTTTTCATTAACACCACATTGTAGGCATTGTAGGTATTGTAAATCATTGCATTTGTTTTCAAATTGTTATCATGAACTTGACCTTTTTCTTCATTATTTAGTATGCAGGAAAATATATGTTCTGACACATAAATATGGCTTTTAATTCTGTCCATGTAGAAGGTTTGCTAAGTGCAGTATTTATGCAAAATTTGTTTTCTCTCAGTGGTTGAGCTGACATCCATTATGGTAGTTGGTGTGCCTACAGACACAAAAATCAATAGTGCTTTGTTAACAAGCGGGTCATCAAACATTTCTATCTTGGGTTGCTTGGACAGATTAGACTTTGGTGAAATAAGGTCCACTTGTGCTTGACTTAGCATGTCCTTTATTGTCTGTGCATTCAGGTCTGTGCCCGTGGCTATTGTTTCCTATTTAATGCTATTTCTTGGGACTAAACCTATATCTCATTTAAGTGTAATTAATTGTTAACGTAACTTGACTCTATGGTTTGTTTCTTTGAGCGAGTCTCAAATTAGTGGAGGAAAATGTAATCTTGTAATTTACTGAATAATCTCCATTACATAGTGATAGTTGTATTTTTCAGGTTTGGAGGGAAAAGTGAGAATCATATAAAAACCAACACGGTGATTTTTAAACTTTCTGTTTTTGCTCTTGATTTTTTTTTCTGGCTTTAATGCTAAATATTTTCCAAGGACATTTGCAACATAAAAATCCTATTTCGATATGTATTTTCTAATGGCTATTAAAAGCTAACTTCAGGGTTACTGGAGCTTAATTTTTTTTTTCTTCTAGCTTTTTTAAAAAAAATTTCTGGCCATGCTGGACATCTTCAGCTCCAGTTCAGAATGCCTATTATTTAAATGATTCATTACGAGTCCACACAGTATTGCAGAAGATATCTTCATGTTTTTGTTGTTTTTATTTCCTTCCCTAGGTTGTATTGAAGATCATCAAACATTACCAAGAGGAAGGTCAGGGGAATGAGGTGGTCCAAGGAGTGCTGCTCGGGCTGGTCGTGGATGATAGGCTTGAAATTACCAACTGCTTCCCATTCCCTCAGCACACGGAGGATGATGCAGACTTTGATGAAGGTAATATGGAATTCATGTAAATTGTGATTTACGGTCTTTTATCTCAAAAGCTAAAAGCCAAAGTTAGAAACTGCCCTTGAAGATGATAGGAAAGGCATGTTGTTCTATTGTTATAACACTGTGTATGGACAACTTTTATTCCTGAATAACATAACTGTTGAAGTATAGTTTAGTTCAGTTCCTGTACAGTACAGTGTTGTGCCTTCACATTTCTACATGTAGCTGAAATGCAGAGATTTGCATGTTTTTAAGGTCACCGTCAACTCTAAATCTTGTCCGTCTAAAGACCATTAAAAGTAATTTCGGGTGTTTGTGTATGCTAACCAAAGCCGTATTTCCTACAATCTACATGAGATGGTATAAATGACTTGAAACAAAAAAAGTTAAATACATAAAATAAACAAAGAAGAATATGATTTTAGAAGAAGAAAAAAACCCTGAAAATCCTAGCTGAAACAACACTTTCAACACTTACTTTTAAAGCTTTATTAAGCCAATGTGTCCCTTACTGTATTTCTAACATGTTGAATTATTTCTAACAAAGCAGTATTTTCAAAGTGCCCATTCATGTAATATAACTAATAAAAATGATGCTTCTACCTAATTTCAGCAATTGAATCTACAAGAGCAATTTTAACCGTTTTAAAATAACTAGGTATTTTTTTTCTTTTGCCTGCCACCTCAAATCAGGTTAGTTTAAACATATCTCTTCAATCCTGTGGTGTTTATGCCAACTACTCTACATCCTTAAAACATAGCAGTCAGATTAGTCACGTAGAGACTTGTTTAGAAAATGCGTTTGCTTGTTACTTTTATTGTGGGCTCAAATAATTCAGCATGATATGAAAGCCCTCTGAGCAGAAGACAGGGTTACATTATTGCACTCGCTCTACTTTAGCACTTCAGCCAAAATCAGATTTTCCTTAGGACACCTGTAAACTGATTTTATTTATTTATATTTTTTTTCTTTTTCCATATTCTTCCCAGGGCTTGGTTTACAATTCCTCCCAACTGACTGATGGAAACAAGCTAAATCTCTGCATAACATCAGGACTAAATATAACATTCCAGCTGTAATTCACATTTTGGTTGTTTCAGTCCCTAGAACATGGCAGAAGTTTCCAGCTAACTGACTGGCAAGTTGAGAGAGAGTACCTAGGCATAATCTAGTTACCTCTGTGGCACTGCATGTTGTGCCAGATCCCATAAGACTTGTTTGCAACATTCAACTCTTGCCAGGTGAATGGAACAGCTGTCCTTGCTTGGAAGCAAATTCATTACTGGGAAGTCTCCTGTGATTCAAGGCCTCCTTTTCTCATCTTGGCACCTGCAGGCTAGCTTGACTTCAAAGCGACTTACTTCACTTATAAGGAGAGCCAGCCAAAGTAGCCTGCTCAGTTCAGGTGCCTTTTCAGTACCACTCCCCTCTAGTGCCCACTCTCCTGCCAGTGTGCAAATACACCAGAATGTCAGATCCTTTTTACTGGTTAGGTTAGTGATTACTGAGTAGGAAAGGGACCCGAACATAACAGCGTCCTTTTTCCAGACATAAGTGTCCCAGTAAAGAAGCCTCTTTTGCTTCCTTACCAGCACTCTTGAAACAAGATGAAATAGATTAAAAATTACACAATCATAGAAAAACAGAGAAGCACCATCAGGGGTCATCTAGTCCAGGGGGTGGCAACCAAGGGTCTGAATCCAGTCCGTGGAGCTGAGGGGGCTTCATTTGCCTTCTGGCTTATGGCAGCAGGAGGTTTTAGCCACGCTGTGGCTGGGAGAAGTGGCAGCAGCAGCCATGTTTTAGCTTTACCAGCCTCTGACCTGAGCTGGGTTGTTCTGGCCAGTTGTTGCTGACCACCGACTTAGTCTACCTTCACCACCTTTCCTCCCCTCCCCAGCTCAAGAGACATGAATCCTGCTTAGGGTCTCCCAGACTAATCTGCCCTTAAACTTCCAGTGAGGGAGATTCCACAGTTACTTTAGATAATTGGTGCCAGTGCTTAACTACCCTTACAGTTTAGATGGCTCTTCCTGTGCATATAATATTGTATTAATTTGCAATTAGTTTGAAGCACAGAGATACCAAGCACTTCCCCACTAGAAACAGAAACACCAGTATAATGGGGGGAGAGGCGGTGGGAAGGGGCAGTGGGAGGGAAGGGACATGGTGGGGGGAGGTGCAGATTGAGGCCCCCACAGTGAGGGAGGGAGTGGGTCTGGGGCAGGTGCTGCCCATCTGGGTTGGGGCAGGAGACAGAGCTGTGAGTGATCCATCTGGGGGACATGGGGAGAGAGGGGTGGGGCAGATCCCACTGCTGCGCATACCCCAGGGGAGCCATGGGGGGGCGCATGCTTCCCAAATCTATGTGCAGGACTAGGGTGGGCTGCTGCTGCAGGCTGGGGGTGGTGCTGGGCTCGTCGTGGTGTGGGGGCTGGGCCGGGGCTGTGCTTGGGGCAGGTGGTGGTGGCGACACTGGGAAGTGAGACTATGGGGCACCCCCTCTAGCCCCTTTCCTCCCAGTGCCACTGCTGCCCATCCTGCCTGCCCTGAGCACAGCTTTGGTCCAGCCCCTGCACCAGGAAGAGCCTGCCACCACCTCTGGCCCCAACCTGCAGAGCCTGCTACCCACCCTTGCCCCACATACAGATCCAGGGGGCACATGCCCCCCCATGGATCCCCTGGGGTACACGTAGTGGTGGGATCTGTGCTCCCCCCCCCGGCAAGCCACTTGCAGCTCTGTTTTGTGCTCCACCCCGACTGGGCAGCCCTTGCCCCAGCCCCTCTCCCTCCCTCACCATGGGGGCCTTGATCTGCCCTGCCGCTCCCCTTCCCTTCCCAACAGAGTTACCAGCTGGACACTGTTCTCCAAGCTGCCAGGCTGCCTATCGGTGGTAAGATCAGTATGGGCCAATATGGCTTGTTAATAATTGGCCATTGGTATCCGCCCAAAAAATCTTTATCAATGCACCCCTACCCAAAATGAGATGTTTAACCCTTTCTCTCTCCTAGTAGGTCTGAAACGCTCCCCCCCCAGCTCCCGATTTCTGTGAGAGGCTGCAGAACCTGATGGGAGCACTGTTCAAGCTTGCTCTTGTATGTGCATAGGACTGTAGGTTTCTAACAGGACCCTTTTGCTTTTTGTTGACATAAGCAGAAGCCAGACTTCCTTTCCCAAAGAGAGAGAGAACAGAGAAGGGTAGGCAGTCAGATGAAGATTTACCTGTAGACCTCTAGAAATGTCTGAAAGCCTATGTTTTATGGGGAGAGTTGGGCAGCTCAGAGAAGCTTGCTTCTTTACATCACTTCACTGAATAAATAAGCAGAGGCTCTTGGAGACTTTCTGATCGAAATCTAACGTGTTCACAAAGAATAACAGTGGATGATAGAAGTTCCAAAGTTAGCATCAATTATTCATTAGCCATTGTAGAAAGTAAAATTCCTTCCAGCTTACCATGGTGCATGATGCCTGAGCCAGAGGAGTCATGTTAGGAAAATGACATTTTACTTAGACAAAGATGAAATCAAAGTAGAGGAAACTTGAGGTGATCAGCATGAGAATGTTACTCAGCTTTCTGTAAAACAGTTTGAACTCGCATATCCAAAATGGCCTGGAGTGCTGATGCTTGAGGATGATTCTGGTAGAACCATGGTCAGATCCTGTCTTGTTGTGGTACAAACTTCACATCTCTGGGCATGAAATCCTCTGGCTGAGGAATCGAGAGGTTGGGGCCAGGAATTGAGCTGAGCCTCTTGCCGTTTTTTGAATTTCAGAAGTGTTGAGATATTTAGGTCACAAAGATAATTTGTTAAACAGCTTGCTTACTTGGTTACCAATAACACCTCATTAATAAGCCTTTTAAAAAATGTAACTGCCTTTTTTTCCACCATCGTTTACTTATTAAACAGAGTGAAGTACGACAAGACTGAATAGTTCAGTGTCAAAACAAAAAAAATGCTTCCCTGGGAGGAAAAAAGAGGGAAATATAATATTCTAGAGATCCTCATAGAGACAGAAGGCTTGCTTCTCAGCACAGGAGTCTTGCTGTGGAGAATGTGAGAATAAATTCCCCAGATATAGGAATGATGTGGTGCAGGAAAGGGGAGAAATAAACTGTTGCCTTGCCATATCCTATAGCACCCTGACTCATGCCTGTGTTTTCATGTTAATTTTAGATTTATCTAATTGTATATTGATCATAAAGATTTTATCTAATTGTATATAGATCATAAAGATGTAGCCAGAAAAGACTGTGATCATACAAATTCGTAGTAAATTGAGGTCACTGGCAGAAATCGAGGGCCTTGGACAGTGTAAATTTTAAAAATCATTCCGTAACCACCTGAATTATATTACATTTGGCTCACTCATAATCAGACCTTACAACAACAAAAAAGGCAAGCAAAAAATAAATTTTCTTGTATGTAGCTTGCCTTCTGCTAAGAAAAGAAAGACTGAGAACCTGCTGTTTGCAGAATAACCGTCTCTTGGTAAAGAATCCAGAGGTGGTAAGGGCCCTTGGAAATTTCCTCCTCTTTTTAAGACTGACACCAAAAGTGCTTAATTGTAACCAGCAGCGGAGTGTGTGTGGGTGTATAATATTTTATTTTTATATAGTATATAGGTATAGATATCTATATAATCTATATAAATAAATATAGATCTATCTATCTTCAGGTATAACAGACTGAAAAAGGACACTAGAAAAAAAAATTGCAATAGCTGCAACTTTGGATTGCAGTTAAAAACAAACATTTTGGGCAGATCAGAGAAATCGGTAGAAAATGAAGCTGTGTGAAAACCCTGCATGGTTTGATCCTAGATAAAAGCTTAGACTTCTATGCCTCGTCTTTTCTAGGGTTGTCTCTGGTCTTTCTATGTGAAGTCTCAAGACCCAGCTTTTTCTTAAGGCATAGTTGACAAGATTTGGGAATACTCGCACTTATTCCAATTTGGAACTCGGGGAAGGTTCAAGAGGTCTCATCAGAGCTCCTGTGGATGAGAGAGAAGTTGCAATGAAACATAGCTATCTTTTGGGGGGGGGGGGGGGGGGGGGGGGGGGGGGGGGGGCGAATTTTTTTTCCATTCATGTAATTGGGTTATGCTAGTAGCATTTAGTGAACAGCTATTTATGAATGTCATGGGGAGGATTTTTTCTGCTGCTGCTAACAAGGCAATTTTAAGGACCACCTCATGCTTCTGTATTACATTTGGCTATTGATGATTGGTCATATATGGTTGCTTGATATGAAGCTTGCTCTCCACTTCTTTTTCCTTTCAGGAGGCTCTTTCTTTGGGCTTGTGAAAGTTGGATTCTGGCTCCTTTAAACCACAAATTTGGCTTCAGGAGTAGATTATGGGCATGGTTGTGAAGGTTTGGTCTTCCATTGCACATTCAGAGAATTCTGAAGCAGAAGTGGGCTTTTCTGGATCTTGAAGTAGCTAGTTTATCAGAAGTTTTTGTAGATTTGTTCAGGGCTCAGTTTCACAAATTGTTCATTGGTTGTGACAGAAAAGCTTTTTTTTTCTTTTTTAAATAAAGATGACGTAGAGACCCTCTCTAGTCCTCTGCACATTTTTCTTGGTCTACTGATTAACAGAAGTACCTTCTGGTTGCCACGTAGTAGATCTCTAAGGCTGGCATTTGGTATGCCATTTTAAAATGGTGGGGAAATTGCTGCTTGTGAATGTGCATCCACTATTCTACGTGTCTGGTCCTATCCTGCAGTGAGAGAAGATAAACTGATCAACTTTAGGCTTAGATGAAGCAGGTGGGAAGCTAACCTGCAATTACTTACCATTTTTGTAAGACAGAGTGGATATATAATGGTTATAACTAGGGGTGTAGTGAAAGATTTTCTTGGCTGATACCAATTATTAACCAGCATATCAGCTGATACTGAGCCAATAGCTGACTTACAGGTATGCAGCCCAGCAGGTTGGAGAGTAGTGCCTTGCCGGTAAGTCTGTGGAGGGGGGAAGGGGCATGGAGGAGAGAAGGTGAATTGGGGCAGGTTGAGGCCCCCATGGTGAGGGAGGGAGTAGGGCTGGGGCAGGCTCTGCCCAGCCAGGGCTGTGAATGGGACTCTGGGATGGGGTTGCAGGCAGCTAGTCAAGGTGGGTGTGGGGCAGGGGTTCAGCTCCCTGCTCCTGGGGGAGGTATGGGGAGGCATGTGCCCCCTAGATTTGTCCATGGGGCAGAGGCAGGCTGCCTATTGTAGGCTCAGCAGCTGGGGGCTGTGTCAGCCTCTTCCCAGTGTCGGGGCTAAGCCAGGACTGGGACCGGTGTGGGCTCAGTTGTGCGAGGCAGGTGGCAGTGGCAGAGTGGGGAGTGGGAGGCTATGGGGAATTTTGAGGTGGCTGTAGTCTCTCAAGCCTCCCCCCAATGCCACCCCTGCTTAGTGGATCCCCATGCTGCTGTCTTTCCCTTGGGAGCCCCAGGCTGAGGAATGGGTGGGGGATACATGGCTGGCACAGGGCTCCAGAGGGAAGGGCAGCAGAGTGGACAGTCCTGAGCAGGGGGAGTGATAGGGAGGATTTGGGGGACTATGGCCACGCCAAAACTCTCCCTAGCTTGCCTGTAGCCACCCCTCCCAGCCGCATTGCACAGTTGAGCTGCCAGCTCACCCCCCCCCCCCCACACACCTTTCCTACCCCCTGCCAGGAAGAGGCTGGCACAGCCTCTGGCCCTGAGCCCACAGCAGGCAGCCCGCCTCTGCCCCGCACATAAATCCAGAGGGGCACATGCCCCCCATGCCTCACCCGGGGTGTGTGCATCAGCAGGGAGCTGGCCCCCTGCTCCCCGCCCTCCTGCACCCCCTGGACCAGCTGTCCACTGCTCTGTCCTGTTCTGTGCCCCGGGGTCCCATTCACTGCCCTGGCTGGGCAGCCCCTGCCCCACTCCCTCCTTCACTGTGGGGCCCGCAATCTGTGTCCCCCAATGCCTCGCCCCACCAGTCTTACCTGCAGGGCGCTGCTCTCCAAGCTGTCCAGATGTATTCCTGGCCACGTGTATGGTGCAGCTGAGCACATGCACACAGCATTTATTGGTGACATTATTGGCTACTTTGCTCAAAAAAACTAACAGCTGATCACATTAATTTTCCTTTTAGTGCTGATCTAATCTGCGACCGATACTATTTGATACAATATCTTCCCCTTTTGAATTGTTTCATCTGTCCCAGGCCTGAATTTGTTCGATCTGCCCATGACCGGTTATTTCATATTTGAGGAAAGACCACCTGCATGTTTTTAATATAATTCCCCCTGCTCACCCAGTTGTAGAGTATTTTGCTCAGTTAGTCTGTGTGAATTCTTCATAGAATCATAGGGTTGGAAGGGCAATCCAATCCACCCCCTTGGACAAATGCAGGATACTCTGTTCAGAAGACACTGAAGCTCACATTTGGTTCCTTTCAGAACCTGTCTGATCCTGTAAAGCAGGGGTGGCTGACCTGTGGCATGAGTGCCCCAAAGCTATGGGCAGCCTTTGTGTGTGGCATGCAGCCGACTAGGGAGGGAGCAGGCAGCGAAGTGGCAGATAGTGCAGAGCTGCAGATGAGGCAGGGGAAGGGGATCTGACCCACACTCATGGAAGATGTGGGTCTTAGCAGGTGACACACCTGCCACAAAGGGTGACCTCCCTTTGCTTGCACAGTTATAAGCATGCGTGTATTCACCAAAGTGTCTGTGTGCTGCTTGTTAGCTGTTCAGGATAGTGTTTCCAAGTTGTGTATATATTTTCTTATACTGTATTGGGCAATGCTATTTTTCCTTCATGGAGCATTAGACAGATGATTGTAAACTCCTTCAATAAAATGTACCAAGGCATGGCCTAATTTTTTTTTTACTCTCCTAGAACCCAAGAGTTTGCTTTTTCATGAAGACTGATCCAAATCATTGTGTCTTTACTGTAGCCCAAGACATTGTTACTTAGGACTGTTTTCCTTTTAAATGGATGAATTAGTATTTTCTTGCAGACAGTATATTTTTTATGAAACTTACTCATATAGCTGTAATGCTTTAAAAAAAAAAATCACCCAGGCTATTAAACTATTTAAATGCATATAATTAAAAAAATGTTGATCAGTGGATAGTTTCACATTAAAATCCCCATTAGGGGGCACTGTTACCCAGTTTACAAAGACTGAGGACTAGTTTGTTTTCTCAGCCATAAAATCTGGGGCTTGCAAAAAGAGGGGGAAAAAACCTATTTTCATCTGATAAGGTTCAGATACTGTTTTATACAACTGAATTCCTAAAATATGTTATAAAGTGCATTGAATTAAATACAGATCCAATAACTTGCTGTCTCCTTTTTTTTGCCCTTTTTCCTCAGCAGTCTAAATTAGTTTTACCCGGCAGGTGCTGGGGAACTGTATAGATCAGTGTATTTTGCTTCAAAGATTTCTGTTAGAAGCAACTCCTTGTTTTGCAAGATATTTTTAAGACAGTCTATTAGTAACAGGGGTAGACATATAGTACTTAACATGATTCTTCTCAGAACTGCTAATTTAAAAGTGGATTCTGTAGTTTTTACACCTGCATGTGAACAGTTCTTCATATATGCAAATTGATGTTTTAAAAATTAGATTTGCCCTCAGAATAGGTATGGGAGATTCGTTCCTTGAAGATTTTTAAATTAGCAAAGCAGTAAGAAATGTGCTGAAGTTAATCTGCCCCTGGTGGTGGGGAAAGTGGAATGGGTGAGAGAGAATCTGGTACGTCTACCATTTCCAGTTTGAGCCTTTGCTTTTGAACCAGTGCAGCATGCAATTTCTGATCTTGTAGCCAGCAGGTCTCTGGTATTGTCCCTTTATTCCACCTCAAGTGATTTTTTGTTTTTTGTTTTTTTCTAGTCATAATTATGACAGGTGATCATTTAGTTTATTTTTTGGATACTTTCTATATTGTGTAGTTCTATGGAGGCGGATGAACTTGTTTAAATATTTTGTTTTAGACGGTCAGCAATAATAATTTAACATGCCATCATCTTTCCTTGTTGTCAGTTTAGATGAAAAATTACATATATGGTAGTGAGCCCCACTAATTGGGGGTGTGTGTGTGTAATTATATATACATACACAGAGGAAACTTTTTCTTTCATATATTGATATGTATATAAATATAAATAAAATTTACGATTTGCATAATGTAAGTCTGGAATTATATATGTAAGAAAGAGAAAACTTCCCCTGTTTGAAGAAGTTAAAACATACTGGTGAATTTTAAAAACAATTTTTAGAAACATAACTGAAGCAAATCAATACGCTGAATTTGTAGCACAAGTCCTCTGGGTATTGTATCTGTAGTCTTATTCATGGCACTGTTTTGAAAATGGTAAATGTTTATCACATTGATTTTTATTGTTGAACATTCAGGGTAATAATCTTATAGATTATTCCAGACTTAAATTATGCAAATCTATTCTGATCAGTTAAAAGAACCCAAGGGTGTAGAAATGAAACTGTAAAATCAAACATGTTGAATGTTTAGATTTTGGTCAGCAGAGACAACCTTTTAAATTAAAAATATGAAAGCAAAAATTCAGGAGTAAGAAGTATCAAACTGAGATTTTTCACTGATTTTACTTCTGCAAGTTCTGGAAATATAGCAAAGATTGTAAGTCTGATGCTTGTTTCTATTTAAAAATGGGGATCTTAAAAAAACTGTTTTATTTTGTCTGTACCACCAGTGCTTTGTGAAATTTGTCTTGTTACAGAAATTAATAAAAGCTGAAACTAATTTTACTTTTCCCAATTTTTCCAAATTTTGAACGCTGCAATATGGAAAAAGGGCCAAATACAAGTGTTCCCACTTTGACATAATATGCTTCAGTGACACAGTCGAGCAGACCGGGTTCACAATTCAGTGTTTTAGTTCTTGCCTTTTCAGGATCTAATTGTGGAATTGGTCAGCCTCATTTCAAATATTATACTTTGAAATGCACTAACTTTATCTCATCTAGTATCTGACAAATACTAGTAGGTTCTATAAATTTGTTTTGAAGTATCAAGCTAAATGAAGTAATGTTGAATTAAAAGTCTATACCATTTAAAGGCATGAATTAACTGATAAATGTTTCTATATTTTAAAAATGGGCTTAATGTTTACTTTCTAGTCTTTTTTTTTTTTTTCAAACTTTCTCATTCGGAACGAGGCAGTTCTAATCTTTTTACGTTAGCTGTATTTTTAAGAACACTTGTATTTCTCTACATGCTTCCATTTGACTTTTAAAAGGGTGCTGTTGGCGAGTACAACAGGTTTCCCAATTTCTCCATTTTTGTTCTAGGCTTACTTAGTCGCAGATAAATTTTCTACAGCAAAGGAAATTACTTCCGCTCCAGGGTTAATTGCCTGCATCACTCTAGCCACATTTTTTCTCTATGCCATACCCCATTTCAGGGGCTGATTCCTTGTGATCTCAGTGTTTTCCTGCACTTTTGGTCAAATTTTGTGGTGGTTGGTTCATTTATTCTTTTTGGCAGCCTCTGTCCAGGTGCAGTGATTGATGATTAGAATCAGAGTGAACTTCATAACATCTTTCACTAATTTAAGTTATGGGGCTCTTTCTTTCCCTGAAGAATGTTAATAAATTTAAAGGAGCACAGATTCGCAACAAAGTGAACTAACCTCTGGAAAGATTCTTATGAGGAGCAAACAACTGAAGTTTAGAAGCCTGTGTATAAAAAATATTGAAGGAGAAATTTAGGTTTAATAAGTAAATGTGAACAGTGGAATGAAATGAAAAGGAACAGGTTAGGTAGGAAAGATTTCCTCTTTTAGGATTTTTGTCTGACAGAAATGCAGGAGTGTTGGTTTTGTTTTACTATCAAACACCATTTTAAAGCTTTTAAAAAATTACATACTACTTGAGCATCATAATAGATGTGTGTATAAATCAGGGAAGAATATTTGTTGAGCTATAGATTTTTTTTTGGTTGTCAGCACATGTTAAGAAAGTGGCTATTGTCCACATCAGTGATGTTTTCCAAGAATAAAAGATTTGCACATCACTTGATACCAATGCCGGATATTGTTCCACTGTTTTATTTATATGGGGAGAGTACTGAATATTGCTTACAAACTTTACAATTGGTAAACGATAATGTGACAGTAGAAACTCTTGAAAAGCATAAATAAGGCATTGCTGCTGCTTTAACTATGATGGTAATGGTGGAGAAGCCAGTGGCCTCCTGTAAACCCAGATCTACCAGCAGAAGTTTGTCTGCTGCAAAAGTAGTGCTGTCTCCCTTAAACTACATCTATAGTAAGGTATCCCTCAGAGCTGCATCCATACTAAAGTTTTGAGACCTCCCTACCTGGTGTAACCAGGAGCCAGCAGAACTTTGTCCCGTAGATGAAGTCTAAATCTGGATGACATAATTCTGCATAGCACAAACCTTGTCTTTAGTTTGAATAATAAAACATCAGTCAAATTTAATTCTAAACTTTTATCCTAAAATCTGAAGTAACAACACTACACAAAAATACAGTATAGTGTCCTTGTAACAATAAAAAGGACTGATTTGGAAATTAAAGTGGGCAGTTAATACCAAGAAAGAACTAAATCCTAAATTTGTTGTTGACCCTTTTTTTTCCGCTTGACCCTGTTTAAAAATGGATGGCACAAAATCTCCTGTCAGTGAGTTGAATTGTTGTACAGGCTGCCACTTTAGTAGTACGATGCTGTATTTTTGTGTCGAGGGCTGAAGTTCATGAGGTATAGATGGATTGAGGAAAAAGAGGTTCTGTCATAACTTTTAAGAGATTGTTTTCAAAATTATACCAAGGTAAGTTCATTTAAACAAATTCCATTATTTTTTTTTTAAAAAAAACTGTATTGCTTACACTTTTGAAATTGATCTTCTGTGTCTGAGAACATAAAACTTTAATCTTATTTTTAAGGTTGTCAAGATTAGCATATATTGTACAATAGATGGCTGTATTACAGAATTTGAGGGACCCAGTCTTTTTATAACTAAATGTAATCATCAGAATATTTTTGCTTTATTGTTTTTAAAATTAGAGTTGACTGGGATATTTTCCTGTGTGAATAAAGAAGTTTCTTGTATTGGGAAAGCTCTCCTTTACATTTATGAAACATTCCACTAGTTATACTGCACCTCTATGCAAATTGCTAATCTACAGAATCATACTTTTTCTTTTAACTTGTACAACTTTAAAATCCTCACTATAGAAAATACTACATTCATGCTACATCCATGCTATAAGCAGTGTTTATACTTATTTTACAGAGGTCCCAATTTACAGATAAAGTCAGTAGGACTAGGTATAGAATTTAGGACTTCTTGGTCCCCTGGTCCCTGTTCTTACCAAGAGGCCACTTGACTACAGGATAGATTGGAGGAGTATTTTTTTTTAATATACCCAATATTATTGAATGAAAATGATTTTAGAAAGATAATAGACTCTTGGAAGGAGTTGTAGTCTGCTAGTCCATTTTATTTATGTCTACTTATTTCAAGCTGCACATCTTTTTGAATAAATGGCTAGATGGATGTCATTAAGTCTAAAGTAAAGAATATGCTGAGATATTGGAAATATATATCAAGCCAATCAAACTTTGCAGACCTGATGGCTATTGTGGTCTATTAAGGTGATACATTGAATAACAAGCAAGTTTTGGAAGGGCCTGTTCAAACAGTATTGGGAAGTTCTCATGGTATGTAAAGAGGGGGCCAGGATATGTATGTGATGTGAAATACTAAATGTATTTATGAATTTAGACCATGCTGGGTGGGTGGGAATTAATTTAAGGTAACAGTGACAAATTATTAATTTTACAACAGCAGAGTTGTTCATATTAAGGGTTCACTACAGTATGCAAAATACTTGGCAGTCCATTCATTGCTTGCATGGAAATAACACTACTTGCATAGCCTACTTCTTTTGTTTTACTGGATTATATGCTTGAGTTTTGACATGAGTTCATGCAGTAGGAAAATACAGATTGAGATCAACTATAAAGTCCTCAGTGTAATCCTTTTAATATTTTCCTAGTCTTAAATTAAATGTGTTTTTTTTTTTTTAATGTTTAGGTATATCAGATTTTATTCTTAAACTAACAGCTTTCTGGCAAAATTGAATTTGTTGCATTAATTTGAAAACATAATGGTTATATAGTAACCATGGTGCATATTCTTGTAGTAGAAACTGAAATATATATTTAATACAAAAAGACGTCTATGCAACATCGCAAAAGACATCTGTGAAGGATAGTTTTTAACCATTGTTGGTGTATTGTTACAGTAATATAGGGCTCATTCATTCCTCATGTTGTGGCTAATGTTGCCATCTTAGTGATTCACAGGTGTTCAGTCTCTATTAAATGTTATTTTCTTACTCTACCACCTCATGGTTTCATAAAAGGCATGGCAAAGTAGTCAGTTCTTTTTGGTGGAAATCTGTAGCATTATTGAAGTTGCAATCAAGTGTCTTTTACGGTTTGCAAGTGAAGTCTGTGTATTGTTTTATTTTCATTTAAAAAATGAATAATGTAGTAATGAAAATTCTCGTTAGTATTGCATCTGCCTTTTTAACACATTCTCTATTTATATATAAACTCATCAGATTGCCTCTGGTAGCTTTGATGATATAAATTAATAGCATGGATGGGTGAAATTTGCAGACATAGCCCTCAGACACGGGACTTTCTGATTTCTGAAGGCTTGATAATTCAACTTCAGTGTTACATTATTTTGCTAACTTTGTTTTGCTTTTTATTTTTTAATTTTTTTTTAATAAAATCTGGTTCAGAAATAAATGGCAGTATAACTGAAACTAAGCTCATGTGCCCCTATGAACACAGAATTTTGTTTAGATTTGAGACATCCAACTTTTGAAGGATTGTATAAGTTGTTCCTCTACCCTGCACATAAAAGAAAAAAATGTTAAATAGGTTTTGGTAAGTTTTTTAGATGATGGTATTCCCTACTGAAGGAGGATTTTGTGGCATATGTATGTTAAAATTATTGTAAGATATGTACCTTATTTTTATTATGGTTCTGTGTGGCAGGGAATATACATTCCTAATAGGTTCTTCCATTACCATTACTGCTTATCTGAATTATGATTCTCCAGAATTTCCTCTTGCTCAGTACCATAATAGAGTAATTGGTCTAAAGCCTTAGAAATTCCCCATAATAGATTTTCTTTTTTAAAAACACAATTTGTGCCCATTCCTGCTATTTGTGCTAGTAAAAGCTAGGAATGTAGAAACCAAACCAAAAAATTAAAAAGGAAACCCCAAGCCCTGTTTTTTTTCTTAGCTGGCTCCAGCTGCTGAATTTTATTTAAACATAAATCCTATCCCTCTAATCAATTTCATGAAAAATTATAAAAAAGTTTGTGCTAGATTTGTTGTTGACACAGCCAGCCAGCTGTTCAAGTAAGAATCGAGGATGATTTTTTGAAACTCCAGCTAGCTGCTTAATGCCAAAATACTTCTTGTTGATTCCTTAGGGTGTTTTTATTGATTCTATTTTATGCGGGGAAAAAGAATGGGGTAGGCTTGCAGAACAGTGATATGGTGGATCAGAAGTGAACCAGTTGGTGGCTGCTTTGTCAAAGTTATTGAACACAGTTGCAAAAGTACAGTTTACACAGATGCTGGATTTGTTTAGAACTGGAAAATCTATAGCTGAGTGGTTTCAATGCAAAGCTTTACCAGAATCACTAGCAGTTCCCCATGCTAAATAGTTGGAAATATGACTTGCACTGTTGATAAAGCACAGCATGTGAAGATTAATGCAAAGTGTCCTACTTAGAGGGCACAGTATGGTTAAACCGTGCATTGTAAAATACCTCATGACTGCAATCTGGGAGCAGAGAGCTTTAGAAGGGAAATGAATTTGTTGTAAGGAATCTATTTGGACACTGGGTGCCACTCCTGGAGCACTTTGAGTAACTACTGAATTTTCTTTTGCAGCCCAAACAACAGTCCCTGTTTAAAAATGGAGGTCTTGTTATTTGTAAAATTTGGAAAGTGTTCATCCTTTGAGTCTATACTCCATGGTTTACGTAGTTGAAATGTAGACTATTAAGTCAATAGGTTTTGCATTATTTAGTGATTTTTAATTTCTTACTTTCAGTTTAGGGCTAAGTATCTTCTGTAACTTCTGTTACTATCTATCACCATTGATGTGCAAGTAAGTCAGTGTCACTGCCTCCAAAGGTTTTACATAACTAGACAAAATATGAAGAGGTTCTTTGGGAATGAAAAGAAATATTCATTGAAAGCAAATAATAGGAAGAAAATCTACTTTTTGGAAGAGTTTCTTGCAAGGCTTATAAGCTGTCGTTCCGTGCAGTTTTTCTTTTGTTACGCAATATTTTGCATGTAGCTTGGTGTTGATGCCAAAGCAGCAGGAAATAGGTAAATAATTGTTGGAGGAAAACTAGCTTAAGGAAAGAAATTTGGAAGGGAAAACTTTGGGTCATTTGGCTCGCAGGACGGGGCAACTGCAATTTTATCATATTGTCATAGTAGGCCTGAAGTTCTGAATGGGAGAAGGCAAGGATTATCAAGGGGAGATGATTGAAGGATGCGGGGGATGCCAGCTTTTAGCTTCCATTTGTTTCTTTTGACAATGGAAAAATAATAGATCAGTTTTTTCTGTTTCAGAAAAACTGTTACAGATTCCAGAATGCACTTGACATTATGGTTTCCTGTGAGTTTATCTTGTGAATTATATGTAGGTGTTTGCACACCTATCATTGCTAATATTGAGACATCCCATAGCACCTTAAAAACAATCTTGTGGCACCCCACAGTGCCAAGGTTGAGAACTGCTACACTAGGCAGAGCCCACTTTGGCTAGGGGCTGTACAAATATTTGTTTAAATTTTCAAATGTGATGCAACTTGTCTACATACTTACCAAAATTCCTTGGAAAATGAGGCACTTTTGCAATGAGCCTTAAAGATAAGCATTTAGCTCAGTGGAATTCGGAAGCCCAAATGCAATGGCTGTTTAAAAAATGGGGCTTGGACTAAGTCTTATTTTCATTTCTGGCGCTTTTTATTCTGGGCAAAGAGATTACATTGCTGGGGAGGGAAGAATCAGTGTGGTCGGGGGAGAGGAGGGAAGAGAGAGAATGCCAGTTGAAAGGATGACATGGCTAGAATGGAAAAAATACATTTTACCCCAGAGAACCATGGTATAATCAGTTAGAAACAAAAGTATCTTTGTGTAACTCTGTTTTACTTTTAAAATAGCATTAGCTTTGAGAGCTGGTCATTGTTACTCAGTGTTACTCAGTGATATTATGTAACTGAACTCTCCAACTCACTTTTCTTTTTAGTGTTGCTTCAAGCAGAACACTAATGGATCTGAAACCCATTGTTATAATAATAAGTAACTCCATTTAAAACTGAGGCATTAGTAACAGGAATGTATTGGAGAATATTGATAAAGGTACCTTTTTATGAAAAATGACAGGAACTTGCAGGCAAGGACTTTTAACAAACTTCCATTACACTTTTGTGGGTGATGTAATTTTTGTCTCAGAAAGCTACAGAAGTAAAAAGAACAAACATATTAGTCCACAGAAAACTATGGCAGTCATGAGTCATCTGGTACCTCCCTACTAATTAGTTTAGCTGTATGTAGATAGTGAAAAATACAAAGCCACAGTGGTTTCTGTGGTTTTGCCCGTAGTGGCCAAAGCCTTGACTTTTTAAAATAGATTTTTCCCCCCTAAAACTTTCTCTTGGACAAAGTCTACTTATCAGAGAGTATCAGAAATATAAGCAGAGCTATAACTGGAAGAATAAATAACAAAACTCCTTTGTTGACACCAGGAAATCTATTAAATGGAGCAATTGAAATAATGAGTACCATATATGATAAGCCAGAGCCACCTGGGTTTTATTAGGCTGCTTGATACTTTGATCACAATATTATTTCAAGATTGTCTGTTTAAATTGCTAAGATTCCTTGTCATCTCTGTGATTTAGACTTTAATTTGATATAATTCAAAGAGGACTTATAAAAAGGAAGACCCAGCTCAAGCTGAAATTTAGTTTTGAAGAGGTGGAAGTTCAACAGTTTAGGCTAACCTTGAAACAAGAAGACCTGTTAAATGCAAGCTTTTAGCTTGCACGTATAGTAGTTGATGCAGTTCAGCTGACTTGGTGTTTTTTAACTTTCTGCATTTGGCTCCTTTTTGCTTTCTGATCAAGTATTTAAAGAGCAAACTAATATGAAAGTAAGAATACTTGGATGCTTTGATGACAGCAGACTTGTGTTTTATAACAAATCAATATAGTTTGACATTAGTTTAAAAATGACTGGTTAGCAAAAAAATTATCTCTTCATTCTTGACCTCAGGAAGGTTATGTTCACACAGACTTGACCGAATTAGCATTGGACAGAGTTGGCTATCGCTTATGAAAGCTTATGCCTCTTTGAACTAGTCTGGACACAAAGCAGTTGAACTGCTTATTCCAAAATGGCACCAATTTGGGAATTGGTCCACAATTTGTGAAGTATTGTGGCTCTAATACCAAGAGGTGGGAGTGAGCACCTAGACAGTGTGCCTTCCAGTGGGTATAGGAGAGGAGGTGCTTGCACTCGTGCTTTGGGAGTCCCCGGAGTGAGTGATGTGTAGCTGGAGGTGTTACTTTTCTGTTTTCCTGTGTTTCCTAAACATGAGTTTCATAAACTTCAGTAGCCTATGAATAACTGAAGCCTGCAAAATGCTTGCCTGATTTTGGGAGAGGAGGGAAGTGTTTGGACCCATGCTTTTTAGTTCTCAGGGACTGGGACAGGGAGAGTTGTTGGGTGGCGGGGAGGGAGAGAAGGAAGCTTGTTATGATAAGAAGCTGCACTTGAGTAGGGAGTGAGGATAGAGCTGGTTGCTAGGAAGGCTGCTTTTGTTGAACAAGTTCTCTGATTTGAAAAAAAAAAATTCACTCTTTTATTTTGGGGGGTGGTGGAGGATTTTGCCTACAAACCACGGTGGCCTGTTGCGGCAGTGTGTGTATGGGGTTGGGGGGCAGAGAGGGGAGGTGAGAAGCAAAGTGGTGTGGGATGCTTGAAGGAATGATCAGACACATGTCACAGAACACTTGGTGTCCACATATCATTCTGAACCAGTTTATAATGAACTCACTCAAAATGGTACTTAATTTTCCAGGGACACTCTTAAGCCAGTTTAAATCTGCTTGGAATAGTTCAGTAAGCTTGTATGTCTACCTCCTTCTAGTTTGTCACACTTGAACCACATTTAAACTGTTCTTAGTGTTATTTTATGTCTGTCCATGTTCTTGTCACCTGTTTTCTAGCTGGCTTCAGTCCCACATTCTCATGTCCCTTTATAGCAGTGGTTTTCAACCTTTTTGCATTTTTGGACCCCTTTGGAAATTTTGAATGGAGGTGAGAACTGTAAGTGCGGGTGTTTTACATTCTTCTAATTTGATCGTAATCATCTTTTGCAGACTCCTTAGACATAGTCTGTGGACCCCAGGTTGAACACCACTGCTTTATAGCAAAGGCTTTCCAGACTGTCGTAGCGTTTAGATTGCCACTTAAGTTTTAAGCCTGGTATTACCATGCCTATGGGAACTGCTTATTCCTTAAAATGGTTAATGTCAGCTTAAGTGTGAATTAACTAATTGCTTTGCTTTTAGCAATGTTAGTTTTCTTATACCATTTTCATCTTTTACAGAGTAATAAACTTATGGAAAGGGGGGGTTTGTTTGTTTTGTTGTGCTTTTTTTAAAGTCTAGGAGCATTAGCTTCTGTTTGATAACTAGGCAAACTATAATGTTGGTACTGTGTTTCCAAATAGAGTCTGAAATTGATGGGTGTTAACTATTATATATTTTTGGCTTGATTGCATTTCTGCTTTGTTCATTTGTGCATATACATATATATAAAACTATTCGGCATATTTTAGGAGAATCCTGTGATGTGACTGTATTGTGTACATGCATGTATAGAGTTCATAGGTCTTCATGCAGTAATGAACAATTACTGTAATTAATGCAATGACAATTTAACTTCTGTTGAAAATATTGTCTCCCAGTGACACTAAAAACATTGGTTTGGGCAAAAGCTCCTCAAATAACATAGCAATTAAGTATATTCATGTGCAGTTTCTTGCTGTAAAGTTTTTATTTACTGTAGTATTTTTCTTAAGAGAATGCAATTTGTGTATCCATTTGTTTTGGGTACTGCATGATCCAGAGGAAGATATTAATCAAAGAAAATAGGTAGAGAGGATATGCCTAGGAAGAGAGGTTGGGAGACTACAATACTACTTGATAACATGTCTTTGGAGAAAAGGACTACATTAGTACGTAGAAAAAATAGGCTAAAAGTAACTTGAAAAATGTAATTCTTGGTGTTTCATCATTACAAAATGGATAGATATACTTACTGCAACTACAGTAAACTCTTTTGCCTTATTTACAAAGAGCTTGGGAAGAGGTACATGTATTTTTTTTGTTTGTTTTTTTTAAAAGAAAGATCACAATACTTAAATTTGAATGCCAGAAATGTTTGTAATGCAGTTTGCCTGTATCCAGTGGGTCAGTGGAAGAAGCAAATATTCAGAAATAAATTGGGGGAAGATAATGAGACCTGGCCTCTACTTCTTGAGCCACTTTCTTCAAGCAGTAAGAGTTACATGAAGCAAAACACTTGTCCACTGAAGCAGAAGGCAGGACAGGGTGGCACTTTAAGGACTAATTCAGAAAGCTTTCATAGGTTGCATCCTACTTGGTTTATGTTCTGAATGGACTTCCAGAGAGTAGGGGTTTCTAACTAGATTAGAAGGAAATAAAGTAATTTAAATACAATGGGTAGGGAAATGAAGAGGAAAAAATACGGACTGAGGATACTGTTGAGAAGCAGTTCAGCAGTGGCCTCTCTCCCTATCCTTTGCATTTTAATTCCCTTTCAAAGCCCTGCTTTATGCAAGTCCATTCATAGCATCTATGGAAGTGGGCTGTATCCTATGTTTCTCTGAACCAATTAGTTTCTAAAGTGTTGCTTTGCCCAGCCTTCTATCTCCTTTCTAATCAGACTCCCATTCAATTTTTCTGAAATATTGGTGTCAAAGTAATCCTCACCTGTCACTCTTCTTAGCGATGTTGTCCTCTGTGTACACATAAGAGCCATCTGCTCTTGTCTGTGGTCCTGCTTTTGCATCTTTCACTTCCTGTGCTCTGCCGTGGCTTCTACTTAATGCTTTGGCTGTGTCTGTGGGGAAATTGTCCTGCAGACCTGTTAGATAATGGTGAATGGCAACCAGATTTCTTCTTTGCTAAAATTCCTCCTTTGCCTTCACTGAATTGGTGGTGAATCCTGGGTACAAAATTGACTAATATTTAAGCTTGTGGACAAGCTTAATTAATATATGGGCTGGGGCTGTTGAATGATTAAAAGAAATGAATTGCAATTAATTGCAAGATTTAAAAAATAGATGCAATTAATCGCAATTTTAATCATGCAGTTAAACAATAATAGCACCCCAATTCTGTTATTTAATTCCTATTATTTATTTATAATTGCTGATGGCCCTTGCGCCTGACCTGCAGCCCTTTGCTCCCCCAAGCAGTGTCTCTTGGGGCTGCCTGGCCCCCGCAAGCATGGGCACCAGTCCCTGTGCCATCAGCCAGGCCATGGAGCTCCCCACTGCCCTCAAAAGCCCCTCCTCCCCTCCCCCGTCTGCCCCATTCCCCTGTTGGAGGGGCAGGCACCTCACCCTCCCCTGCTGCAACCCCAGTGCCCAGATAGCTTTTCCGGGTGCAGGTAGCACCTCCGCCCACTGCCCCCCCCCCCGCATACACTTACTTGCATCCAGCTGCCAAGTCTGCTCTCAGGACCCTGCCTGGCAGCCTGCTGGCTGTGTGTGTGTTGGGGGGCCTGGCAGCAGCAACGGAGGAAGGGCTGCTTTTTCCCCAGCACCAGAAGTGATTAACATGCATTAAAAAAAATTAACGTGTTTAAAAATTAACGCAAAAAACGAATGAGCATGTTAATTGCAACTGTTTAACAGCGCTTAATTGACAGCCCTGATATGGACTTATTAATAATGGAAAAAATCTTAGTCTGAAAAGGTGCTGATGCATCCTAAAACTCATATATTTTAAAACACATGGAATTGCTATTACAAGAATACATGGAAAGCATGAAAATAGTTAAATTAGTTAACAGTCTTAACTCTTCTCTCATATTCCCACTTTCTTCTTTATCTTACAATTAAGATACCTTTCAGATCAGATAGCTGGGGGTTGACCTATACACTGTGAAATACGGTACCTGAGAAATTATCCCCAGGTACCATGCTGGTATATCCTGGGACTTGAATAGCTGTTTATCTTGCACTTTGTATATCTAGAGGTTCACCTGTGGTTGTAGATGTCTTAAACCATATCCCCTTTCATTTAAGGAACTTGACATGCTTT
The DNA here is from genome assembly GCF_052110815.1 of Crocodylus siamensis. NCBI lineage: Eukaryota > Metazoa > Chordata > Crocodylia > Crocodylidae > Crocodylus > Crocodylus siamensis. The sequence goes on along the minus strand of NC_143397.1, from coordinate 235,932,400 downwards.
GTTGTCAGTTAATGTCCTCACAATTTCTCCGTGAGGTAAGTTATCATAGCTTTACTGATGAAGACTGATGCATAGAGGGATAAAGTGATTTATTTGAGATATTTAGCAGTCCTAGTGGGATAAGCACAGATGCATGTTGGGAATGTGCACAATTTGCTTTTGATGTTGGCTCAAGTGTCTTGGATGACAACTTCTTAATTTCTCTGAAGCAGAGGCTGGAAATCAATATTTGACTGTCTGTTTTTGCTCTTCCATTGGGGTGCTCTGGTGAACAAATGTTCCCCCAGGTACTGGTGGTCACCTGTGGTAAACTTATAGGTGGCCATCAGATCACCCCTGAGCCTGCACTTTTCCAGGCTAAAGAGCCCCATGGCTCTCAGCCTGTCATCATAAGGTCTGCTTTTCTGACCTCTGATCATGCGTGTGGCTCTCCTCTGGACTCTCTCAAGCTTCTCCACATCCTTTTTGAATTGTGGAGCCCAAAACTGGACGCAGTACTCCAGCTGCGGCCTCACCAAGGCCGAGTACAGGGGGAGAAAGACATCCTGGGCCCTATAAGGGTGTTCCCTTGGTTCATTAGACTGAATCCCTGTAAGTGGCATACACATGGGAAGGACTCTGTACTCCCAGTGTAGTGCACTTTTCTCCGGGAATCCTGAGCATGTTATTTTACAGATACTCTTCTGCATTTTAGATGTTGGCTTCACCTCTAGAATGTTAAAATAATTGCATATGGCCCCTTTGATTTGGAAAGCCATTTGGGTTTACAAAACTTTTTTCTCCACGTTTTTCTGGGGCGGTTTAGTGCATTCCTTACCATACTAGATCACTTCAAGGATGATGTGATTTTTGGGGAAGGCAGGAAGGCTATATTGCAGTGGTTCTCAACCTTCTTTGCTTCAGGACCCATTTTTAAACATCAGTGGCTAGTCCTGACCCAGTGCCTCTCACTCATGACCCACTGTCCCCTACCCCCAGCCCCGCAGTGTGGGGGACAGGGGGGAAGGAGGGTGTCATGGGGCATGGGGGGAGGCCCAAGCAGCCCCTTTCAGGCTGTTATTCTGTCAGACTGCAAGGAAAAAGCCACAGTTTTCCACGTTTTTCTCCTTTTAAAGGAGAATCCATTTTTAAAGTTTGTTTGCGACCCTTTTGTATATTCTTGTGACTGACTTTTGGCTTGTAACCCACTGGTCGAGAAATGCTGCTATATTGGACCCACTGAGAAAATACCTATTTCTTGTCTCATTCGGATTTTGCATAGAGTTTTTATCTCTATGTAGAATTATTGCTTTTAGAAATGAAGGTATAATCTAAAAGAAAATTCTGTTGTTGTAAATAGGTGAATGGCTCTTAAATTAGTTCAGATTACTAAGGGGTGACCTAATTCTCTGCATAAAAAAAATGTATAGGTATAAATCGTTTATAATACATTTTTCATTAGTTTTGCCATTTTTATTTTAGATTGTCCCATGTATATGCTAGGCATAAATTCTGTGACATGCTTCTGTTTGGAAGCAAAAGTTACTACATGTTTAAAAAAACAAACAGAAGATTACACATTCAAACTAACAAAATTCTGAAATATGAGTATTTAAATATCTTTTGGGGGAAGAGTGCTATTTGCTATATGCTATGTCCTTTAGAGAATGTTGAAAGTGCTATCTGTAGAAAGGGGGGTGTTTTTTAAGAATAGTAAGTCATAGGATAGCAACATGCCTCTAAAGCAGGGGTCAGCAATGTTTATGGGCAGAGTGCCAGAAACATCCACAACTTCAACTTGTAACATGTTGGCTTGCCTGTGGTGGATGGTGGGGGAGCCATGAAGGGCCTGATCCTTGTTGTGGCCACGTAGCCCCAACCCCTTCCCTGCCATCCACCCAAAGGCATGCATGCCAGACAAAATGACTTTGAGTGCCACACTCTGAAACCTGTGCCAGGGGTTGCCTACCCCTTCTCTAAAAGATGTTTGAAAACACCAGAATTTAGCTTTAGCTTGAGCTATGCGTTTTAAATTGTGAAGCCTGGAGCTCTTTAAATATGATTTCCTTATTGAATGTGACAGTCCTTATTCTTTTTTTAAAGAACCTGGAGAGCGCAGGAAGCCAAAAGAAAGTGCGAGCCGTGCATCCGAACAATAGGTAGAACTTATGTTTGACCTTTTTCTTGACAAAAGCTAATGAAAATAAGTAAACAGGCTTTTCCCTTAAAGACCTATAGATTTGACAAGACTAGTAATTTGTTTTAATCTTTCATTTGAGCTGCTACTGCCTCATAGAAAAGAGTTCTCCTTGTGTTTCTTAATTGGCAATGTGGCAGATTATACTGCAAAAGCAAAATCACCAGGTGAAGTATTCAAAATTAAGAAAGTATGTGTAAATTACAACAACTTTTTTCCCAGACCTACTGTTTAATTGTTCTACTCTTTTGATCTCCATCTCATTTAGTAAGCTATTAGCCAGTACTTCTTCCCTAAAATAAGAGTAACTAGAGCTTGTTTATCTTAACTTAAATAGCCAACCCAACAGGGAGGTCTTTTCAAAGACTTATAAAAGCTTGCCATTGTTAATGGAGCCAAAATTTAAGAAGTTTTCTAGATGGTATAGGCATTAGTATTATTATTGGAAGAGTGATCTTTCTCTTCCTAGGGAGGAAATCTACCAGTTACAAGTACAAAAATATAAATAGTTCTCTGGGTGTAAGTGAGATGCATCTCGTTTGTTCTGTTCTCCTTTTTAGAGGTGCTGGCTGAATATTACCTGTGTGGATATTTAAAACTATCTTATTTTAGTTGACTAGCTAAGCATGGAATAATACTTGAGCCAAATTCTGTTCTGTTACACTAGTGCAGCATATTAGTTGTTTCACTGGCAGTAATTTTAATTTACACTGTTTGTAACTGAAGGTTGCCCTAAATCTCATACCAGCCTGTCTCCTCCATAATGCTTAGTGGGACATACCCTGCATATCAAGGTGCCAGTATACATATCTGTAATACCAAGAACTTGTGTTGTAAAATGTAGGCTCCTAAGGTGGAGGTGAGAGGAAAAGAGAGGATCAGGTGAGAGTGAGCAGATGCTGCCATTGTCATATGGTTGTAAAAAAGGCTGTTATGATTCTAACACTGAGATATGTAATTATTTCAGCTGGAGGGCCACTGAATGAGTTTTTGGGCTCTGTCCAGAACCCGGCCAGATCTGCAGGTTGCTAAAAGACCTGACACTTGGCTGTGGACCCAGGCAGAAGCTGCTGCCACAACCTGTTGGCAGTGTCACAGCTGACACCTGTCCGTCATGGCAGCTGCTCCTGCCTGGGTCCATTGCTAAGTGTTGGGGCTTTTGGCAAACTACTGCTTCGTCTAAGTTCTGGAGGGAGGGAAGGAGCAGGAGGGAGACGGAGACACTGCTACCTGTCTGGTGCAGCGGCAGTTCCTGCCTGGGTTCAGGGCTGACACCACTGGCCAATTCTGGGCCGGGATTCTAGGTGGAAGCTTCCATCTTGCTGGGAGGGTGGTGGGTCAGCTGTGGTTGCCACCGCCAAATTCTGAATACTGGCTCCTGAACCTGCCTGCAGTGTCCATAGTTTATGCCGCTGCCTGCCCTCTGCGGTAGAAGCCCTGCCCATGTCCACAGCTGATGCTTGATGGTGCTGGGTGGAAGCAGTCCTGCCCATGTGTGCAGCACCATGCTGTAGTTGGAGTCACCAGCCACCCACGAGCAAGATCCAGTGAGTTGGTGGCTATCCACCTAGGGGCTGGATCAAATCTGTTGGTGGGCTGGATCCAGCTCATAGGCTGTATTTTGCCCACCCCTGTTCTAACACGTAGTAGTTGAGGTATGTTTCGTAGAGATAGGGAAGTACTAGTACCATCGTATAAGACATTGGTAAGACATTAAATGGTCCAAGATATTGGTGGTGCCTATGTTTATGCTCCTCTCTTGGCTAAGTACAGACCGTCAAAAAGCCCAAGGCTGAATCGATTCAGTCTTTGCAGGTTAGTCTAAACTGGACTGATTAAACTGAGAAGGAAGTGAACAGGCATTCACTTTTGTTTCTGGAAATGCAGCCACATGCCTTCAGTGGCTCAGGCCAGAAGCTGGAGGGCGCTAGAGCACACCTCACAGGCTGCCAGTCACTGCTGGAGGGAAGGGGCTGAAGCTCAAAGGCTTTTCTCCCTTCCCTGCTTAAGCAGAGGGGGCATGGCCAGGCCCCAACCCTGGGCTAGCTAGGGTCTGCCAGGTGGGGGGAAGGGGAAGGTCAGTGCCTGCCGGGCTGAGGAGGGCGTGCGTGGGGGAACAGTTAGCGGCACTGAATTCATAAAAGCTTGAACAAAAACAGTGCTTTCTCTGAAGCGATCATGCATTGAACACAGCAATTTTTGCAACCTCAAGCACAAAAAGAACAACCAAAAATCTTCACTTAACTTAAGATACAGCCCAGTAGAACACAGTGAAAGCACACACAACTTAGTCTAACTTAAAAAGGAATGTAATAAATCAAAAAGAGAAAGACCAAAAAGACAAGAGAGAGCCTTGTTTGTGTTTGTGTAATGTAGTGCATTGTGTGCATTGGAAATGTGGTATGAGTGTGTAACAGAAGGGGACAACCTTGTGGGGTCCTGCTGGCTGTGACCATGGAGTACAAATCCATGAGGCACCCGGAAGCGGGAAAAGGCAGTGACGAGCTACCCTGCAAAGTCCTGCTGTGAGTCTGGATTGCTAATCCTAGAGATCTTGGGGCCAGCAGGAAGAGGAAGTGGGGACACAGCCTATACCGGCTATGTGCCAGAGAGCCTGAGTTGAATGAAGCAAGAGGAAAGCCTCTGTACAGCAGATGCCTTCCAGGAGCAGAGACGGAAGGGCTGTTCCCTGCCACCCTGAGCCCTGGCCCATGACCCCTGCCCCCTCCACTCAAGCATCAAGCAGGGAATAAATATCCTGCAGTTGCTGCCCCCCACTTGAAGCAGACCTGGCTATGGTCCCCAGATGGGTTTCCCACCCGCACTCCCTTGGCTCGGGAGCAGAGGGACAGGGCCAACCCTGCTCTCAGAAGCAGAAATCACAGCTAACATCCTGAGATGTTGGGGGACTCTAACTTACCTTGAACCAGGAAGGGGTCTGGGACAGAAGTTTCATAAGTCGGTTTGACCTCAATCAGTTAAGTCTCGTACTACATTCAACCAGGTTTATCTTAAAGCGACAACCCCCACTCTCCCCAAGACAAAACGCAAAGTGTTTGTTGTGGGAGACTCCATCCTGAGGGGGACTGAGGGGGTAATTTGCCGCCCCGATCCCTTAGCCTGGGAAGTTTGCTGCTTCCCGGAAGCCCGTATCTGGGACATTATGGAGAAGATCCCTATGCTCCTCCAGTCCACTGACCACTATCCCATGCGCCTCATCCATGTGGGCACCAGTGACACGGCTCGGAGTGCTTCCAGCTGGGTTACGAGGCACTACAGGGATTTGGGTGCAGGGCTAAAGGGTCTGGGGGCACAGGTGGTGTTTTCTTTGATCCTCCCAGTCTCGGCCTACGGGCTAAGGAGGGAGAGGAGGATCCAGGTAGTTGATCAAAGACTGCAGTGCTGGTGTCATTGGGAAGGCTTTGGCTTCCATGACCACAGCCTGCTTTTTGGTGAGAGAGGCAGCGAGCTGCTGGGAAGAGATGGCCTCCACCTCTCTCCACTGGGGAGGAGGTTCTTCTCAGCCAGACTGGCTGACCTGCTCCACTGGGCTTTAAGCCTGCCGGGGGATGGTGGGGACTACCACTACTGCTGGCCTGCTGAGCAACTCTTGCAATGCCAGCAGACCAAGGCACTTTAAGGGAGCCCACCCCGTGCCCCAGCCCTGGAATGAACTGTAGGCAAGGCAAGGGCCCCCAAAGGGACACTTGCCTGCCTATACACACATGCCAGGCACTTGGAACAAACAGGATGAACTTGTCCTCCTGCTAAACGCCAATAACTATGATGTCATAGGGACAATGGAGACCTGGTGAGGCTCCACCCATGACTGGGCCACAGTTATAGATGGCTATATCCTGTACAGGAGGGATCGAGTGGACAAAAGGGGTGGGTGCATAGCTCTCTACATCAAGAAAAGCTACGCGTCCCTGCAAGCCGACATTAGTACCCGTGGTGGACTTGAGACTCTTTGAGTTAAAATCTGTGGGGAACATGGGACAGGGGATAGTATGGTGGGAATCTACTACAGACTCCCTACCCAGGGAGATCAAGATCAAGCACAACCAGAAGTTTGCCAGGGAATTGGCTAAGGCCGCGCAGTCCCGGTGTATGGTTGTCATGGGAGACTTTAACTAACCAGACATCTTATGGGGGGGCGCTCAGCCAAATCCGAACAGGTGCCAGGCTTTCTCTCGTGTGGATGACCTGCAAAGGATGGAGGACTGGAACCCACCACCAAGGAGGAATACTCTGCTCTGGTTTGGACCTGCAGAGAGCAAACCAGGAAAGCTAAGGCTGTGATGGAACTCCAGCTCGCTACAAATATCAAGGACAATAAAAAGTCCTTTTTTAGATGTGGGGAGCCAGAGGAAAAGCAAGGGCAACATTGGCCCCCTGCTAAACCAGATGGGACAATTGACAACTGATGCCCAGGAAAAAGCAGATGTGCTAAATGGGTACTTTCCATTAGTTTTTCACCAGTCCCGTGGGACAACCCTGCCCATTCCTTACCCTCCATCAAATCTGACCTTGTAAAGAAACACCTTGACAGGCTGGATACCTTCAAGTTGGCCAGCCCTGGCCAGTTTACACCCAAAGGTACTCAAAGAGCTGGCAGGCATCATAGCTCAGCCCCTGACATGGATCTTCGAGACCTGGTGTTCTGTTGAAGTGCCCGATGATTGAAAGAAGGCCAATGTAGTGCCTATCTTCAAAAAAGGGAGGAAAGTGGATCTGGCAAACTACAGATGAATCAGCCTGACCTCTATCCTGGGGAAGGTCTGGGAAAAGATTATCAAGGAGTCCATCCTATACAGGCTAGCTGATGGCAATATCCTGAGGGATACCCAGCATGGGTTTGTTGCAGGTAGGTCTTGCTTGACCAATCTCATTTCCTTTTATCACCAGGTAACCTATCACTTGGACAAGGAGGAAGAGATTGATGTCATATATCTTGACTTTAAAAAAGCCTTCAATCTGGTATCCCATGGTCACCTTTTGGCAAAACTGGCTAACTGCTGCATCAACCTCATCATGATCTGCTGGCTGAGGAATTGGCTCAGTGGTTGGACCAAGGGGATGGTGGTTGACAGAAGTCAGTTGTCATGGTGCCCTGTGACCAGTGGGGTCCCTCAGGGCTCTGTCCTAGGACCCTTACTTTTTAACATCTTCCTCAATAATGTGGACATTGGTGTCAGAAGTGGACTGGCCAAGTTTGCCAGCGACACCAAACTCTGGAGTAAAGCATCCACACCTGAGGACAGGAGGGTGATGATCCAGGCAGATCTTGACAGGCTCAAGAAATGGGTGGACGAGAACCTGATGGCGTTTAACACTGAAAAATGCAAGGTTCTCCACCTTAGGAGGAAAAACCTGCAGCATGCTTATAAGCTTGGCAGCGCTACGCTGGTTAGCACTACAGATAAAAGGGACTTGGGGGTCATGATTGACCACAAGATGAACATGAGCTTTAATGTGATGCAGCTAGTAAAGCAAGCAAAATAGTGGCTTGCATCCATAGATGCTTCTCAAGCAAATCCTGGGACGTCATTCTCCCGTTGTACTCAGCCTTGGTGAGGCCGCAGCTGGAGTACTTCATCCAGTTTTGGGCTCCACAATTCAAAAAGGATGTGAAGAAGCTTGAGAGGGTGCAGAGAGCCACGTGCATGATCAGAGGTCAGGATAACAGACCTTACGAAGAGAGGCTGAGAGCCATGGGACTCTTCAGTCTGGAAAAGCGCAGGCATAGGGGCGATCTGGTGACCACCTATAAGTTTATTAGGGATGTTCACCAGGATCTGGGAGACTGTCTGTTCACCAGAATCCCCAAGGGTGACAAGATCAAAGGGTCACAAACTCCTCTGTGACTGTTTCAGGCTGGACATAAGGAAGAACTTCTTTACTGTCCGAGCTCCCAAGTTTTGGAATAGACTGCCACCAGAGGTGGTTCAAGCACCCACTTTGAATGTCTTCAAGATACTTTTGGATGTTTATCTTGCTGGGATCCTATGATCCCTGCTGACTTCCTGTCCCTGGGCACGGGGCTGGACTTGGTGATCCTCAGGCCCAAATGTCTGTGAAAGTCTATGAAATCGGTTTTGGCCATTTTGAAACTGGTTTATGTGCACTGAACGCCTGTTCTGTTACAGGTTTAAACCAGTTTCTGATAACTTAAACTGGTTTATATGTAACTTCTGTCCTTGTTTGATACCTTTGTTTTTTTCTTTCAAAAGATCGTAGTCAGTTGCATAGCGTTAACTGCGCTCTTTGCTGTGTGGGGCAGGCCACAATAGATGTTCCTGCTGCCTTTTTTGGACTTAAAGGGTTGCCTTCGATTGCAAAGGATTGGATTCCATAATGCAAGTGATCCCTTCCAGCGCCGTGTTTCTAAAATGCCGATATAGAGGAGTGCCAGGTCTCCAAACTTCTACTGTCTGCAGCTGTGGTGTAATCCTCATTGTTTCTGGATCTTGACATGAAATCATCACCTTTGTGAGCAAAAAGGAAAAGAAAAAGGCATTTTATTCCTTTACTTGTATGCAAGCCATGAACTCTGCGGGGCTTTTGTTTCAATTTACATGTTTATTCCACGTGGGTTCTCTCTGCTGATTGACTCGTTCATTTTTCATTGTTGAAATGGTACTGATGCATCTCCCATTTTGAGTGCTCAGTTAATTTGTCACATAGAAGATAACTGACTCTGCTGGCCATAAAATTTGTTTTATTGCCAATACATTTAAGCACTTCTGATTAACTTTTATTGGGGTCATTTTATTAAATTTCTGGCCTGTGGATACTCTGCTGAGTAAATATTGCTGCTTCAGATGCCTCAGATTTATTAAACTGTTATCTGAGAGCAGACTGGTTCTTTGTTTGTGGCCTAGACATCACTTTTTTTCAGATCTGGCAAAAGCATATAATTGTGGTGGCCTTGTAAATTAGTAGTATACCTACCCAAACAGTGTCATGGCTGGATAGAAGCTGGATTTACAGCTCCCTGCTGCCTTTCAGCACATTTTAAAAATAAGTGTATAAAAGCTTTAAAAAAAGATACATTTTAAAAAATGATAAATGATGGTGTGCCTGGCTTATGGACTAATTTGAAGGTCAAATTTATTTGCTGTGTCCACGTTTTCAGAAGACGTACACCATAAAGAAAACCAGGAAGGGTAAATTGTAGTATGTACTTACCCTGTCTTCACAGAAAACTGTATATACCCAATTGCCTGCATGTGAAAAGTGTTTTTGTTGTTTTACTTCACACTGGGCTCAGAATGAACTTTGAGTATTTAATGATTCAGCCCCAGAGGAATTTTCCTTACTGAATTAGCTACTTTTGATGCAAATTAATTAAATGTTATTCCCAAACACAGTAAGATGGCAGCAAACTTTCTAATTTTGATATGAAGATTAAAATGAGTAATTTATGTTTTAATAATAAAAAATGTGGATTTTACTGGGGAGATGCATTATTGCATTGTGAAAGCTTACAGTTTGTATTTTTTACTAATAGTACTTATTTTTATATTCATAATAAACATTAGTAAAATTAAGTACTTGAGATGCAAGGAAGGCTTAAAGTAAATAGCAATTACTTGACAACAGAATAAACCACTAGTACTACTGTAAATGTATGTGCTGATAAAGATTTATGACAAACATTTACCCCTCAGGATTCAAACAGATTAGCTGTGGGAAGAAATTTAAATATACAAATAGACTGGTGGGTTGGGTTTACCAGAAATATACATTGAAAAAAAGTTGTTTTATGAATATATTTTTGGAGAAAGTTTTTGTAAATATTTAATTTAGAGTCTGTTCCAGGTGCATAGACCGAAGTGTAGGAAGGTAAAGTAGGATGGGAGGAAGATGCCAAAGAGTTCTTTGAGGCATATTGACACACAATGGAAACTATATTGGGATGGTCCTGAATTGATGAGATAATGGAGTAAAAATTCAACCAGAAATGAGAGGTCAGATCTGTGGAAGGTGGGATTGAGCATCAATGCTGCACTTACATGCTGAGAGAATGCATTTATCTGCATGCGAGGTCCCTTCCAGCCCTAACGTCCTATGATTCTACCTGTGTGTGTCATAGCTGAACTCATTAGAAGAGAATTAGTCATAGAAATAAAGGTGGGGAAAAAACCTAAATTATTGGTTTCTTACTATTGGAGGATCCAGGGTGGATAAAAATCAGTGATTTAAGAAAAAAGATTTTAAAAAATCAGATTTTTCAGTTTAAACCTGACTTTTTTATTTAATCATATAATTTTGAAAATTTTTTAAGATGCTTTTTAAAAAAACCCAAACCTATATAAAGATAGCTTTAATTTAGAACACGTTAAGGCTCAAAGAGATCATCATGGAATAGGGATTTCCTGACCAGTGATTTGAATTGTGACTTAAATAATGATTTAAATCAATTTGATTTAAATCAAATCCATTCTGGGAAGATTCTGTTTATCTTAACATTTCCCAGTTTTTATCTTTTTTTAGATGTAACTTCATAACTCTATGAAATGGAAATACTTGACCTAACTAATGAAAAATGGTATTTTGAGTGATTTGATAGACTAGTTAAGTAATTGTAATTCCTATTCAGACCTAGTACACCTGGAAGGTGTTGATGCTTGAGAACAAATAGCTCCTGCTATTAACTTACCTACTACTCAGTGACAGAGATTATTTTAAATCTTACTAGACTATACCTTCCAGTCAAGTTCAGAGGTATAGGTGTTATATTTTATTGCACACATTTTTGTGATGTTCAGTAAGCACCTTAGCAGCTCACAAAAATGAATCTTGGGGGAAATGGTTGGGGTTTCATTTCCTTTTTTAGCCTAAGTTGAAAATTACTTTTTCTTTTATGTAAATAATACAACTTTCAAACTGAAATGTCTGCCTTAGAGCCAATTAGAAGTTTAAATACCTTCTTTTTTTCCTCAGGGTTGAGTCTTCCATACAATAGGTTATTTCTATAATTGTATTCCTTTATCCCTCCCCCCATTCTGATCTGAATTTTGTCACTTTACCCCATTGATTACACAATTTATTAAACTACCTTTACCCTGATCATAGTATTAATGAAATTAAAAGCAAGATGCATTAAATGGATAAAAAGCAATGTTTTTTATAAATGCCATAACCTGTGAAACAAATTTCTGCAAGTTATGATTTAGGGAAATAGCTGTTAAACAGATTAATGATAGGATATATTGCATGACTACTGATAAACAGGAATTGGGACAGCAGTTTGGAAGTTGCATGTACCTACTGTGTGGCGTCCACTGATAGATTATGGGAGAGCTACCCAACTGGCAGCCCGTGGGCTGTACGTGACCTGCAAAGGGTGAAGTTGTGGTCCTTGAGCAGTTGCTTGGCTGCTACTCCTCATTTTGCCTCAGTGGCCACAGCAGCCAGGATGTCCAGGATCCCCCTTCGTCTTATAGCTGTTGTTTTCTGCCCTACCTGCAGGGGCAGGGTAGTGTTGCATGGTAGAGGGAGCAGAGAGCGAGTCTGGTGCAGCCGCTGTGAAGGACGTGTGGGTCTGCAGTGTAGTATTGGAGAGAGAGCTGGCTACCTGTGCATTAAGCATTGGTGCTTGAGAATATGTATTATTGTATTAAAGATGTCTCATGTAGTGTAAGTTCCATATAAAATTATGGATTTCACCTTTTAAGGATATTTTCTTTGTGTCCTTTAGCTTTGATTGATATGAGTTTGTTTAGATCTGTTTTGTCGGTCATGTTTTGGGATGGCTTTCTAACTATAGGTAAAACTAGATTTGATGGTTCTGTATGGAAAACTTATATCTTTATAACCAAGTTCTTTCTTGTAAAGATGTAGCATCAAATATTCTGGTATCCACACCTCTGCAATACTATTTTCTATTCGCATTTATGAACTCTCTGTTCGAGTATTGGGTAAGTACTCTATACACCTGTTTCTTGTAGTAATACTATAGAATCATGGAAAATTGTAGCTCTCCCCTTACTCTGCTGGTGCATCCCAGCCCGGCTCCACAGACCCCTGCCAGCCTGTGCCCTACTTTGAGCCCCACTGGTGCTGGCCCTGGGACATGGGACCAATGTCTTGGGACCAAAGACGTTGGGACATTGATCCCAAGAAGGTGACCAGGTGGCAGGGCACCTGTCAAGGGGCGAGGCTACCCATGTGGCCCTCAACAGCCTGCCAAAACTGGGTAAGTGGCCCTCCACCTGAAATAATTGCCTGCCCCTGACCTATACACTGTGAAATACAGTAAGAAGAAAAAAAAGCTGGATACTGATAAATGAGGGAGAAATAAAGGAAATAGTGAGCATTATAGGTATGGGTATCAGTGTGCAAGTTACCTACTTTTCAAGCTTTTTGGAAGTATCAAACCAAAGAAGATTCTTTTAAGGCAGATGCTCAGACAACTAGCAAGCTCTTCCCATATGAAAAGAAGAGCCTTGGGAAAGAAAAACTGATTGACAATTCTGCAAGTAAGCAATGGAGGCAGACGGCATGGGTGGGATCAGACATGGAGGTTAACTTTTCTGATACTACATGAAAGATTATAGGTCGAGTAAAGAAATGCTCTGATAGGCCCTGAAAATGAAGACAGCTACATATGTTTGATATAGGAAGGAGAGCCAGCAGAGGGTAACATATTCAAAGAACTGGGCTAGGACAATGATCTTTGCAGTAGCGTGTGGGTAGCCAAAAATTTATTTTACAAGCTAGAGAAAAGGAAGTAGGAGAAATCAAGATATGGGATTCTAACAGCTTAAGTTACCATTTTAGTTGGGAAGACAGAAAAGCCTGTATCTTGGATATAATGGAGAAAAATCTAATTTCAGATAGCCTGAGTATGATAATATGGAGAAGGAGCATCTGTCCATGAATTGAAGATGCCCAAATTATGGACCTAAATATTGTTGGTAAAGAAAAGAGATAGTGGAAAACATTTTTTTTGAAAGGATGGATTATTTAGAGCTCTCTTAGCCAGTGTGAACCTGAGCTGATGGTGGTTTGACATCTGTGAAGAGTTGTCAGAGATTGACAAAAATGTTTATTTGAACAGTAAGAAAGGGATATGAAATACAGAAGCTGATCTAGGAATCACTAGTGATGGTCAATAAACTTATTTCTGAACTATCATTTTTTTCTGAAATAACGTGTAAAGAGGGAAACGAAGAGGGCTGTCAACAAAGAAGTGAGCATTAAATAGGAAGGACGGAGAAAATTCTTCAATGCAGGAGCCATTTGGATCTGGCATTACAGATTGGGGGCTTTGGTGGCAACTGATGGGGGTATGGTGCTTTGCTCACATTGTTCTGCACTGCAGCTGGGTGCTTTGCCCATGCCATGCCATGGTTGGGTGGCAGAAGAAAGCAGCAGTGGCCATATCCTATTGCTGGCTACCTTTGACCTGAACTGGGTAATTCTGGCCTGCTGGAAAATGTTACCAACCCCTGTTCCAAAGGGTAGACTGCAGAGGCAGTTGGAGAACCAGGAGAGGATGGTCTGTGAAGCCAGTAGCGGACAAGATTCAACAACACGTGGTTAGTGGACAGCTAACAAATCGAAGAGGACAGTGGCTGAGCACTACTTTTAATTTTGGCTGTTCAGAGCTGTTTCAGTAAAAGAGAGAAGGCAGATAGGAAGAGATAGGTTGGGATCTCTAGGGCACATGGAGAATGTAGAGGAAAGGAAAGCACATGAACTGCTGCACCCATTTTTTGATGGGAGGAAGAGGAGAGATTTTTAGGAATGGAAGAAAGAAAGGAAAGAAAATAGAACAGATGGAGAAGGTCATAGAATAGTAGGCCTGGAAAGGGCTTCAGGAGGGCACTTACTTCAACCCCCCTGGCCTACTCCCTGAGACTAAAGCATCCCAGCCCAATCCTGTCTAATAAGGGTGTGCAAAGCAGGCCTTATTTGATTTGGATTCAGATTTGGCCCAAATCGGGGACAGTGATTTGATTAGTTGATTCAGACCACGGTCTCTGATTCAATTTGACTGAATCCGAATCTGAAGATCAATTCAGATATAGATACAGCTTTAAAAGATTTTTCTATATACCTTGAGGTAGCAGGTGTGGTTTGTGATTGCTGCTGTGCTAGGGTGTGTAGAGTGTCGCACAGGAGTGTGTGTCGGGGGGGCCCTCCATGTGCTTGGTGGTGGCAAACCCGAAAGTGGACCGGAAATGCTTCTGGTCCATTTCCAGGTCTGCCGGGGAGTGGGCAGGGTCCCCCCATGCCTCCCTGGCTTGGCAGTCAGCTGCAGGGTGACCCCAGGTGCCCTTCCCCCCACCCTCCCAGACTCAGGAGGCACCAGTCACTGAGCTGGGGTGGTGTGGGAGGGTCCCCCAGTGTGCCCTTTGGTGGACCAGAAGTGCTTCAGGTTCTCTTCTGGGTGTGTTGCTGAGTGTGCTGGGGAGCCCCCCATGCTTCTATGGGATGCTTCATGCGCCCCAGCATTGCAGCACTCATGGGCAACCTGGTACCTAGAGGTATGTAGAAAAAACATTTAAAGCTGTCTCTGATTCGGAACGATTCGGACATTCAGACAATTTGGAGGGTTCCAGTTCAATTTGGAAAGATACAAGGGTCCTCTTATTTGATTCAGATTTGGAGATTTGGCCACCGTATTGGGCCAAATCTCCTCCAGATTGAATCGAGGACCAAAGCTTCGCACAGCCCTACTGTCTAATCTGCTCTTAAAAATTTCCAAGGATGGAGATTCCACATTATGTATGGATAGCTTATTCCAATGGTTAAGTATCCTTGTAGCGAGAAAGGTCTTCTTAATATCCAAGATAAATGCCCTTTACTGCAATTGAATACCATTGTTCCTAGTCTTGCCCCTGCCACCACAGAGAATAGTCTCCCTTATAGCCACCCTTCAGGTATTTGAAGACTCTTATCAAATTCTCCCTCAGTCTTCACTTTTTCCAGACTAAATAACCCTAGCTCAGCCTTTCCTAATAGGGTTGCGGGGGGGTGGGAGTCATGTTGCACTTTATCAATTTTTCTTGGAACAAATATATGTAATTTTAGGTGGAGAGAAAGAAGCAAAAGCAGGAAGAGGGAGAAAGCTTGAAGTGCAAGGAAAAGGTAGCTGGTATTGTTTGTGTGGGATTTAGTTAAGTTGGAGGAGGAGAGTTTATTTTAGTAAGAAAATGCTTGCAAATATACTTGTGATGCTATTAGAAAATATACAAAGCTTTGCTGTCATCATCTAGTGGGAAGAGCTGAAGCTTAGTTTGGGAGAGCTGTCTCTGCCGAGCTTGTTCAGAAGTTTTTGCTGTCTATCAGTGCCCTGAGAATGAAGATATGGATACAGTGACAAATGGAGAAGTTATTTGTGACTGCAGTTTGTAGACTATACTGTGACCCCACTGCCCCTTTGTTTTTCTTGTGTGCATGGGATCCTTTGGAAGTGGAAGGAACTGCAGATTGTATTTGAACTGGATTTCTGTGAAAAGGTCTTCTATACAGGCTGTCTCGCATGGACTGCTGTAACGTTCAGTGATTGGAGATATCCAGAGGCGGCAAAATTTTAGTGCAGCATGCAAATTCTCCTCAAGAGAGTGTGTCCGTACTGATGA